>NC_137282.1:70082500-70265000 GCF_054371585.1 Giraffa tippelskirchi
AGGGTGGGGGAGGCTCCCCTCACGGGGGCTCGCGCCCACCGCCACCTACACACACCCACCCAGAGCCGCGGCCGGCCCGGGAGAACGCTCTCCCGCCTGCCTACCGGCGTGCCCGCCACGGCCCTCACTCGCGCGACCCCGCCGCGCCAGGTCCCTCCCCTCACTTCTCTCAGGGACTCCGAGGGCACTGCTCCGCCCGGGGACGACACCCACAGGAGGCGAAGCCGACTCGGTCCCAGACAGGGGGGAAGGGCACGCGGGCGGTCGCACGCGCGGGCCGAGGAGGAAGGCCGGCAGCGGCGGGGAGGGGCCGGCAAGCGCGCACAGCGACGGCCACGGGACAGGGGCCGCGGGCGCCGCCCGGGGACCAGAAAAGACCACCGGGAACACGGCCGGGCCGCCAGGAAAACCAGCGCGGGATCCCACCGCCACCCACACACGAGGGCGGTCCCGCGACGCCTGGGACGCCGGCCGGCCCCGGCCGGCCCCGGAGCGGAGTCCCACGCCCCGGCCCCGCCGCCAGGGCCGGCGGCGCCGTCCACCCTCGACGGATCCGTCTCTCCATCTAGTCTGACCCCGAGGCGCCACATCCCGGGGACACGCTCTCGAGCGAGGCGGCCCAGACCGTGCCCGCGCGCCGCCACCGGCTCGGGGACGAGGGCGGGCGCGACGGACTCCTCCTCGCCACGGCCGCGGGGCTGGGGAAGCCGGGGCCGACCGGGCGTCGCCCCCCCGGCCCTTCTCCTCCTGCACTCACACCGCGGGGCCGGCCGCACGCACGCGGCGCACGCGCGGTCCCCCCCCACGTGCCGGACACCCGGCGGGGCCCGGCGGGACCCTCCCCCGACTCGGCGGGGGGAGGCGCGGGCCGCGGTAGGCAACGAACGGCACACGGCCCCACCGCGGGGCCGGCGCACCCATCCCCCCTCACAGAGGAGAGGTGGGGGGATTCTGCCCACGTGCTCTGGCAGTCGCCACGGCGGCTACACTGCGCACTCAGGAGGGGCAGCGGCCGGGGGCTCCGGTACCCCAGAGGCTCCCTCTCGGATCGCTAGAGAAGGCTTTCTCACCGAGGGCGCGCCGTCCCTCACCCCATCGTCTCTCCTTCGGGCCCACGGAGGCGCTCCACGAGCCGCCGAGCCTCGACTGGGCGGGAGGGGTCTGCGGTACAGGTAAGCGGACGACCACACGGGAGCGTGTGCACGGTCGGGGCCGGAGCACGGCCCGTGCCTCCACGACGAGGCAGCACCTGCCCCCAACGGAAGACGCGAGGGAAACAGGCACGCCTCTCTTCCCGTCTCGACCCCTCCCCCAACGAGAGCCACTCGCGGGACACACACACACACACCACCGCGGTGGGGGACCCGAGGGGGACGCCGGGTTAAGGGAAACGACACCACCGCTCGGCCTCAGGCACCTGAGGGGCGACCTGGAGCGCTCCAGGGGCACCACCGAGGGTTAAACGAGGCACGCTCACCCACCCACGCGGGGCGCGCGGCGCAGCAGCGGGCACAGCCCCCCCCACCGCGGGGAGGGCCGCTCGCGGGACACGCGCCGAGAAGGCGAAGCGAGAGCGTCCGCTGTGTCCGAAGACCGACGGCCTCCCTGACGCCCCGTGGAGGGGGGCGGGCAGGAGACCGAGAGTCAGGGCCGGAGGCCGCACCCACCCTCCCGCCTTCCTCACCCTCCCCGACGGGCAGGGGGAAAGGCAGGCGAGGGGCCCCGTGGACAGACCGAGAAGACCGCACACGTTCACCAGGAACGCCCGTCCCTCGTCCGGCACGGCTTAGGCCCGGCCCGGGAGAGCACGACCACACCACATCGATCCGTTGAGCCGAGGGGGAGGGGGGGAAGGCACGGTGAGGACAGTCGCCGGAGGGGCCCGCTTTAAGCCTCGCCGGCCGCCTCCCCCCGCCACACCTCACCTCGCCTCGCCTCAGGCGACAGCCGCCGACGACGACCCCAGGAGGAGGAGCTGCCTGACACGGGGCACGGAGCCTACAAGAGCGGGCGTCGTCCCGGCCACCACCGGGCGCCCGCGGCGGGGGTCACACAGGGTAGAAGACCCACGGCGCCTCGCCCCGCCGCCCTCGGGTCACCCAGAGACCGGAGGTGGCGCCACGGGTCGGGTCTGCCAGACACGCCACGCGGGAGCCGGCGCACAGGCCCAGGCCGGCGGCCCAGAGGCCCAGAGCCCCGCGTGCGTCCAGAGGCCCAAAGTCCTCGGCGGCAGACGCCGAGAGAGACCGTGTCGGCACTTACCTGGTGGCAGAAAAGGCCCATTTCGGGCGACAAAATGACAGCGCCCGACAGCGGGGCCCACCCACGACTGGCAGAGAGGGACCTTGGCACCTTGGCACCGCCACCTGTCCCCAGCACTACCCCAGAAACACCAGGCCCGGAGCTGTCGGGGGTCATCTGGTCGACTGGGGGGGGGGGAGGGGGGCGAAGGGGGCGCCCGGTGGGCGAGGTGGGGGCGCAGACGCCAAGGGGGAGGGAGCTGGCCGGGGACGCCCTCCCCCTTCGCCCGCACGGGTAGGTGTACCCGTCCGTCCGAGTCTCCGAGCGGGGGTTTGGCTTCGAGTTGCCAGAGAGAAAAACGAAGAGAGACCCGCCGGCGAGGCGCCTCCCACGAGACGAGCGGGCCCCCACGAGGGACCACGCCCGGGGCCCCAGACCGTCCTGTCCGTGGCACCCAGGACGGCTCGAGCCGGTCCCTGACCTCCTGGCCGTGATTCAGGGAGTTGGGGAGGGGTGAGAAAGCAAACCCTCCGGGGTGGCGAACCCTCCTGAAAGGGCGGGAAAGCAAGAACCTCCTGAAGGGAGACGCAAACCCTTCTGAAAAGGCGAACAGCAAATCCTTTGGAGGGCGGGAGCCAACCCTCCTGAAGGAAGAAAGCAAACCCTCCTGAGGGAGGCCCGGGAGGAGGCCAGACCGCCGAGTCCCAGGCGCTCCAGGGAGGGACGACCCTCTCCCTCCCTGCCCACCGCGGCGGCCCGGCCCAGGTAGGGTCCGGCCGGTCCGTCTCCGCGGCCGGAGGGGCACGGGGAGACGCTGGTCGACCCGGTCAGGCCACCCCAGAGCCCGGCTCTGGAGCGCCGCCGCCGCCGCGACGGCCACCCTCCTCAGAAACCTAGAGAACCAATCTCCGGCGACAGCAGGACGTCCCTAGGCCTCGGCGCCACCGCCACTGTCGCCGCCAGCAGAGCTGGTCTCTGAGAGCTGTGCCTCGGGCCCGGCGGCTGAGTCACAACCCTCCTGAAGGTCGCCGAAGCTCCAGAGGGGAGGGACACTATAAAAGCGGCCGCCAGGTGGCTCCTGACAACCGGCTCCAATGTCCCGAGGACGGGTCGCTGTCGCCGGCCGCCCAAACGCCCGAGCTCGGCCCGGAGCCGCCGCCTCCGAGAGACGCGACGCGACGCGACCCCGGCCGCAGAGGAAGGGAGAGGAGCTGGGAAATATCTCCCCAGGAGGCTGCCACGAAGGAGACGCGCTCCCCCCCCCCACCCACGCGATGCCAGGCTGGTGGGGGGACATTCCACGGAGACGCCGGCGGGCGGCGGGGCTCGGGGCGGGGACGGCCGAGAGAGGGGCACCAGTGACATCCCGGGCTCCCCCGGGCCCCCTCCCCCGAAGGAGGGAGGGAGGGAGAGAGAGAAGGGAGGGAGGCAGGGAGGGAGGGACCGACCGGCAAAGCGAAACCAGGCAAGCGCTGCTCGGAGAACAAAGCAGGACTTCTCGAAAGCAGACACAGACACAGACACGCAAGCCCAGGAGCAAGAAAGGAAAAGAAGGAGACACTCGGACCCCCAACAAGAGAAAACGAAAGTCAACCTGTGTCGAGACCGTGATCAAGTCCAACGACAACAAACACAAGCATGCGCCGCTGGGTGGGGAAAGTGCACGTGAGGACAGGAGAACATGGATTTCAAAACAACTGGCCACAAACACCGGAAAGGAAAGGCGGCCGGGCGGCCGGGCCGGGCGGTCTGGTCTGGGGTGGGGTGGCAGGGCTGCTGGGGGCGGGGGTCGGTGGCGGGGGGTGGGGGTGGGGGGTGGGGGGTGGAGGAAACGGGAGCACCTAGAAAGAGGAGGAGACTGTCGGCCGTGCTGAGACACGGAAACATCGCACGGCTGGGGACCCGTTCCTCTCGTTTTCCCCGGGGTGTGAAAGAGACTTACTTTGCCTCCCGTCTCCTGGGATTTCATCTCCCCAGCAACAACGGTCAGGCAAGCTGTCGGGTGTGTGTGTGTTGCGGGGGGTTGGGGGGGGTTGGGGAGAAAAAAAGAAGACACCTTTCAAGTGAAAGGAGGGAGCGTGAAGGTCTCTGAACCCTCGGACAGCGGCCTTCCATTTTCCAGACCAGTGACACGTTCTCCCAAGTCGCCCGGTTCCAGAAAACGCTTTTCGGAAACAGAATCCTCGAGGCCCGCGAACTCCTTAGGAATCCTCGGATGAGCTTCCGGGCCAGGCTATACCGTAGGCAGCGCGCTTCCCCTGAAGCCAAAGCCACGGGCTCCAGAGGGCCACGTCCAAGAAGCTGATCTCGTACGGAACCCGGTGTCTTCTTCTCTAGGACACTTCTAGAAGCAGCAAGAGTGCCCGTTTGTGAGAATCGAAGGTGAAGCCGGCACGATGTAAACCCAGCGATGTGTGCGGTCAGAGGCCCATCTAGATTCGAACTCCAGTTCTGGAGGGAGGGGAGCAGTGGGGACAGGAGGGTGGCCTGCGAGTCCGCCGTCCCGTCCCCACTCCTCCTGTGAACATCCGCCCCGCGGAAGGTGTCGAGGAACCTCATGACCTGACCTACGGGGTGAACCGTCGCCAAAGACAAAGAATTCCTCCAGCCAGGCGTTGTCCGCAGCCACGAACCCCTTCCCTCCGTCGCCCGGCCTTTCAGAATGCCACGTGGAACCCTCTCAAGACGAGTGTGGGGCTTGGAGGTATGGGCCCCCGAATTCTCCTCGCCCGGCCCTGCAAGAAACCATTCCGGGCGGGCCTGCCCCACATGAAGACTTTTCGGGCTTTTCGGTGGACCGGGCCTCCCGGGGTGCCCCTGCACCCGGCACCCTGCGACATCCCGAGAGATCCCACGGAGAAACGTCTCCGGCCACTCGCGCGGCATCTGCCTCGCTGGCGAGCGCCCCTCCCAACCTCCCCAGAGATACGTGAGCACGGACGCTTCTTCCCCATCTGGGTCCCCTCACAGGATCTGTGAGTTCCTGCGGTTCCGCACGCCCTCGACTTGGCTGTGGTTCGGGGCTCTGTTCTGTTCCGTGTTTGCTCTCCGGCCCACGTGATCTCTCTGGCTAGGGCACCCAGGAAAAGCGAAAAGAAATCGAGTCCGCGTGAGTACTATTCAGGCATCAAGTGGGGATACCTACCAACGACCTCTAACGTGGATCCACCAAGATGGCGGCCGTGCGGGGTTCAGGAGGATCATTTTGCGCTTTCTGGGGGCGCTATTTGCTCTCAATGATTTCACGTGCCTTTTGGGCATGGCTCACGGAGATGGACGTGAAGCAGCAGGGCAGCCACATCTGGCGTCTCGGCCTAGCTAGGGCGGCTCCACGAGTGACCTCTCGGAACCGGGGCCGAGACCGCCATCCCTCCCCGGGCCCCCCCCCCCCCTCGGTGGCTGGGTATGGGGGGGAGGAGGGGGAGGTTTCGGAGGGGAGACGGGAGATCTGGGCTTGTGGTTGGGGGCGCGCGGGGCCACACGTGTCATGTCGTGATATTCCTGTAACGCTCCAACAAGATACATATTATTCTCTCTTCTGCAGATTTCTATCTGTGTCTGAATGGAAATGTATTAGACTCTTGAAATCTGAGCCTTGACGAGGGGTGCGCCCTGTACGTCTCGGGCTACAGGCAGCATACGGAAACTGAAGATATCAGGAATCACGTATAAAGGTTAAAGTCAAAGAAACGGACCTAGTTCAGTGGCAGACTTAGTCTTCCTCGCTGCAGCCTCAAGGTAAATGCTGGGGGTACCCAGTCTATTCTTGGGAAGATACAGTGTTTCTTTTAACTGTTGCCAGCAACGCAGCTTCTCCTCTACCGGAGTTGAAACTGAGATTTAGTTCTTGCAGCTAGTAGTTCTTTTTCAGAACATCTATCAGGAAGGATCTGAATAGCTTGTCATGTCCCTGAAAATATACTAGAGAACATTTGGTTCAGTTCTCGTACCCAGAGACTGGGGAAATTAAGGTGGCACTAGAAATCGCACCTTTTGGTTATATAGTATCTTTCCTGGAAAACAGGCTGCTCTTAAACTCTAATTGTATCAAACAGTAGCAGGGATGAGAAGTGCATGATCCACAAGTTTCAGTAAAGCTGGCTCTCCCGCTCCTTAACATTATATACATTGTTAACAAAAGTGTAGAATTGGACACTTGATGGCAACAAAGAGGCATCCTGTTTGGCGTTTCTTTGGACTGCAGCCGGGAGAGGAGCAGAGCCGACTTGTTCAGTCCCCGGTCCTGCTACTCCTAGGCCTTTCCTCACACTTGATCTTGGACGCTCTGGGGCAGGTTGTGTCTGCAACAAGCACTCGATTTGTCCGGAAGCACTGAATCCTCTGTTCATCGCCTTTGTTCCCAGGACTGTCTCAGGAGGTGACGACGATTTCCCATGGGGGAATCTGTGTCAGAGGCTTGCCAACCATACTTTTCACGTGGTTCATGCAAAGCTCACCCGTCACCGGTCACCTGTCAACTCACCATCCGTACGAGAGTCAGCACCAACACGCCCGGCAGAGCTGAGCGTCAAGAAGGGGTTGCGTGGAAAGAGATGTGTATGCTTGGTCCTGGTCCTGGTTATAGACAGAAAGTATCAAGGGGGAATAACTCCCAGAATAAGTAGGCCTGCCTGGAATGCGAAATAGTGAGAAGAGGCCTCGCGCTTGGAGGACGGGTCAGAGCTTTAGCCACGGGAGAGTGAAAAGGAAAGGCCCGGGAAAGGGCCGTGGGGCAGGGGACGGTCTGAGCCCAGCACCAGCGGTGAAGGACGAGGAGGCACCTTGAAAGAACGTGCTGTTTCGGAGGTTTGTGGTAAGAGCACACCGGTGCTGCTAAAGATGAGGCTGGTGGAACCCAGATAGTAGAGAGGCGCCAGAAACCGGCCAGGAAGGATGAGAATCCTGTGTGCTGAGGACCGGCACTTCACCAAGCCCACAGCAAAGGGTGCTGTCTAGATTCAAACCCAGTCACTCGCGCAAACGCCACTCAGCCACCTCCTCATCTACAAGGCCGACAGATACTCGGTGCGTGAGGTGCGTGTACAGTCTAGGTGGGCGGCACTCACGTTATCGGGCAACCACACAGCTAATACGTGCTTTGAAAGAACCAACAGTGAGCTGATAGCTTTTTCTGGATCTGCCTATAACCAAAGATACCGCTCGCTGCATACTGTGGATCTCGACTCCTGTCTCACGTCTCCATGAGGCCGTCAGAAAAGTACTGTTCGTGCTACCTCTCAGGCCAGGAATGACACTTAAAGTGTAACGTGCTCACCAAGTCCTCAGAGATTCATGGGTTTGAATCGAGAAATTCCACCTGGTCCTTTCGCTCCCGATCCACTCCTGCTCTCACCACTACTACCACACGGGTCAGACACGAGCGAGTTCAGCTGAATTAGCTTGCACACGTGGGGACGGAGTTAGCTTTCGGCACACGGATATTTAGGAATTCCATGGCAGTATGCCAGGTATTCACAGTATGTATCGGATATTCGCCTAATTTGATAACAAGAGAGCTCAGGCCTCAGGCATAACTTCAGGCAGATTTTCCCTCCAACAGAAACAGCTCAGATGGGCTGGCAGCCCGGGAAAATGAGCAACTGCCACTGACAGACTGAGACACCTATGGGCTCCCTCCGTGGGGAGACCTTCTGCCAAGGCTTCTCCCTCAAGGGCCGTTACCCAGCCTGCGGGCATCAGCTGAGGAGAAGGGGAGGTGGGTGCCCCGGAAAGCAGCCGCGCTCGAGTCAGTCTCCCGGGAGCTCTCGTTCCAGCTCTGGACGCTCACTCCCGGGCCTGGGTTCCCACTCCAGCTTTCAGATGGATCCCGGGCCCTTCTTCAGAGAAGTTCCTCCAGATGAGTCCCCAGCCACCAGTGGGCCTCATTCGACCTTGCGGGACCTCCCTCCCCTTCTGAAGCTAGGTTCCGTCTCTCTCTTCACAAAACTTTAAGTCCAACATAGATTGTTAACAATGACTTGCCATTTCCTTTTGTTCTCACCATTATTCTGACTACTTGCAGTTAATTCCGCTCACCTTTGGATTGCTTACGACACTCCAGGCCACTGAAAAAAAGGGAGTTTCCGTTCTGAGCTCAAAGATCCTCAGGCGGCATTTGGGCCTTACTTTACCTCTGCTGGAGACAGGAAGGTGGCAGGTGACCGGGACCTGCCAAGAGCAGAGCAGAAGCTGTGCCCCCTGAGCAGTGGTGCCTGGCTCTCTCTCATTGGTCGCAGAGGGTCTGCAAGATTCGAGGGGGTTCTTGACGGCCCCACCATGCTGGTGAGCCGTGTCGTCTCATCTCATCGGGAATCTGACCCCTCATCAGCAAGCGTAGCCATGTGCCCTCACCCTGAGTCTCTAAACCCTTCCCAGACCATCACTCGGCCCGCCTTCTCCTCTCAGGCAGAATGAACCTGGGCTTCTCTCCTGGGACAGGTCATTCTGTGTCATGGGATGTCCTCTTTACTCCTGTTGCCGGCAATAGGAGTATTGATGTGCCGCTCATAGGTCAGAGACTCCTCATTCTTATTACCCAGAGGCTTTTCTTCAGTCAGTAAATTTTGTTCCTTTGAAGTTAAAGGGATTGCCTTTGAAGACTATCATTTCTGACCTAGTCGCAAACCGTCTCTTTTGAGGAACTTCCTTAGGGTTCCAGGGATTAAGACAGTTTGCTTCCATTGCAAAGGGCACAGATTCATTCCTCGATTGCAGGATCTAGATCTCCTGTGCCTCACACTCTAGCCAAAAAGGTATATTTTAAATATAAGAGGGCCAAGCATAAACCTACTACTTTCCCTTTCCATTATTATGATAATAATCTAATTCTCTTCAAGGCAACACAAATGCTTCTTACTAACTAGAAGGATCATGTCGCGGAAATTATAAACAGAAAAACAGGGAATTACTTCATGATATCTCACTACATCCGTCTCCGATCCAACGTCCGAAACATCAAGGAAGTCCACGTAAAGTATCATCTTTAAATAGAGCGCTCCACTTTGAGACAATAGAACTAAACTCATTAAAACTAAGTTTTCCAGCATGTGGCTGCTTTGAAATCTTGCATCCAACCGACAATTCTGGAGCATATGATAATTCGGAATTGAGTAATCGATGACACAAACACTCTCCTCGGCAGGGGGACGTTTTGGATCGCCTGAGTTCTAGGTTCTCAATGTTATCAAGCCAGACACAATCTTCACGGTTTTTCATAGATCTTGTAATATCTTTTTTAAAATTTCAACTTTTTTGAGGTACAATTGACATACAAAATTGCAAGAAATTGAAATATAACTGTGGTGATTTCACGTGTTTACGATGTGAAAGGATTCCTCATCCAGTTAATTAATATCACCTCACATATTTCACTTTCTGTTTTTTTTTCTTCCCTCCATCTTTCCTACTTAGATTTTTATCTTCATAAGATTTCATTTATACAAAACATGTCAAAAAGAGTGCCATGTTTTACATTAGATCCTCAGACTCTATTCATCTTATAGCTGAACATTTGTTCCCTTTTACCAACCTCTCCCCATAGCCCTAGTAACCACTTTTCTACTCTCTGGATGAGTTTTACTTTTTCATGGATGCACTATCAGAGCCAGTCCTGAAATTTCCTCCAATTACAATTCTTCTCTCAGAGTCATCAGTCCATTTTGTGTTATCTTTCATGTTTTACAAAATTACTCCTAACCAGCAATGGAGCGGGTGTGGCAGGCAATGAGCCAAGAAGATTTACAGGGTGGCATCCACTTACTGTGGGAACTAACCATGGCATTGATCAGTCTATCAACCTAGAAAGAGATCACTGGACATTGCACAAAAATTTGCTTATTTCTTTGTAGAAGTTTGGCATTAAACTAAACCCTTAGTTTGGGATGGGATGGGATGGGGTGGGGTGGGGTGGGGTGGGGTGGGGGGTGGGGGGTGGAGGAAACAGGAGCACCTAGAAAGAGGAGGAGACTGTCGGCCGTGCTGAGACACGGAAACATCGCACGGCTGGGGACCCGTTCCTCTCGTTTTCCCCGGGGTGTGAAAGAGACTTACTTTGCCTCCCGTCTCCTGGGATTTCATCTCCCCAGCAACAACGGTCAGGCAAGCTGTCGGGTGTGTGTGTGTTGCGGGGGGTTGGGGGGGGTTGGGGAGAAAAAAAGAAGACACCTTTCAAGTGAAAGGAGGGAGCGTGAAGGTCTCTGAACCCTCGGACAGCGGCCTTCCATTTTCCAGACCAGTGACACGTTCTCCCAAGTCGCCCGGTTCCAGAAAACGCTTTTCAGAAACAGAATCCTCGAGGCCCGCGAACTCCTTAGGAATCCTCGGATGAGCTTCCGGGCCAGGCTATACCGTAGGCAGCGCGCTTCCCCTGAAGCCAAAGCCACGGGCTCCAGAGGGCCACGTCCAAGAAGCTGATCTCGTACGGAACCCGGTGTCTTCTTCTCTAGGACACTTCTAGAAGCAGCAAGAGTGCCCGTTTGTGAGAATCGAAGGTGAAGCCGGCACGATGTAAACCCAGCGATGTGTGCGGTCAGAGGCCCATCTAGATTCGAACTCCAGTTCTGGAGGGAGGGGAGCAGTGGGGACAGGAGGGTGGCCTGCGAGTCCGCCGTCCCGTCCCCACTCCTCCTGTGAACATCCGCCCCGCGGAAGGTGTCGAGGAACCTCATGACCTGACCTACGGGGTGAACCGTCGCCAAAGACAAAGAATTCCTCCAGCCAGGCGTTGTCCGCAGCCACGAACCCCTTCCCTCCGTCGCCCGGCCTTTCAGAATGCCACGTGGAACCCTCTCAAGACGAGTGTGGGGCTTGGAGGTATGGGCCCCCGAATTCTCCTCGCCCGGCCCTGCAAGAAACCATTCCGGGCGGGCCTGCCCCACATGAAGACTTTTCGGGCTTTTCGGTGGACCGGGCCTCCCGGGGTGCCCCTGCACCCGGCACCCTGCGACATCCCGAGAGATCCCACGGAGAAACGTCTCCGGCCACTCGCGCGGCATCTGCCTCGCTGGCGAGCGCCCCTCCCAACCTCCCCAGAGATACGTGAGCACGGACGCTTCTTCCCCATCTGGGTCCCCTCACAGGATCTGTGAGTTCCTGCGGTTCCGCACGCCCTCGACTTGGCTGTGGTTCGGGGCTCTGTTCTGTTCCGTGTTTGCTCTCCGGCCCACGTGATCTCTCTGGCTAGGGCACCCAGGAAAAGCGAAAAGAAATCGAGTCCGCGTGAGTACTATTCAGGCATCAAGTGGGGATACCTACCAACGACCTCTAACGTGGATCCACCAAGATGGCGGCCGTGCGGGGTTCAGGAGGATCATTTTGCGCTTTCTGGGGGCGCTATTTGCTCTCAATGATTTCACGTGCCTTTTGGGCATGGCTCACGGAGATGGACGTGAAGCAGCAGGGCAGCCACATCTGGCGTCTCGGCCTAGCTAGGGCGGCTCCACGAGTGACCTCTCGGAACCGGGGCCGAGACCGCCATCCCTCCCCGGGCCCCCCCCCCCCTCGGTGGCTGGGTATGGGGGGGAGGAGGGGGAGGTTTCGGAGGGGAGACGGGAGATCTGGGCTTGTGGTTGGGGGCGCGCGGGGCCACACGTGTCATGTCGTGATATTCCTGTAACGCTCCAACAAGATACATATTATTCTCTCTTCTGCAGATTTCTATCTGTGTCTGAATGGAAATGTATTAGACTCTTGAAATCTGAGCCTTGACGAGGGGTGCGCCCTGTACGTCTCGGGCTACAGGCAGCATACGGAAACTGAAGATATCAGGAATCACGTATAAAGGTTAAAGTCAAAGAAACGGACCTAGTTCAGTGGCAGACTTAGTCTTCCTCGCTGCAGCCTCAAGGTAAATGCTGGGGGTACCCAGTCTATTCTTGGGAAGATACAGTGTTTCTTTTAACTGTTGCCAGCAACGCAGCTTCTCCTCTACCGGAGTTGAAACTGAGATTTAGTTCTTGCAGCTAGTAGTTCTTTTTCAGAACATCTATCAGGAAGGATCTGAATAGCTTGTCATGTCCCTGAAAATATACTAGAGAACATTTGGTTCAGTTCTCGTACCCAGAGACTGGGGAAATTAAGGTGGCACTAGAAATCGCACCTTTTGGTTATATAGTATCTTTCCTGGAAAACAGGCTGCTCTTAAACTCTAATTGTATCAAACAGTAGCAGGGATGAGAAGTGCATGATCCACAAGTTTCAGTAAAGCTGGCTCTCCCGCTCCTTAACATTATATACATTGTTAACAAAAGTGTAGAATTGGACACTTGATGGCAACAAAGAGGCATCCTGTTTGGCGTTTCTTTGGACTGCAGCCGGGAGAGGAGCAGAGCCGACTTGTTCAGTCCCCGGTCCTGCTACTCCTAGGCCTTTCCTCACACTTGATCTTGGACGCTCTGGGGCAGGTTGTGTCTGCAACAAGCACTCGATTTGTCCGGAAGCACTGAATCCTCTGTTCATCGCCTTTGTTCCCAGGACTGTCTCAGGAGGTGACGACGATTTCCCATGGGGGAATCTGTGTCAGAGGCTTGCCAACCATACTTTTCACGTGGTTCATGCAAAGCTCACCCGTCACCGGTCACCTGTCAACTCACCATCCGTACGAGAGTCAGCACCAACACGCCCGGCAGAGCTGAGCGTCAAGAAGGGGTTGCGTGGAAAGAGATGTGTATGCTTGGTCCTGGTCCTGGTTATAGACAGAAAGTATCAAGGGGGAATAACTCCCAGAATAAGTAGGCCTGCCTGGAATGCGAAATAGTGAGAAGAGGCCTCGCGCTTGGAGGACGGGTCAGAGCTTTAGCCACGGGAGAGTGAAAAGGAAAGGCCCGGGAAAGGGCCGTGGGGCAGGGGACGGTCTGAGCCCAGCACCAGCGGTGAAGGACGAGGAGGCACCTTGAAAGAACGTGCTGTTTCGGAGGTTTGTGGTAAGAGCACACCGGTGCTGCTAAAGATGAGGCTGGTGGAACCCAGATAGTAGAGAGGCGCCAGAAACCGGCCAGGAAGGATGAGAATCCTGTGTGCTGAGGACCGGCACTTCACCAAGCCCACAGCAAAGGGTGCTGTCTAGATTCAAACCCAGTCACTCGCGCAAACGCCACTCAGCCACCTCCTCATCTACAAGGCCGACAGATACTCGGTGCGTGAGGTGCGTGTACAGTCTAGGTGGGCGGCACTCACGTTATCGGGCAACCACACAGCTAATACGTGCTTTGAAAGAACCAACAGTGAGCTGATAGCTTTTTCTGGATCTGCCTATAACCAAAGATACCGCTCGCTGCATACTGTGGATCTCGACTCCTGTCTCACGTCTCCATGAGGCCGTCAGAAAAGTACTGTTCGTGCTACCTCTCAGGCCAGGAATGACACTTAAAGTGTAACGTGCTCACCAAGTCCTCAGAGATTCATGGGTTTGAATCGAGAAATTCCACCTGGTCCTTTCGCTCCCGATCCACTCCTGCTCTCACCACTACTACCACACGGGTCAGACACGAGCGAGTTCAGCTGAATTAGCTTGCACACGTGGGGACGGAGTTAGCTTTCGGCACACGGATATTTAGGAATTCCATGGCAGTATGCCAGGTATTCACAGTATGTATCGGATATTCGCCTAATTTGATAACAAGAGAGCTCAGGCCTCAGGCATAACTTCAGGCAGATTTTCCCTCCAACAGAAACAGCTCAGATGGGCTGGCAGCCCGGGAAAATGAGCAACTGCCACTGACAGACTGAGACACCTATGGGCTCCCTCCGTGGGGAGACCTTCTGCCAAGGCTTCTCCCTCAAGGGCCGTTACCCAGCCTGCGGGCATCAGCTGAGGAGAAGGGGAGGTGGGTGCCCCGGAAAGCAGCCGCGCTCGAGTCAGTCTCCCGGGAGCTCTCGTTCCAGCTCTGGACGCTCACTCCCGGGCCTGGGTTCCCACTCCAGCTTTCAGATGGATCCCGGGCCCTTCTTCAGAGAAGTTCCTCCAGATGAGTCCCCAGCCACCAGTGGGCCTCATTCGACCTTGCGGGACCTCCCTCCCCTTCTGAAGCTAGGTTCCGTCTCTCTCTTCACAAAACTTTAAGTCCAACATAGATTGTTAACAATGACTTGCCATTTCCTTTTGTTCTCACCATTATTCTGACTACTTGCAGTTAATTCCGCTCACCTTTGGATTGCTTACGACACTCCAGGCCACTGAAAAAAAGGGAGTTTCCGTTCTGAGCTCAAAGATCCTCAGGCGGCATTTGGGCCTTACTTTACCTCTGCTGGAGACAGGAAGGTGGCAGGTGACCGGGACCTGCCAAGAGCAGAGCAGAAGCTGTGCCCCCTGAGCAGTGGTGCCTGGCTCTCTCTCATTGGTCGCAGAGGGTCTGCAAGATTCGAGGGGGTTCTTGACGGCCCCACCATGCTGGTGAGCCGTGTCGTCTCATCTCATCGGGAATCTGACCCCTCATCAGCAAGCGTAGCCATGTGCCCTCACCCTGAGTCTCTAAACCCTTCCCAGACCATCACTCGGCCCGCCTTCTCCTCTCAGGCAGAATGAACCTGGGCTTCTCTCCTGGGACAGGTCATTCTGTGTCATGGGATGTCCTCTTTACTCCTGTTGCCGGCAATAGGAGTATTGATGTGCCGCTCATAGGTCAGAGACTCCTCATTCTTATTACCCAGAGGCTTTTCTTCAGTCAGTAAATTTTGTTCCTTTGAAGTTAAAGGGATTGCCTTTGAAGACTATCATTTCTGACCTAGTCGCAAACCGTCTCTTTTGAGGAACTTCCTTAGGGTTCCAGGGATTAAGACAGTTTGCTTCCATTGCAAAGGGCACAGATTCATTCCTCGATTGCAGGATCTAGATCTCCTGTGCCTCACACTCTAGCCAAAAAGGTATATTTTAAATATAAGAGGGCCAAGCATAAACCTACTACTTTCCCTTTCCATTATTATGATAATAATCTAATTCTCTTCAAGGCAACACAAATGCTTCTTACTAACTAGAAGGATCATGTCGCGGAAATTATAAACAGAAAAACAGGGAATTACTTCATGATATCTCACTACATCCGTCTCCGATCCAACGTCCGAAACATCAAGGAAGTCCACGTAAAGTATCATCTTTAAATAGAGCGCTCCACTTTGAGACAATAGAACTAAACTCATTAAAACTAAGTTTTCCAGCATGTGGCTGCTTTGAAATCTTGCATCCAACCGACAATTCTGGAGCATATGATAATTCGGAATTGAGTAATCGATGACACAAACACTCTCCTCGGCAGGGGGACGTTTTGGATCGCCTGAGTTCTAGGTTCTCAATGTTATCAAGCCAGACACAATCTTCACGGTTTTTCATAGATCTTGTAATATCTTTTTTAAAATTTCAACTTTTTTGAGGTACAATTGACATACAAAATTGCAAGAAATTGAAATATAACTGTGGTGATTTCACGTGTTTACGATGTGAAAGGATTCCTCATCCAGTTAATTAATATCACCTCACATATTTCACTTTCTGTTTTTTTTTCTTCCCTCCATCTTTCCTACTTAGATTTTTATCTTCATAAGATTTCATTTATACAAAACATGTCAAAAAGAGTGCCATGTTTTACATTAGATCCTCAGACTCTATTCATCTTATAGCTGAACATTTGTTCCCTTTTACCAACCTCTCCCCATAGTCCTAGTAACCACTTTTCTACTCTCTGGATGAGTTTTACTTTTTCATGGATGCACTATCAGAGCCAGTCCTGAAATTTCCTCCAATTACAATTCTTCTCTCAGAGTCATCAGTCCATTTTGTGTTATCTTTCACGTTTTACAAAATTACTCCTAGGCGTCTCGGCCTAGCTAGGGCGGTTTCACAAGTGACCTCTCCGAACCGCGGCTGAGACCTCCATCCCTCCCCGGGCCCCCCTCGGTGGCTGGGCGCTGGGGTGGTGGGGGGTGGGGAGAGGAGTCGGGGCAGCTGGTCTAGGGGTTGGGGGCGCGTGAGGGCCAGGCGACCGTCCCCGGTGGTCCCGCTGAGACGTGAAGGCAGGTTCTGTCCCGCTGAGAACTTCCTGCCTTCGGGCGTGTGAGAGGAGCAGATTTCTCTCCAATCCAAGGCCATGCATCGTTTTCGGCCTGTTCAACAAGACTAGACGAGCACGTATTTGTGTGTCTATCTTGGCTTGTTTTCTGACGGAGGCCAAAGACCTCTTCAGGCGTGTCCAAAGGATCTGCCAGGGTGGGAGGGTGCAGGTCAATCCATGTGTCAAGAGAGCCAGAGAATCTGTCACAGCTGTGACTCGGGCCTTTTTCAGAAACAGGCCAACTTTGATGATTCCCCTGGACAGGAATCACCGCAGAAGTTTCCTTGAAGGGATCGAGTTGCAGGAGTCGGGGGCGTGGCCCCGCCGCCGCCAGAGGGCTTCCTCAGCCAGGCAAGGCCGGCCGCTGGCCGGGGCTATTGTCTGTGGGCCCCACCCCCACCGCCACCCTCCACCCTCCCCCTCCCCCTCCCCCTTCCCCTTCCCCTTCCCCTCCCCCTGCAGGGCCCCTCGTGGGATAGCTTCATTCAAATGCAGAACGCTTTCCAGTCAAGGAAGAGCCTTTGGACTTTGCCTCGATCTTCTCCCTATTGAATGGTGATCCGCCCCGACCCCACCCCCATTTCTCCACCTTGAGGCTGCCCCTTCGGCACCGCGCGGAGGAATGGGCCTGGGGGTGGGGTGGGGAGGGAGGCTGAGGGACAAACTCGCCTTGGGTCAGGCCAAAGGAGTCTCCTCCTTTTCGTAACCCAGGAAACCCCGCTAATGCATGTGAGGATCACGGACGTGCGTCGAAGCAGCCATCATCTCTTGACATCTTCCTCCGTGGGAGGCGTTTTTCCTTCCTGCCTGCCTTCAGAGAGACAGAAAAGGAGGGAGGGGCAGAGCGTTCCGCTGGCGCTGGCCGGTTCTTAAGTCACTTGAATCCAAAACACTCCATAGGGCACGGAGGGGTGCGTGCGTGGGGTGGGGTGGGGGCGGCGGCCTACTCCGGACCCCAGGCGTTCCCTCCTCTGACACTTGCCTGGAACCCATGAAAAGCTGAGCTGGTGACTGTGTGTGTGTGTGAATGCGTGCATGTGCGCGTGTCCGTGAGAGAAGGCACGTGTGCGTGAGAGAAAAAGAGAAAAAGGAAGGAGAGAAAGAAAGAGAGAGAGAGAAAGAAAGAGAAGGAAAGAAAGAAAGAGAGAGAGACAGAGAGAGAAAGAAAGAAAGGAAGACAGACAGACAGACAGGGAGGGAGGGAGGGGGAGAGAGAGAGAGAAAGAAAGAATGAAAGAAAGAAAAAGAAAAGAAAATCCAGAATGAAAGGAGGAAGGAACGAGGGAAGGAGGGAGGGACCAAATAGGTTAGTTAGTACGGGCCTCCCTGTCATGGAAAAGAGTCTCTGAGCACAGATCCTCCGTTCAGTGAACCAGTTCTCATATCTCCTCTCAGGAGGCTGTGATGTCGATGGACGGGTTTGGGAAAGCAGGCCTGGGGTGCAAGCAATCAGGTATTTCCTCAGAGGCACTTGTAGGGAAACCAAGGAAACACACAGGTTCATCCCTGGAGCGGATTCGAAACCAGTCGGTGCAGGGGGAGTCAGTCAAGGAGATTTCTAGATGTCAGGGTCGGGTCCTGGAGCGGGTTGCCATGCCCTTCTCCAGGAGACCTTCCTGGCCCGGGGATGGAACCCGGGTCTCCTGCATCGCAGGCAGACTCTTGACCGTGTGAGCCACCAAGGAAGCTCTGTTGGAAATGTTCACCGAGTCCTCTTGTTGTAGCCACGCGTTCTGGGAAACAAACTCACTCAGAAGGACCATGCAGGTAGTGGAGTGCAGTTTCTTACACCAGCGGGCCCAAGGCAGAGTCTTCTCTTAGCCAAGGACCCCGACCAGCATTCGTGAAAATCTTTTATACCTCAGGGGTATGTGTCTGAACCCACCACCCCAAATTCCTTGAGACTTACCTAAACAAAGGAAGGGTAAAGACAATCCCGATAACCCCATCATTCATGTGTTATAAGACGAGATACACAGTGGACATTTATTCACAGGCCTGTGGTCATATCCTGATACACATAATGGAACTGATGGCTTTGTTCTGTGACAG
Organism: Giraffa tippelskirchi; assembly: GCF_054371585.1. Classification (NCBI taxonomy): domain Eukaryota; kingdom Metazoa; phylum Chordata; class Mammalia; order Artiodactyla; family Giraffidae; genus Giraffa; species Giraffa tippelskirchi. The sequence goes on from NC_137282.1 coordinate 70,100,833, forward strand.
AGATACTTAGCATATTCTTTTAGGCCACGGAGAGTCCAAGTACAAGCCCCAAAGGCTGTTTTATCCGGGTGTGTGTGTGTGTGTGCGCGCGCGCGCGCGGGCGGGCGGGCGCCTGCGTGTGTGTGTGTGCGTGTCCGGTTTTCCATTGGTATGCCCCTTCTATAGACACCGGGCACAAAGTTCAGAGTCCATTGGGAGGGTGACCGTGCGTGTAGCCTCATGTTCGCAGCCTGGCCTAAGATGGAGTCTAGCTCTGTCTGTTTCCTCCTTCACTCTAGCTTCCATCTGCAGAGCTTCAGGCACAGGGCCTTTTGAGTTCTCCGTCAGAAGGGCAAGAGATGGTGGCAAATGTCCCCCCAGAGAGGGTTGTCCCCTCTGACAGAGCTTCCGATATCGGAGGCAACTCAGAAAACTTCAGGATCCAGTCCCACTTTCGGGGGAAGCACCACAGGCAAAGGACCAAACACACGTGGCCCAGGAATCTCCCATCCAGAAGTGGATATCTCCGTTTCACAGAAACATCCTCTGGGCCCCTAAGGAACGTATGGAAATCACTCTCTCGCCAAGGAGAGAAGAATCCTCACTGAGAGTTTCTGAAGTCTGGAAGGACCAGGTAGAGAGAAAAAGAGAAACGATTCTATTCTGCTGACAGGGGCATTATTGTTTGAAGCGACCAAGTGGATGTCCGTCTTTTCCAATTCCCATTTTAAACATTGTGTCCTTTCCGGTCCTTTGTGGTCTCTTTGGATCTGGAAAGCAACAGAGTTAACGGTAAGGTCCTTTTTTTTTTTTTTTTTATGATTATGATTATTTTTCCCCCCTGCCTGTCTGCCTGTCCCTCCCCCTCTTCTCTCTGTCTCTCGCGCTTTTCACTCAGGTTAGGGAATTCACAACAACAACAACAAAAGTAGTGAGAAATCTGTATTTCTGCAGGTCAGGAAGCAACAGGTAAGAACTAGACATGGAACACAACAGGCTGGTTCCAAATAGGGTAAGGAGTCCATCAAGGCTCTCTATCATCACCCTGCTTATTTAACTTATATGCCGAGTACAGCATCACGAGACACGCTGGGCTGGATGAAGCACAAGCTGGAATCAAAATGGCTGGGAGAAATAGCAATCCCCTCAGCTATGCAGATGACACCACCCTTATGGCAGAAATGAAGTATAGAGTGGGTTTACAAAGTCGTGCTCGTTTCGGGTTTTCAGATTCTTTTCCCTCAGAGGTGAATCCAAAGTAGGAAGCCTACATTTCCTGTGCTGCCTAGTAGGTGCTTGTGGATTGTATGATGTACATGTCGTATGTGTACACGTTCAACCCGACCTCCTAAGTGGACCGTCCTGCCCCTCCCCGCCCCAACGTATTTTCGTCAAGAAGTCAGGCATCCATTTGAGCATCCTACTCCTCAGGTCATCCGATCCCATGGAAGAAGTCAATCCTCCCGTTTTTCCATCGGTCCTCTACACGTCGCCTGATGATGATGGGGGGTGACTGGAAGACTGACAGTTCTGAAGAATTTTGCAAGAGATTCGGTGAAGGCTCCTAGGATTTGCTCAGTGAAGTGGGTGGCGTGTCAACCACTAGGGACCGTGGAAGGTATGCCCCAAGTGGCACACAGCGTTTGCTTCCACCTTCCACAGAGAAAGCTCTACCTAGCATACCAAGGATGCTTGACCACGCACCCGCCCCGCCCCCCCCCCCCAGGTGACAGGCGTGACGGGTCAGACTGTAGAAATCTTCCTGTCAAGGGTGTATTAACAGGCAGAGGCACCTTAGAGGCACCCTGTCCTGTGAATCTGGAGGTGGGGAGGAAGGGGCAGAGGGACGATGAAGAAGGGAAGGAGAAAGTGAGGGACAGGGACACCACACAGTGTGTGTGGGGGGCGTGTCTGTGCCGTGTGTGGGTTCCACGTGGGTGTGTGCGCCTGTGGGTGCGGGTGTGAGGGGAGGCGGGCAGAGGCAGAGGCAGGGAGACACACAGCCAGGTCAAGGACAACATAATGTGTGTGGGGGGAGGGGCGGGGGTGGGTGGGTGCGTGCGTGCGTGGTGTGTGCGTGGGGGGGATGGCGCACAGGACCGTGTGTGAAGGAGGGCAGTGTGTGGGGGGCAAGTGGGTGTGTGGGGGGGTGTCTGTGCTGTGTGCGGGTGCCACGTGGTTGTTAAGCGGGGGGGGGGGGGCGGGCAGAGAGACACACACACCCGGGCCAAGGACAACGTACTGTGTGGCGGAGGGGGCGGGGGGTGGGTGGGAGTGTGGGTGCGGGGTGTGTGCGTGTGTGCGGTGCCCCATAGGACCGTGGGGGGGGCAGTGTGTGTGTGGGGGTGTGGGTCTGTGCTGTGTGCAGGTCCCACGTAAGTGTGAGTGAGGGGAGGGGCAGAGGCAGAGGCAGAGAGACACAGCCAGGCCAAGGACAACATAGTTTGGGGGAGGGTCGGGGTGGGAGGTGCGAGTGTGCGTGCGGGGTGTGTGCGTGTGTGCGATGGCGCCTAGGACTGTGCGTGGGGGCGGGCAGTGTGTTGGGGGGTGGTGTGTCTGTGCTGTGTGCGGGTGCCACGTGGGTGTGTGCGCCTGTGGGTGCGGGTGTGGGGGAGGGGAGCGGGCAGTGACAGCGGCAGAGAGAGACAGCCAGGCCAAGGACAACGTAGTGTGTGGGGGAGGGGGCGGGGGGTGGGAGTGTGGGTGTGGGGTGTGTGCGTGTGTGCGGTGGCCCATAGGACCGTGGGGGGGGCAGTGTGTGTGTGTGGGGGGGTGTCTGTGCTGTGTGCAGGTCCCACGGAGGTGTGAGTGGGGGGAGGGGCAGAGGCAGAGGCAGAGAGACACAGCCAGGCCAAGGACAACGTAGTTTGGGGGAGGGTCGGGGTGGGGGGTGCGAGTGTGCGTGCGGGGTGTGTGCGTGTGTGCGATGGCGCATCGGACCGTGTGTGGGGTGTTGCGTGTGTGCGACGGCGCATAGGACCGTGTGTGGGGTGTTGTGTCTGTGCTGTGTGCGAATGCCACGGGGGTGTGTCCGGGTGTGGGGGGGGCGGGCAGTGACAGAGGCAGAGAGAGACAGCCAGGCCAAGGGCAACGTAGTGTGTGTGGGCGGGGTCGGGGTGCGGGGTGGGAGTGTGCGTGCAGGGTGTGTGCGGAGGCGCCTAGGACCGTGCGGGGGGGCGGGCAGTGTGTGGGGGGTGTTGTGTCTGTGCTGTGTGCGGGTGCCACGTGGGTGTGTGCGCCTGTGGGTGCGGGTGTGGGGGAGGGGAGCGGGCAGTGACAGCGGCAGAGAGAGACAGCCAGGCCAAGGACAACGTCGTGTGTGGGGGAGGGGGCGGGGGGGTGGGAGTGTGGGTGCGGGGTGTGTGCGGTGGCCCATAGGACCGTGGTGGGGGCAGTGTGTGTGTGTGTGGGGGGTGTCTGTGCTGTGTGCAGGTCCCACGGAGGTGTGAGTGGGGGGAGGGGCAGAGGCAGAGGCAAAGAGACACAGCCAGGCCAAGGACAACATAGTGTGGGGGGGGCGGGGCGGGGGGTGGGAGTGTGGGTGCGGGGTGTGTGCGATGGCACATAGGACCGTGTGTGTAGGGGGGCAGTGGGGGGGGGTATTGTGTCTGTGCTGTGTGCGAATGCCACGGGGGTGTGTGCGCCTGTGGGTGCGGGTGTGGGAGGGGCGGGCAGTGACAGAGGCAGAGAGAGACAGCCAGGCCAAGGACAACGTAGTGTGGGTGGGCGGGTTCGGGGTGCGGGGTGGGGAGTGTGCGTGCGGGGTGTGTGCGTGTTGTGCGGAGGCGCCTAGGACCGCGCGCGGGGGGCAGTGTGTGTGTAGGGGTGTGTGTCTCTGCTGTGTGCGGGTGCCACGTGGGTGTGAGGGGGGCGGCGGGCAGAGAGACACACAGCCAGGCCAAGGACAACATAGTGTGTGGAGGGGGAGGGGCGGGGATGGGTGGGGGTGTGTCTGTGCTGTGTGCGGGTGCCACGTGGTTGTTAAGGGGGGGCGGGCAGAGAGACACACAGCCAGGCCAAGGACGACATAGTGTGTGGGGGAAGGGCGGGGGTGAGAAGGAGTGTGGGTGCCGGGTGTGTGCGTGTGTGCGGTGGCCCATAGGACCGTGTGGGGGAGGGCAGTGTGTGTGTGGGGGGGTGTCTGTGCTGTGTGCAGGTCCCACGTAGTTGTGAGTGGGGGGAGGGGCAGAGGCAGAGGCAGGGGCACACACAGCCAGGCCAAGGACAACATAGTGGGGGGGGGTCGGGGGGGGTGGGAGTGTGCCTGCGGGGTGTGTGCCTGTGTGCGGTGGCGCATAGGGCCGTGTGTGTAGGGGGCCAGTGTCGGGGTGGTGGTGTGTCTGTGCGCCACGTGGGTGTGTGGGGGGGCAGGCAGAGAGAGCCAGTCCAAGGACAACGCTGTGTGTGTGTGTGAGTGGGTGTGGCCGGCGTGTGTGCGGGTGCTGCGTAGGGCCGTGGGGGAGTGCGTGCGCTGTGTGTGTACGCGTTGGGGGCGTGGGCAGCGTGTGTAGGTGGTGCAGGCAGAGACAGAAAGCCACAGTCAGCAAAGGACAACGTGCACGGATATTCTTCTGAATATTTGCTTGTGTTTTCTGAGCTCATCACCTCCGGGATCAAGCTCACTCCCGTGCAACGGGAGTCTGCCCCCCTCACCTCAGCCACCACCAGCCAGCACCTGTCTTGGGCAGACAAGGGAGTGTTCCGATTTGGCCGGCGCGGGGGGGGGGGGGGGCGTGGCGGAGGAGTGGGGTGGGTGCGCAGGGTTTCGTTGTCACGAGGCGAACTTTGACCCTTGTGTTCTGCCCCTGAACCTCACTGGAGCGACTGGACCCGCGTGACCTGTCACGTCTTGGTTTCAACATCTTTGGCGGGAGAACTAAGATTCCCCCATGCGAAGTGACCAGGCCAGAGAGAAGGAAGTCGATTCCCTTGGGATCCAATGCCCGTTTTCTGGAATCCAGTTAAGTTTCGTCAAGATTTCCCACCCAAACCGAAAAGCCGAAGTGGCTACCCATCCCCGCCCCCTTGACCTCTGTCCCAAGGTGCCCCACCCACACTGCCTCCTTCCACAGCCTCAAGGCTTTCAAGAGTTAGCCGGCCCGGGCCGGCTCCATCCGTGGTCGCCCCGCCCCAAGACCCTCTGAAAAAGCGCCCGACCCCCAACCAGCTATCCAGTGAGCCAGCCCCAGCATAGGAGCTTAGTGGGCGACCGACGGGGACTCGTTGCCAGACGGAGCCCATCCTAGTTCGCGTTTCTCCACTCAGTCAACGGCGCAGACAGGAGAACGGGATCCGCCAACACTTCTCGAGAACGTCCCTGGGCGAGGGATGACGGACGCACGGACGGACGGGACGGGAAGGATTCTTGACTCCCCACCCACGGAGCAGCGGAATGCACTCCCATCCGAGGGGGATCGCAGGCCCACGTCAGACGGTGTGAGCACACGCCCCAGAACAACAACTCGCCAGCATCCCCGTCCGTGTCCTCGTCATCATCTTTGGGCACGCCAGGAGAAAGCCCTTTTGTGACCCGGACGACGGCTCTTTCGGCAAAAGCAACGTTGAGCAACGGCACAAATGAAGACACTTGGATTTGAAACGACGCGTTCACATTGCAGCGCCTCAAGAGCAAAAGCACGCACTCGTCCCTCACATAACCGCAACCAACAAACCCGACGCACCTGAAAAAGAAAACGCAAACGGAAGAGAACGGGTCGATCTGGCGGCTCGGTCCGCCCAGACCAGATCAACTCCGGAAGGCAGGGCGAGCCGAGAGACCACTCGGGTGAGGTCGAGCGGGATCAACACGGCAGCTCGGGGGCAGAGGTCGCGAGTGGGAGAGGTCCGTCCGGGTGCTCGACCCGCGGGCGCTGGCCGCTCTGCGGCCCAGAGAGGGAAGGAGGGGGGGAGGGGCAGACTCCCTGATAGCCGGGCGATGCGCGCGCGCCGGCGGCTCGGCGGCACAGGTCGCGAGTGGGGGAGGCCCGGCCGGCAGGTGGACACGCGGGCACCGCCAGCTCGGCGGCAGAGTGAGGAAAGGGGGGGGAGGGGCAGACACCTAGACAGCCGGGCGACGCGCGCGCGCTGGCGGCTCGTGACCAGAGGTCGCGTGTAGGGGAGCACCGGCCGTCAGGTGGACCCGCGGGCACCGCCAGCTCGGCGGCAGAGTGAGGGAAGGAGGGGGAGGGGCGGATTCCAAGCCAGGCGGGCGACGCGCGCGCGCTGGCGTCTCGTCACCAGAGATCGCGAGTGCGAGAGGCCCGGCCGGCAGGTGGACACGCGGGCACCGCCGGCTCGGCGGCAGAGTCAGGGAAGTGGGGGGAGGGGATAGAGCCCCGTCGGGCTCGTCGACCCGCGGCTCCTGGCGGCTCTGCGGCCGAGTTGGGGAAGGAGGGGGGGAGGGGCAGACTCCCTGACAGCCGGGCGATGCGCGCGCGCCGGCGGCTCGGCGGCACAGGTCGCGAGTGGGGGAGGCCCGGCCGGCAGGTGGACACGCGGGCACCGCCAGCTCGGCGGCAGAGTGAGGAAAGGGGGGGCGGGGCAGACACCTCGACAGCCGGGCGACGCGCGCGCGCTGGCGGCTCGTCACCAGAGGTCGGGAGTGCGAGAGGCCAGGCCGGCAGGTGGACACGCGGGCACCCGCAGCTCGTCGGCAGGGTTAGGGAAGGGGGGGAGGGGATAGAGCCCCGTCCGGCTGGTCGACCCGCGGGCACTGCCAGGCGGGCGACGGGCGCGCGCTGGCGGCTGGGCGGGCGAGGTCGCCAGTGGGAGAGGCCCGGCCGGCAGGTGCCCGCGGGCAACGCCAGCTGGGCGGCAGAGTGAGGGGAGGAGCGGGGGAGGGGCAGACAGCCTGACAGCCGGGCGACGGGCGCGCGCTGGCGGCTCGGCGGGCGAGGTCGCGAGTGGGAGAGCCCCGGTCGCAGGTGGCCCCGCGGGCACCCGCAGCTCGTCGACAGAGTTAGGGAAGTGGGGGGAGGGGATAGAGCCCCGTCGGGCTCGTCGACCCGCGGCTCCTGGCGGCTCTGCGGCCGAGTTAGGGAAGGAGGGGGGGAGGGGCAGACTCCCTGACAGCCGGGCGATGCGCGCGCGCCGGCGGCTCGGCGGCACAGGTCGCGAGTGGGGGAGGCCCGGCCGGCAGGTGGACACGCGGGCACCGCCAGCTCGGCGGCAGAGTGAGGAAAGGGGGGGGAGGGGCAGACACCTAGACAGCCGGGCGACGCGCGCGCGCCGGCGGCTCGTGACCAGAGGTCGCGTGTAGGGGAGCACCGGCCGGCAGGTGGACCCGCGGGCACCGCCAGCTCGGCGGCAGAGTGAGGGAAGGAGGGGGAGGGGCGGATTCCAAGCCAGGCGGGCGACGCGCGCGCGCTGGCGTCTCGTCACCAGAGATCGCGAGTGCGAGAGGCCCGGCCGGCAGGTGGACACGCGGGCACCGCCGGCTCGGCGGCAGAGTCAGGGAAGTGGGGGGAGGGGATAGAGCCCCGTCGGGCTCGTCGACCCGCGGCTCCTGGCGGCTCTGCGGCCGAGTTGGGGAAGGAGGGGGGGAGGGGCAGACTCCCTGACAGCCGGGCGATGCGCGCGCGCCGGCGGCTCGGCGGCACAGGTCGCGAGTGGGGGAGGCCCGGCCGGCAGGTGGACACGCGGGCACCGCCAGCTCGGCGGCAGAGTGAGGAAAGGGGGGGCGGGGCAGACACCTCGACAGCCGGGCGACGCGCGCGCGCTGGCGGCTCGTCACCAGAGGTCGCGAGTGCGAGAGGCCCGGCCGGCAGGTGGACACGGGGGCACCGCCGGCTCGGCGGCAGAGTCAGGGAAGTGGGGGGAGGGGATAGAGCCCCGTCGGGCTCGTCGACCCGCGGCTCCTGGCGGCTCTGCGGCCGAGTTGGGGAAGGCGGGGGGGAGGGGCAGACTCCCTGACAGCCGGGCGATGCGCGCGCGCCGGCGGCTCGGCGGCACAGGTCGCGAGTGGGGGAGGCCCGGCCGGCAGGTGGACACGCGGGCACCGCCAGCTCGGCGGCAGAGTGAGGAAAGGGGGAGCGGGGCAGACACCTCGACAGCCGGGCGACGCGCGCGCATTGGCGGCTCGTGACCAGAGGTCGCGAGTGCGACAGGCCCGGCCGGCAGGTGGACCCGCGGGCACTGCCAGCTCGGCGGCAGAGTGAAGGAAGGAGGGGGAGGGGCGGATTCCAAGCCAGGCGGGCGACGCGCGCGCGCTGGCGTCTCGTCACCAGAGATCGCGAGTGCGAGAGGCCCGGCCGGCAGGTGGACACGCGGGCACCGCCGGCTCGGCGGCAGAGTCAGGGAAGTGGGGGGAGGGGATAGAGCCCCGTCGGGCTCGTCGACCCGCGGCTCCTGGCGGCTCTGCGGCCGAGTTAGGGAAGGAGGGGGGGAGGGGCAGACTCCCTGACAGCCGGGCGATGCGCGCGCGCCGGCGGCTCGGCGGCACAGGTCGCGAGTGGGGGAGGCCCGGCCGGCAGGTGGACACGCGGGCACCGCCAGCTCGGCGGCAGAGTGAGGAAAGGGGGGGCGGGGCAGACACCTCGACAGCCGGGCGACGCGCGCGCGCTGGCGGCTCGTCACCAGAGGTCGCGAGTGCGAGAGGCCCGGCCGGCAGGTGGACACGCGGGCACCGCCAGCTCGGCGGCAGAGTCAGGGAAGTGGGGGGAGGGGATAGAGCCCCGTCGGGCTCGTCGACCCGCGGCTCCTGGCGGCTCTGCGGCCGAGTTAGGGAAGGAGGGGGGGAGGGGCAGACTCCCTGACAGCCGGGCGATGCGCGCGCGCCGGCGGCTCGGCGGCACAGGTCGCGAGTGGGGGAGGCCCGGCCGGCAGGTGGACACGCGGGCACCGCCAGCTCGGCGGCAGCGTGAGGAAAGGGGGGGCGGGGCAGACACCTCGACAGCCGGGCGACGCGCGCGCGCTGGCGGCTCGTCACCAGAGGTCGCGAGTGCGAGAGGCCAGGCCGGCAGGTGGACACGCGGGCACCCGCAGCTCGTCGGCAGGGTTAGGGAAGGGGGGGAGGGGATAGAGCCCCGTCCGGCTGGTCGACCCGCGGGCACTGCCAGGCGGGCGACGGGCGCGCGCTGGCGGCTGGGCGGGCGAGGTCGCCAGTGGGAGAGGCCCGGCCGGCAGGTGCCCGCGGGCAACGCCAGCTGGGCGGCAGAGTGAGGGGAGGAGCGGGGGAGGGGCAGACAGCCTGACAGCCGGGCGACGGGCGCGCGCTGGCGGCTCGGCGGGCGAGGTCGCGAGTGGGAGAGCCCCGGTCGCAGGTGGACCCGCGGGCACCCGCAGCTCGTCGACAGAGCTAGGGAAGTGGGGGGAGGGGATAGAGCCCCGTCGGGCTCGTCGACCCGCGGCTCCTGGCGGCTCTGCGGCCGAGTTGGGGAAGGAGGGGGGGAGGGGCAGACTCCCTGACAGCCGGGCGATGCGCGCGCGCCGGCGGCTCGGCGGCACAGGTCGCGAGTGGGGGAGGCCCGGCCGGCAGGTGGACACGCGGGCACCGCCAGCTCGGCGGCAGAGTGAGGAAAGGGGGGGCGGGGCAGACACCTCGACAGCCGGGCGATGCGCGCGCGCTGGCGGCTCGTCACCAGAGGTCGCGAGTGCGAGAGGCCCGGCCGGCAGGTGGACACGCGGGCACCCGCAGCTCGTCGGCAGGGTTAGGGAAGGGGGGGAGGGGATAGAGCCCCGTCCGGCTGGTCGACCCGCGGGCACTGCCAGGCGGGCGACGGGCGCGCGCTGGCGGCTGGGCGGGCGAGGTCGCCAGTGGGAGAGGCCCGGCCGGCAGGTGGACACGCGGGCACCGCCAGCTCGGCGGCAGAGTGAGGAAAGGGGGGGAGGGGCAGACACCTAGACAGCCGGGCGACGCGCGCGCGCCGGCGGCTCGTGACCAGAGGTCGCGTGTAGGGGAGCAACGGCCGGCAGGTGGACCCGCGGGCAGCGCCAGCTCGGCGGCAGAGTGAGGGAAGGAGGGGGAGGGGCGGATTCCAAGCCAGGCGGGCGACGCGCGCGCGCTGGCGTCTCGTCACCAGAGATCGCGAGTGCGAGAGGCCCGGCCGGCAGGTGGACACGCGGGCACCGCCGGCTCGGCGGCAGAGTCAGGGAAGTGGGGGGAGGGGATAGAGCCCCGTCGGGCTCGTCGACCCGCGGCTCCTGGCGGCTCTGCGGCCGAGTTGGGGAAGGAGGGGGGGAGGGGCAGACTCCCTGACAGCCGGGCGATGCGCGCGCGCCGGCGGCTCGGCGGCACAGGTCGCGAGTGGGGGAGGCCCGGCCGGCAGGTGGACACTCGGGCACCCGCAGCTCGTCGGCAGGGTTAGGGAAGGGGGGGAGGGGATAGAGCCCCGTCCGGCTGGTCGACCCGCGGGAACTGCCAGGCGGGCGACGGGCGCGCGCTGGCGGCTGGGCGGGCGAGGTCGCCAGTGGGAGAGGCCCGGCCGGCAGGTGCCCGCGGGCAACCCCAGCTGGGCGGCAGAGTGAGGGGAGGAGCGGGGGAGGGGCAGACAGCCTGACAGCCGGGCGACGGGCGCGCGCTGGCGGCTCGGCGGGCGAGGTCGCGAGTGGGAGAGCCCCGGTCGCAGGTGGCCCCGCGGGCACCCGCAGCTCGTCGACAGAGTTAGGGAAGTGGGGGGAGGGGATAGAGCCCCGTCGGGCTCGTCGACCCGCGGCTCCTGGCGGCTCTGCGGCCGAGTTAGGGAAGGAGGGGGGGAGGGGCAGACTCCCTGACAGCCGGGCGATGCGCGCGCGCCGGCGGCTCGGCGGCACAGGTCGCGAGTGGGGGAGGCCCGGCCGGCAGGTGGACACGCGGGCACCGCCAGCTCGGCGGCAGAGTGAGGAAAGGGGGGGGAGGGGCAGACACCTAGACAGCCGGGCGACGCGCGCGCGCCGGCGGCTCGTGACCAGAGGTCGCGTGTATGGGAGCACCGGCCGGCAGGTGGACCCGCGGGCAGCGCCAGCTCGGCGGCAGAGTGAGGGAAGGAGGGGGAGGGGCAGATTCCAAGCCAGGCGGGCGACGCGCGCGCGCTGGCGTCTCGTCACCAGAGATCGCGAGTGCGAGAGGCCCGGCCGGCAGGTGGACACGCGGGCACCGCCGGCTCGGCGGCAGAGTCAGGGAAGTGGGGGGAGGGGATAGAGCCCCGTCGGGCTCGTCGACCCGCGGCTCCTGGCGGCTCTGCGGCCGAGTTGGGGAAGGAGGGGGGAGGGGCAGACTCCCTGACAGCCGGGCGATGCGCGCGCGCCGGCGGCTCGGCGGCACAGGTCGCGAGTGGGGGAGGCCCGGCCGGCAGGTGGACACGCGGGCACCGCCAGCTCGGCGGCAGAGTGAGGAAAGGGGGGGCGGGGCAGACACCTCGACAGCCGGGCGACGCGCGCGCGCTGGCGGCTCGTCACCAGAGGTCGCGAGTGCGAGAGGCCCGGCCGGCAGGTGGACACGGGGGCACCGCCGGCTCGGCGGCAGAGTCAGGGAAGTGGGGGGAGGGGATAGAGCCCCGTCGGGCTCGTCGACCCGCGGCTCCTGGCGGCTCTGCGGCCGAGTTGGGGAAGGAGGGGGGGAGGGGCAGACTCCCTGACAGCCGGGCGATGCGCGCGCGCCGGCGCCTCGGCGGCACAGGTCGCGAGTGGGGGAGGCCCGGCCGGCAGGTGGACACGCGGGCACCGCCAGCTCGGCGGCAGAGTGAGGAAAGGGGGGGCGGGGCAGACACCTCGACAGCCGGGCGACGCGCGCGCGCTGGCGGCTCGTCACCAGAGGTCGGGAGTGCGAGAGGCCAGGCCGGCAGGTGGACACGCGGGCACCCGCAGCTCGTCGGCAGGGTTAGGGAAGGGGGGAAGGGGATAGAGCCCCGTCCGGCTGGTCGACCCGCGGGCACTGCCAGGCGGGCGACGGGCGCGCGCTGGCGGCTGGGCGGGCGCGGTCGCCAGTGGGAGAGGCCCGGCCGGCAGGTGCCCGCGGGCAACGCCAGCTGGGCGGCAGAGTGAGGGGAGGAGCGGGGGAGGGGCAGACAGCCTGACAGCCGGGCGACGGGCGCGCGCTGGCGGCTCGGCGGGCGAGGTCGCGAGTGGGAGAGCCCCGGTCGCAGGTGGCCCCGCGGGCACCCGCAGCTCGTCGACAGAGTTAGGGAAGTGGGGGGAGGGGATAGAGCCCCGTCGGGCTCGTCGACCCGCGGCTCCTGGCGGCTCTGCGGCCGAGTTAGGGAAGGAGGGGGGGAGGGGCAGACTCCCTGACAGCCGGGCGATGCGCGCGCGCCGGCGGCTCGGCGGCACAGGTCGTGAGTGGGGGAGGCCCGGCCGGCAGGTGGACACGCGGGCACCGCCAGCTCGGCGGCAGAGTGAGGAAAGGGGGGGGAGGGGCAGACACCTAGACAGCCGGGCGACGCGCGCGCGCCGGCGGCTCGTGACCAGAGGTCGCGTGTATGGGAGCACCGGCCGGCAGGTGGACCCGCGGGCAGCGCCAGCTCGGCGGCAGAGTGAGGGAAGGAGGGGGAGGGGCGGATTCCAAGCCAGGCGGGCGACGCGCGCGCGCTGGCGTCTCGTCACCAGAGATCGCGAGTGCGAGAGGCCCGGCCGGCAGGTGGACACGCGGGCACCGCCGGCTCGGCGGCAGAGTCAGGGAAGTGGGGGGAGGGGATAGAGCCCCGTCGGGCTCGTCGACCCGCGGCTCCTGGCGGCTCTGCGGCCGAGTTGGGGAAGGAGGGGGGGAGGGGCAGACTCCCTGACAGCCGGGCGATGCGCGCGCGCCGGCGGCTCGGCGGCACAGGTCGCGAGTGGGGGAGGCCCGGCCGGCAGGTGGACACGCGGGCACCGCCAGCTCGGCGGCAGAGTGAGGAAAGGGGGGGCGGGGCAGACACCTCGACAGCCGGGCGACGCGCGCGCGCTGGCGGCTCGTCACCAGAGGTCGCGAGTGCGAGAGGCCAGGCCGGCAGGTGGACACGCGGGCACCCGCAGCTCGTCGGCAGGGTTAGGGAAGGGGGGGAGGGGATAGAGCCCCGTCGGGCTCGTCGACCCGCGGCTCCTGGCGGCTCTGCGGCCGAGTTAGGGAAGGAGGGGGGGAGGGGCAGACTCCCTGACAGCCGGGCGATGCGCGCGCGCCGGCGGCTCGGCGGCACAGGTCGCGAGTGGGGGAGGCCCGGCCGGCAGGTGGACACGCGGGCACCGCCAGCTCGGCGGCAGAGTGAGGAAAGGGGGGGAGGGGCAGACACCTAGACAGCCGGGCGACACGCGCGCGCCGGCGGCTCGTGACCAGAGGTCGCGTGTAGGGGAGCAACGGCCGGCAGGTGGACCCGCGGGCAGCGCCAGCTCGGCGGCAGAGTGAGGGAAGGAGGGGGAGGGGCGGATTCCAAGCCAGGCGGGCGACGCGCGCGCGCTGGCGTCTTGTCACCAGAGATCGCGAGTGCGAGAGGCCCGGCCGGCAGGTGGACACGCGGGCACCGCCGGCTCGGCGGCAGAGTCAGGGAAGTGGGGGGAGGGGATAGAGCCCCGTCGGGCTCGTCGACCCGCGGCTCCTGGCGGCTCTGCGGCCGAGTTGGGGAAGGAGGGGGGGAGGGGCAGACTCCCTGACAGCCGGGCGATGCGCGCGCGCCGGCGGCTCGGCGGCACAGGTCGCGAGTGGGGGAGGCCCGGCCGGCAGGTGGACACGCGGGCACCCGCAGCTCGTCGGCAGGGTTAGGGAAGGGGGGGAGGGGATAGAGCCCCGTCCGGCTGGTCGACCCGCGGGCACTGCCAGGCGGGCGACGGGCGCGCGCTGGCGGCTGGGCGGGCGAGGTCGCCAGTGGGAGAGGCCCGGCCGGCAGGTGCCCGCGGGCAACGCCAGCTGGGCGGCAGAGTGAGGGGAGGAGCGGGGGAGGGGCAGACAGCCTGACAGCCGGGCGACGGGCGCGCGCTGGCGGCTCGGCGGGCGAGGTCGCGAGTGGGAGAGCCCCGGTCGCAGGTGGACCCGCGGGCACCCGCAGCTCGTCGACAGAGCTAGGGAAGTGGGGGGAGGGGATAGAGCCCCGTCGGGCTCGTCGACCCGCGGCTCCTGGCGGCTCTGCGGCCGAGTTGGGGAAGGAGGGGGGGAGGGGCAGACTCCCTGACAGCCGGGCGATGCGCGCGCGCCGGCGGCTCGGCGGCACAGGTCGCGAGTGGGGGAGGCCCGGCCGGCAGGTGGACACGCGGGCACCGCCAGCTCGGCGGCAGAGTGAGGAAAGGGGGGGCGGGGCAGACACCTCGACAGCCGGGCGATGCGCGCGCGCTGGCGGCTCGTCACCAGAGGTCGCGAGTGCGAGAGGCCCGGCCGGCAGGTGGACACGGGGGCACCGCCGGCTCGGCGGCAGAGTCAGGGAAGTGGGGGGAGGGGATAGAGCCCCGTCGGGCTCGTCGACCCGCGGCTCCTGGCGGCTCTGCGGCCGAGTTGGGGAAGGAGGGGGGGAGGGGCAGACTCCCTGACAGCCGGGCGATGCGCGCGCGCCGGCGGCTCGGCGGCACAGGTCGCGAGTGGGGGAGGCCCGGCCGGCAGGTGGACACGCGGGCACCGCCAGCTCGGCGGCAGAGTGAGGAAAGGGGGGGCGGGGCAGACACCTCGACAGCCGGGCGACGCGCGCGCGCTGGCGGCTCGTCACCAGAGGTCGCGAGTGCGAGAGGCCCGGCCGGCAGGTGGACACGGGGGCACCGCCGGCTCGGCGGCAGAGTCAGGGAAGTGGGGGGAGGGGATAGAGCCCCGTCGGGCTCGTCGACCCGCGGCTCCTGGCGGCTCTGCGGCCGAGTTGGGGAAGGAGGGGGGGAGGGGCAGACTCCCTGACAGCCGGGCGATGCGCGCGCGCCGGCGGCTCGGCGGCACAGGTCGCGAGTGGGGGAGGCCCGGCCGGCAGGTGGACACGCGGGCACCGCCAGCTCGGCGGCAGAGTGAGGAAAGGGGGGGGAGGGGCAGACACCTAGACAGCCGGGCGACGCGCGCGCGCCGGCGGCTCGTGACCAGAGGTCGCGTGTATGGGAGCACCGGCCGGCAGGTGGACCCGCGGGCAGCGCCAGCTCGGCGGCAGAGTGAGGGAAGGAGGGGGAGGGGCGGATTCCAAGCCAGGCGGGCGACGCGCGCGCGCTGGCGTCTCGTCACCAGAGATCGCGAGTGCGAGAGGCCCGGCCGGCAGGTGGACACGCGGGCACCGCCGGCTCGGCGGCAGAGTCAGGGAAGTGGGGGGAGGGGATAGAGCCCCGTCGGGCTCGTCGACCCGCGGCTCCTGGCGGCTCTGCGGCCGAGTTGGGTAAGGAGGGGGGGAGGGGCAGACTCCCTGACAGCCGGGCGATGCGCGCGCGCCGGCGGCTCGGCGGCACAGGTCGCGAGTGGGGGAGGCCCGGCCGGCCGGTGGACACGCGGGCACCGCCAGCTCGGCGGCAGAGTGAGGAAAGGGGGGGCGGGGCAGACACCTCGACAGCCGGGCGACGCGCGCGCGCTGGCGGCTCGTCACCAGAGGTCGCGAGTGCGAGAGGCCAGGCCGGCAGGTGGACACGCGGGCACCCGCAGCTCGTCGGCAGGGTTAGGGAAGGGGGGGAGGGGATAGAGCCCCGTCCGGCTGGTCGACCCGCGGGCACTGCCAGGCGGGCGACGGGCGCGCGCTGGCGGCTGGGCGGGCGAGGTCGCCAGTGGGAGAGGCCCGGCCGGCAGGTGCCCGCGGGCAACGCCAGCTGGGCGGCAGAGTGAGGGGAGGAGCGGGGGAGGGGCAGACAGCCTGACAGCCGGGCGACGGGCGCGCGCTGGCGGCTCGGCGGGCGAGGTCGCGAGTGGGAGAGCCCCGGTCGCAGGTGGACCCGCGGGCACCCGCAGCTCGTCGACAGAGCTAGGGAAGTGGGGGGAGGGGATAGAGCCCCGTCGGGCTCGTCGACCCGCGGCTCCTGGCGGCTCTGCGGCCGAGTTAGGGAAGGAGGGGGGGAGGGGCAGACTCCCTGACAGCCGGGCGATGCGCGCGCGCCGGCGGCTCGGCGGCACAGGTCGCGAGTGGGGGAGGCCCGGCCGGCAGGTGGACACGCGGGCACCGCCAGCTCGGCGGCAGAGTGAGGAAAGGGGGGGGAGGGGCAGACACCTAGACAGCCGGGCGACGCGCGCGCGCCGGCGGCTCGTGACCAGAGGTCGCGTGTATGGGAGCACCGGCCGGCAGGTGGACCCGCGGGCAGCGCCAGCTCGGCGGCAGAGTGAGGGAAGGAGGGGGAGGGGCGGATTCCAAGCCAGGCGGGCGACGCGCGCGCGCTGGCGTCTCGTCACCAGAGATCGCGAGTGCGAGAGGCCCGGCCGGCAGGTGGACACGCGGGCACCGCCGGCTCGGCGGCAGAGTCAGGGAAGTGGGGGGAGGGGATAGAGCCCCGTCGGGCTCGTCGACCCGCGGCTCCTGGCGGCTCTGCGGCCGAGTTGGGGAAGGAGGGGGGGAGGGGCAGACTCCCTGACAGCCGGGCGATGCGCGCGCGCCGGCGGCTCGGCGGCACAGGTCGCGAGTGGGGGAGGCCCGGCCGGCAGGTGGACACGCGGGCACCGCCAGCTCGGCGGCAGAGTGAGGAAAGGGGGGGCGGGGCAGACACCTCGACAGCCCGGCGACGCGCGCGCGCTGGCGGCTCGTCACCAGAGGTCGCGAGTGCGAGAGGCCCGGCCGGCAGGTGGACACGGGGGCACCGCCGGCTCGGCGGCAGAGTCAGGGAAGTGGGGGGAGGGGATAGAGCCCCGTCGGGCTCGTCGACCCGCGGCTCCTGGCGGCTCTGCGGCCGAGTTGGGGAAGGAGGGGGGGAGGGGCAGACTCCCTGACAGCCGGGCGATGCGCGCGCGCCGGCGGCTCGGCGGCACAGGTCGCGAGTGGGGGAGGCCCGGCCGGCAGGTGGACACGCGGGCACCGCCAGCTCGGCGGCAGAGTGAGGAAAGGGGGGGGAGGGGCAGACACCTAGACAGCCGGGCGACGCGCGCGCGCCGGCGGCTCGTGACCAGAGGTCGCGTGTAGGGGAGCACCGGCCGGCAGGTGGACCCGCGGGCAGCGCCAGCTCGGCGGCAGAGTGAGGGAAGGAGGGGGAGGGGCGGATTCCAAGCCAGGCGGGCGACGCGCGCGCGCTGGCGTCTCGTCACCAGAGATCGCGAGTGCGAGAGGCCCGGCCGGCAGGTGGACACGCGGGCACCGCCGGCTCGGCGGCAGAGTCAGGGAAGTGGGGGGAGGGGATAGAGCCCCGTCGGGCTCGTCGACCCGCGGCTCCTGGCGGCTCTGCGGCCGAGTTGGGGAAGGAGGGGGGGAGGGGCAGACTCCCTGACAGCCGGGCGATGCGCGCGCGCCGGCGGCTCGGCGGCACAGGTCGCGAGTGGGGGAGGCCCGGCCGGCAGGTGGACACGCGGGCACCGCCAGCTCGGCGGCAGAGTGAGGAAAGGGGGGGCGGGGCAGACACCTCGACAGCCGGGCGACGCGCGCGCGCTGGCGGCTCGTCACCAGAGGTCGCGAGTGCGAGAGGCCAGGCCGGCAGGTGGACACGCGGGCACCCGCAGCTCGTCGGCAGGGTTAGGGAAGGGGGGGAGGGGATAGAGCCCCGTCCGGCTGGTCGACCCGCGGGCACTGCCAGGCGGGCGACGGGCGCGCGCTGGCGGCTGGGCGGGCGAGGTCGCCAGTGGGAGAGGCCCGGCCGGCAGGTGCCCGCGGGCAACGCCAGCTGGGCGGCAGAGTGAGGGGAGGAGCGGGGGAGGGGCAGACAGCCTGACAGCCGGGCGACGGGCGCGCGCTGGCGGCTCGGCGGGCGAGGTCGCGAGTGGGAGAGCCCCGGTCGCAGGTGGACCCGCGGGCACCCGCAGCTCGTCGACAGAGCTGGGGAAGTGGGGGGAGGGGATAGAGCCCCGTCGGGCTCGTCGACCCGCGGCTCCTGGCGGCTCTGCGGCCGAGTTAGGGAAGGAGGGGGGGAGGGGCAGACTCCCTGACAGCCGGGCGATGCGCGCGCGCCGGCGGCTCGGCGGCACAGGTCGCGAGTGGGGGAGGCCCGGCCGGCAGGTGGACACGCGGGCACCGCCAGCTCGGCGGCAGAGTGAGGAAAGGGGGGGGAGGGGCAGACACCTAGACAGCCGGGCGACGCGCGCGCGCCGGCGGCTCGTGACCAGAGGTCGCGTGTAGGGGAGCACCGGCCGGCAGGTGGACCCGCGGGCACCGCCAGCTCGGCGGCAGAGTGAGGGAAGGAGGGGGAGGGGCGGATTCCAAGCCAGGCGGGCGACGCGCGCGCGCTGGCGTCTCGTCACCAGAGATCGCGAGTGCGAGAGGCCCGGCCGGCAGGTGGACACGCGGGCACCGCCGGCTCGGCGGCAGAGTCAGGGAAGTGGGGGGAGGGGATAGAGCCCCGTCGGGCTCGTCGACCCGCGGCTCCTGGCGGCTCTGCGGCCGAGTTGGGTAAGGAGGGGGGGAGGGGCAGACTCCCTGACAGCCGGGCGATGCGCGCGCGCCGGCGGCTCGGCGGCACAGGTCGCGAGTGGGGGAGGCCCGGCCGGCAGGTGGACACGCGGGCACCGCCAGCTCGGCGGCAGAGTGAGGAAAGGGGGGGCGGGGCAGACACCTCGACAGCCGGGCGATGCGCGCGCGCTGGCGGCTCGTCACCAGAGGTCGCGAGTGCGAGAGGCCCGGCCGGCAGGTGGACACGGGGGCACCGCCGGCTCGGCGGCAGAGTCAGGGAAGTGGGGGGAGGGGATAGAGCCCCGTCGGGCTCGTCGACCCGCGGCTCCTGGCGGCTCTGCGGCCGAGTTGGGGAAGGAGGGGGGAGGGGCAGACTCCCTGACAGCCGGGCGATTCGCGCGCGCCGGCGGCTCGGCGGCACAGGTCGCGAGTGGGGGAGGCCCGGCCGGCAGGTGGACACGCGGGCACCGCCAGCTCGGCGGCAGAGTGAGGAAAGGGGGGGCGGGGCAGACACCTCGACAGCCGGGCGACGCGCGCGCGCTGGCGGCTCGTCACCAGAGGTCGCGAGTGCGAGAGGCCCGGCCGGTAGGTGGACACGGGGGCACCGCCGGCTCGGCGGCAGAGTCAGGGAAGTGGGGGGAGGGGATAGAGCCCCGTCGGGCTCGTCGACCCGCGGCTCCTGGCGGCTCTGCGGCCGAGTTGGGGAAGGAGGGGGGGAGGGGCAGACTCCCTGACAGCCGGGCGATGCGCGCGCGCCGGCGGCTCGGCGGCACAGGTCGCGAGTGGGGGAGGCCCGGCCGGCAGGTGGACACGCGGGCACCGCCAGCTCGGCGGCAGAGTGAGGAAAGGGGGGGCGGGGCAGACACCTCGACAGCCGGGCGACGCGCGCGCGCTGGCGGCTCGTCACCAGAGGTCGCGAGTGCGACAGGCCCGGCCGGCAGGTGGACACGCGGGCACCCGCAGCTCGTCGGCAGGGTTAGGGAAGGGGGGGGAGGGGATAGAGCCCCGTCCGGCTGGTCGACCCGCGGGAACTGCCAGGCGGGCGACGGGCGCGCGCTGGCGGCTGGGCGGGCGAGGTCGCCAGTGGGAGAGGCCCGGCCGGCAGGTGCCCGCGGGCAACGCCAGCTGGGCGGCAGAGTGAGGGGAGGAGCGGGGGAGGGGCAGACAGCCTGACAGCCGGGCGACGGGCGCGCGCTGGCGGCTCGGCGGGCGAGGTCGCGAGTGGGAGAGCCCCGGTCGGAGGTGGCCCCGCGGGCACCCGCAGCTCGTCGACAGAGTTAGGGAAGTGGGGGGAGGGGATAGAGCCCCGTCGGGCTCGTCGACCCGCGGCTCCTGGCGGCTCTGCGGCCGAGTTAGGGAAGGAGGGGGGGAGGGGCAGACTCCCTGACAGCCGGGCGATGCGCGCGCGCCGGCGGCTCCGCGGCACAGGTCGCGAGTGGGGGAGGCCCGGCCGGCAGGTGGACACGCGGGCACCGCCAGCTCGGCGGCAGAGTGAGGAAAGGGGGGGGAGGGGCAGACACCTAGACAGCCGGGCGACGCGCGCGCGCCGGCGGCTCGTGACCAGAGGTCGCGTGTATGGGAGCACCGGCCGGCAGGTGGACCCGCGGGCAGCGCCAGCTCGGCGGCAGAGTGAGGGAAGGAGGGGGAGGGGCGGATTCCAAGCCAGGCGGGCGACGCGCGCGCGCTGGCGTCTCGTCACCAGAGATCGCGAGTGCGAGAGGCCCGGCCGGCAGGTGGACACGCGGGCACCGCCGGCTCGGCGGCAGAGTCAGGGAAGTGGGGGGAGGGGATAGAGCCCCGTCGGGCTCGTCGACCCGCGGCTCCTGGCGGCTCTGCGGCCGAGTTGGGGAAGGAGGGGGGGAGGGGCAGACTCCCTGACAGCCGGGCGATGCGCGCGCGCCGGCGGCTCGGCGGCACAGGTCGCGAGTGGGGGAGGCCCGGCCGGCAGGTGGACACGCGGGCACCGCCAGCTCGGCGGCAGAGTGAGGAAAGGGGGGGCGGGGCAGACACCTCGACAGCCGGGCGACGCGCGCGCGCTGGCGGCTCGTCACCAGAGGTCGCGAGTGCGAGAGGCCCGGCCGGCAGGTGGACACGGGGGCACCGCCGGCTCGGCGGCAGAGTCAGGGAAGTGGGGGGAGGGGATAGAGCCCCGTCGGGCTCGTCGACCCGCGGCTCCTGGCGGCTCTGCGGCCGAGTTGGGGAAGGAGGGGGGGAGGGGCAGACTCCCTGACAGCCGGGCGATGCGCGCGCGCCGGCGCCTCGGCGGCACAGGTCGCGAGTGGGGGAGGCCCGGCCGGCAGGTGGACACGCGGGCACCGCCAGCTCGGCGGCAGAGTGAGGAAAGGGGGGGCGGGGCAGACACCTCGACAGCCGGGCGACGCGCGCGCGCTGGCGGCTCGTCACCAGAGGTCGGGAGTGCGAGAGGCCAGGCCGGCAGGTGGACACGCGGGCACCCGCAGCTCGTCGGCAGGGTTAGGGAAGGGGGGAAGGGGATAGAGCCCCGTCCGGCTGGTCGACCCGCGGGCACTGCCAGGCGGGCGACGGGCGCGCGCTGGCGGCTGGGCGGGCGCGGTCGCCAGTGGGAGAGGCCCGGCCGGCAGGTGCCCGCGGGCAACGCCAGCTGGGCGGCAGAGTGAGGGGAGGAGCGGGGGAGGGGCAGACAGCCTGACAGCCGGGCGACGGGCGCGCGCTGGCGGCTCGGCGGGCGAGGTCGCGAGTGGGAGAGCCCCGGTCGCAGGTGGCCCCGCGGGCACCCGCAGCTCGTCGACAGAGTTAGGGAAGTGGGGGGAGGGGATAGAGCCCCGTCGGGCTCGTCGACCCGCGGCTCCTGGCGGCTCTGCGGCCGAGTTAGGGAAGGAGGGGGGGAGGGGCAGACTCCCTGACAGCCGGGCGATGCGCGCGCGCCGGCGGCTCGGCGGCACAGGTCGCGAGTGGGGGAGGCCCGGCCGGCAGGTGGACACGCGGGCACCGCCAGCTCGGCGGCAGAGTGAGGAAAGGGGGGGGAGGGGCAGACACCTAGACAGCCGGGCGACGCGCGCGCGCCGGCGGCTCGTGACCAGAGGTCGCGTGTATGGGAGCACCGGCCGGCAGGTGGACCCGCGGGCAGCGCCAGCTCGGCGGCAGAGTGAGGGAAGGAGGGGGAGGGGCGGATTCCAAGCCAGGCGGGCGACGCGCGCGCGCTGGCGTCTCGTCACCAGAGATCGCGAGTGCGAGAGGCCCGGCCGGCAGGTGGACACGCGGGCACCGCCGGCTCGGCGGCAGAGTCAGGGAAGTGGGGGGAGGGGATAGAGCCCCGTCGGGCTCGTCGACCCGCGGCTCCTGGCGGCTCTGCGGCCGAGTTGGGGAAGGAGGGGGGAGGGGCAGACTCCCTGACAGCCGGGCGATGCGCGCGCGCCGGCGGCTCGGCGGCACAGGTCGCGAGTGGGGGAGGCCCGGCCGGCAGGTGGACACGCGGGCACCGCCAGCTCGGCGGCAGAGTGAGGAAAGGGGGGGCGGGGCAGACACCTCGACAGCCGGGCGACGCGCGCGCGCTGGCGGCTCGTCACCAGAGGTCGCGAGTGCGAGAGGCCAGGCCGGCAGGTGGACACGCGGGCACCCGCAGCTCGTCGGCAGGGTTAGGGAAGGGGGGGAGGGGATAGAGCCCCGTCCGGCTGGTCGACCCGCGGGAACTGCCAGGCGGGCGACGGGCGCGCGCTGGCGGCTGGGCGGGCGAGGTCGCCAGTGGGAGAGGCCCGGCCGGCAGGTGCCCGCGGGCAACGCCAGCTGGGCGGCAGAGTGAGGGGAGGAGCGGGGGAGGGGCAGACAGCCTGACAGCCGGGCGACGGGCGCGCGCTGGCGGCTCGGCGGGCGAGGTCGCGAGTGGGAGAGCCCCGGTCGCAGGTGGCCCCGCGGGCACCCGCAGCTCGTCGACAGAGTTAGGGAAGTGGGGGGAGGGGATAGAGCCCCGTCGGGCTCGTCGACCCGCGGCTCCTGGCGGCTCTGCGGCCGAGTTAGGGAAGGAGGGGGGGAGGGGCAGACTCCCTGACAGCCGGGCGATGCGCGCGCGCCGGCGGCTCGGCCGCACAGGTCGCGAGTGGGGGAGGCCCGGCCGGCAGGTGGACACGCGGGCACCGCCAGCTCGGCGGCAGAGTGAGGAAAGGGGGGGAGGGGCAGACACCTAGACAGCCGGGCGACGCGCGCGCGCCGGCGGCTCGTGACCAGAGGTCGCGTGTAGGGGAGCAACGGCCGGCAGGTGGACCCGCGGGCAGCGCCAGCTCGGCGGCAGAGTGAGGGAAGGAGGGGGAGGGGCGGATTCCAAGCCAGGCGGGCGACGCGCGCGCGCTGGCGTCTCGTCACCAGAGATCGCGAGTGCGAGAGGCCCGGCCGGCAGGTGGACACGCGGGCACCGCCGGCTCGGCGGCAGAGTCAGGGAAGTGGGGGGAGGGGATAGAGCCCCGTCGGGCTCGTCGACCCGCGGCTCCTGGCGGCTCTGCGGCCGAGTTGGGGAAGGAGGGGGGAGGGGCAGACTCCCTGACAGCCGGGCGATGCGCGCGCGCCGGCGGCTCGGCGGCACAGGTCGCGAGTGGGGGAGGCCCGGCCGGCAGGTGGACACGCGGGCACCCGCAGCTCGTCGGCAGGGTTAGGGAAGGGGGGGAGGGGATAGAGCCCCGTCCGGCTGGTCGACCCGCGGGAACTGCCAGGCGGGCGACGGGCGCGCGCTGGCGGCTGGGCGGGCGAGGTCGCCAGTGGGAGAGGCCCGGCCGGCAGGTGCCCGCGGGCAACGCCAGCTGGGCGGCAGAGTGAGGGGAGGAGCGGGGGAGGGGCAGACAGCCTGACAGCCGGGCGACGGGCGCGCGCTGGCGGCTCGGCGGGCGAGGTCGCGAGTGGGAGAGCCCCGGTCGCAGGTGGCCCCGCGGGCACCCGCAGCTCGTCGACAGAGTTAGGGAAGTGGGGGGAGGGGATAGAGCCCCGTCGGGCTCGTCGACCCGCGGCTCCTGGCGGCTCTGCGGCCGAGTTAGGGAAGGAGGGGGGGAGGGGCAGACTCCCTGACAGCCGGGCGATGCGCGCGCGCCGGCGGCTCGGCGGCACAGGTCGCGAGTGGGGGAGGCCCGGCCGGCAGGTGGACACGCGGGCACCGCCAGCTCGGCGGCAGAGTGAGGAAAGGGGGGGGAGGGGCAGACACCTAGACAGCCGGGCGACGCGCGCGCGCCGGCGGCTCGTGACCAGAGGTCGCGTGTATGGGAGCACCGGCCGGCAGGTGGACCCGCGGGCAGCGCCAGCTCGGCGGCAGAGTGAGGGAAGGAGGGGGAGGGGCGGATTCCAAGCCAGGCGGGCGACGCGCGCGCGCTGGCGTCTCGTCACCAGAGATCGCGAGTGCGAGAGGCCCGGGCGGCAGGTGGACACGCGGGCACCGCCGGCTCGGCGGCAGAGTCAGGGAAGTGGGGGGAGGGGATAGAGCCCCGTCGGGCTCGTCGACCCGCGGCTCCTGGCGGCTCTGCGGCCGAGTTGGGGAAGGAGGGGGGGAGGGGCAGACTCCCTGACAGCCGGGCGATGCGCGCGCGCCGGCGGCTCGGCGGCACAGGTCGCGAGTGGGGGAGGCCCGGCCGGCAGGTGGACACGCGGGCACCGCCAGCTCGGCGGCAGAGTGAGGAAAGGGGGGGCGGGGCAGACACCTCGACAGCCGGGCGACGCGCGCGCGCTGGCGGCTCGTCACCAGAGGTCGCGAGTGCGAGAGGCCCGGCCGGCAGGTGGACACGGGGGCACCGCCGGCTCGGCGGCAGAGTCAGGGAAGTGGGGGGAGGGGATAGAGCCCCGTCGGGCTCGTCGACCCGCGGCTCCTGGCGGCTCTGCGGCCGAGTTGGGGAAGGAGGGGGGGAGGGGCAGACTCCCTGACAGCCGGGCGATGCGCGCGCGCCGGCGCCTCGGCGGCACAGGTCGCGAGTGGGGGAGGCCCGGCCGGCAGGTGGACACGCGGGCACCGCCAGCTCGGCGGCAGAGTGAGGAAAGGGGGGGCGGGGCAGACACCTCGACAGCCGGGCGACGCGCGCGCGCTGGCGGCTCGTCACCAGAGGTCGGGAGTGCGAGAGGCCAGGCCGGCAGGTGGACACGCGGGCACCCGCAGCTCGTCGGCAGGGTTAGGGAAGGGGGGAAGGGGATAGAGCCCCGTCCGGCTGGTCGACCCGCGGGCACTGCCAGACGGGCGACGGGCGCGCGCTGGCGGCTGGGCGGGCGAGGTCGCCAGTGGGAGAGGCCCGGCCGGCAGGTGCCCGCGGGCAACGCCAGCTGGGCGGCAGAGTGAGGGGAGGAGCGGGGGAGGGGCCGACAGCCTGACAGCCGGGCGACGGGCGCGCGCTGGCGGCTCGGCGGGCGAGGTCGCGAGTGGGAGAGCCCCGGTCGCAGGTGGCCCCGCGGGCACCCGCAGCTCGTCGACAGAGTTAGGGAAGTGGGGGGAGGGGATAGAGCCCCGTCGGGCTCGTCGACCCGCGGCTCCTGGCGGCTCTGCGGCCGAGTTAGGGAAGGAGGGGGGGAGGGGCAGACTCCCTGACAGCCGGGCGATGCGCGCGCGCCGGCGGCTCGGTGGCACAGGTCGCGAGTGGGGGAGGCCCGGCCGGCAGGTGGACACGCGGGCACCGCCAGCTCGGCGGCAGAGTGAGGAAAGGGGGGGAGGGGCAGACACCTAGACAGCCGGGCGACGCGCGCGCGCCGGCGGCTCGTGACCAGAGGTCGCGTGTAGGGGAGCAACGGCCGGCAGGTGGACCCGCGGGCAGCGCCAGCTCGGCGGCAGAGTGAGGGAAGGAGGGGGAGGGGCGGATTCCAAGCCAGGCGGGCGACGCGCGCGCGCTGGCGTCTCGTCACCAGAGATCGCGAGTGCGAGAGGCCCGGCCGGCAGGTGGACACGCGGGCACCGCCGGCTCGGCGGCAGAGTCAGGGAAGTGGGGGGAGGGGATAGAGCCCCGTCGGGCTCGTCGACCCGCGGCTCCTGGCGGCTCTGCGGCCGAGTTGGGGAAGGAGGGGGTGAGGGGCAGACTCCCTGACAGCCGGGCGATGCGCGCGCGCCGGCGGCTCGGCGGCACAGGTCGCGAGTGGGGGAGGCCCGGCCGGCAGGTGGACACGCGGGCACCCGCAGCTCGTCGGCAGGGTTAGGGAAGGGGGGGAGGGGATAGAGCCCCGTCCGGCTGGTCGACCCGCGGGCACTGCCAGGCGGGCGACGGGCGCGCGCTGGCGGCTGGGCGGGCGAGGTCGCCAGTGGGAGAGGCCCGGCCGGCAGGTGCCCGCGGGCAACGCCAGCTGGGCGGCAGAGTGAGGGGAGGAGCGGGGGAGGGGCAGACAGCCTGACAGCCGGGCGACGGGCGCGCGCTGGCGGCTCGGCGGGCGAGGTCGCGAGTGGGAGAGCCCCGGTCGCAGGTGGACCCGCGGGCACCCGCAGCTCGTCGACAGAGCTAGGGAAGTGGGGGGAGGGGATAGAGCCCCGTCGGGCTCGTCGACCCGCGGCTCCTGGCGGCTCTGCGGCCGAGTTGGGGAAGGAGGGGGGGAGGGGCAGACTCCCTGACAGCCGGGCGATGCGCGCGCGCCGGCGGCTCGGCGGCACAGGTCGCGAGTGGGGGAGGCCCGGCCGGCAGGTGGACACGCGGGCACCGCCAGCTCGGCGGCAGAGTGAGGAAAGGGGGGGCGGGGCAGACACCTCGACAGCCGGGCGATGCGCGCGCGCTGGCGGCTCGTCACCAGAGGTCGCGAGTGCGAGAGGCCCGGCCGGCAGGTGGACACGGGGGCACCGCCGGCTCGGCGGCAGAGTCAGGGAAGTGGGGGGAGGGGATAGAGCCCCGTCGGGCTCGTCGACCCGCGGCTCCTGGCGGCTCTGCGGCCGAGTTGGGGAAGGAGGGGGGGAGGGGCAGACTCCCTGACAGCCGGGCGATGCGCGCGCGCCGGCGGCTCGGCGGCACAGGTCGCGAGTGGGGGAGGCCCGGCCGGCAGGTGGACACGCGGGCACCGCCAGCTCGGCGGCAGAGTGAGGAAAGGGGGGGCGGGGCAGACACCTCGACAGCCGGGCGACGCGCGCGCGCTGGCGGCTCGTCACCAGAGGTCGCGAGTGCGAGAGGCCAGGCCGGCAGGTGGACACGCGGGCACCCGCAGCTCGTCGGCAGGGTTAGGGAAGGGGGGGAGGGGATAGAGCCCCGTCCGGCTGGTCGACCCGCGGGCACTGCCAGACGGGCGACGGGCGCGCGCTGGCGGCTGGGCGGGCGAGGTCGCCAGTGGGAGAGGCCCGGCCGGCAGGTGCCCGCGGGCAACGCCAGCTGGGCGGCAGAGTGAGGGGAGGAGCGGGGGAGGGGCCGACAGCCTGACAGCCGGGCGACGGGCGCGCGCTGGCGGCTCGGCGGGCGAGGTCGCGAGTGGGAGAGCCCCGGTCGCAGGTGGCCCCGCGGGCACCCGCAGCTCGTCGACAGAGTTAGGGAAGTGGGGGGAGGGGATAGAGCCCCGTCGGGCTCGTCGACCCGCGGCTCCTGGCGGCTCTGCGGCCGAGTTAGGGAAGGAGGGGGGAGGGGCAGACTCCCTGACAGCCGGGCGATGCGCGCGCGCCGGCGGCTCGGTGGCACAGGTCGCGAGTGGGGGAGGCCCGGCCGGCAGGTGGACACGCGGGCACCGCCAGCTCGGCGGCAGAGTGAGGAAAGGGGGGGAGGGGCAGACACCTAGACAGCCGGGCGACGCGCGCGCGCCGGCGGCTCGTGACCAGAGGTCGCGTGTAGGGGAGCAACGGCCGGCAGGTGGACCCGCGGGCAGCGCCAGCTCGGCGGCAGAGTGAGGGAAGGAGGGGGAGGGGCGGATTCCAAGCCAGGCGGGCGACGCGCGCGCGCTGGCGTCTCGTCACCAGAGATCGCGAGTGCGAGAGGCCCGGCCGGCAGGTGGACACGCGGGCACCGCCGGCTCGGCGGCAGAGTCAGGGAAGTGGGGGGAGGGGATAGAGCCCCGTCGGGCTCGTCGACCCGCGGCTCCTGGCGGCTCTGCGGCCGAGTTGGGGAAGGAGGGGGTGAGGGGCAGACTCCCTGACAGCCGGGCGATGCGCGCGCGCCGGCGGCTCGGCGGCACAGGTCGCGAGTGGGGGAGGCCCGGCCGGCAGGTGGACACGCGGGCACCCGCAGCTCGTCGGCAGGGTTAGGGAAGGGGGGGAGGGGATAGAGCCCCGTCCGGCTGGTCGACCCGCGGGCACTGCCAGGCGGGCGACGGGCGCGCGCTGGCGGCTGGGCGGGCGAGGTCGCCAGTGGGAGAGGCCCGGCCGGCAGGTGCCCGCGGGCAACGCCAGCTGGGCGGCAGAGTGAGGGGAGGAGCGGGGGAGGGGCAGACAGCCTGACAGCCGGGCGACGGGCGCGCGCTGGCGGCTCGGCGGGCGAGGTCGCGAGTGGGAGAGCCCCGGTCGCAGGTGGACCCGCGGGCACCCGCAGCTCGTCGACAGAGCTAGGGAAGTGGGGGGAGGGGATAGAGCCCCGTCGGGCTCGTCGACCCGCGGCTCCTGGCGGCTCTGCGGCCGAGTTGGGGAAGGAGGGGGGGAGGGGCAGACTCCCTGACAGCCGGGCGATGCGCGCGCGCCGGCGGCTCGGCGGCACAGGTCGCGAGTGGGGGAGGCCCGGCCGGCAGGTGGACACGCGGGCACCGCCAGCTCGGCGGCAGAGTGAGGAAAGGGGGGGCGGGGCAGACACCTCGACAGCCGGGCGATGCGCGCGCGCTGGCGGCTCGTCACCAGAGGTCGCGAGTGCGAGAGGCCCGGCCGGCAGGTGGACACGGGGGCACCGCCGGCTCGGCGGCAGAGTCAGGGAAGTGGGGGGAGGGGATAGAGCCCCGTCGGGCTCGTCGACCCGCGGCTCCTGGCGGCTCTGCGGCCGAGTTGGGGAAGGAGGGGGGGAGGGGCAGACTCCCTGACAGCCGGGCGATGCGCGCGCGCCGGCGGCTCGGCGGCACAGGTCGCGAGTGGGGGAGGCCCGGCCGGCAGGTGGACACGCGGGCACCGCCAGCTCGGCGGCAGAGTGAGGAAAGGGGGGGCGGGGCAGACACCTCGACAGCCGGGCGACGCGCGCGCGCTGGCGGCTCGTCACCAGAGGTCGCGAGTGCGAGAGGCCCGGCCGGCAGGTGGACACGGGGGCACCGCCGGCTCGGCGGCAGAGTCAGGGAAGTGGGGGGAGGGGATAGAGCCCCGTCGGGCTCGTCGACCCGCGGCTCCTGGCGGCTCTGCGGCCGAGTTGGGGAAGGAGGGGGGGAGGGGCAGACTCCCTGACAGCCGGGCGATGCGCGCGCGCCGGCGGCTCGGCGGCACAGGTCGCGAGTGGGGGAGGCCCGGCCGGCAGGTGGACACGCGGGCACCGCCAGCTCGGCGGCAGAGTGAGGAAAGGGGGGGGAGGGGCAGACACCTAGACAGCCGGGCGACGCGCGCGCGCCGGCGGCTCGTGACCAGAGGTCGCGTGTATGGGAGCACCGGCCGGCAGGTGGACCCGCGGGCAGCGCCAGCTCGGCGGCAGAGTGAGGGAAGGAGGGGGAGGGGCGGATTCCAAGCCAGGCGGGCGACGCGCGCGCGCTGGCGTCTCGTCACCAGAGATCGCGAGTGCGAGAGGCCCGGCCGGCAGGTGGACACGCGGGCACCGCCGGCTCGGCGGCAGAGTCAGGGAAGTGGGGGGAGGGGATAGAGCCCCGTCGGGCTCGTCGACCCGCGGCTCCTGGCGGCTCTGCGGCCGAGTTGGGTAAGGAGGGGGGAGGGGCAGACTCCCTGACAGCCGGGCGATGCGCGCGCGCCGGCGGCTCGGCGGCACAGGTCGCGAGTGGGGGAGGCCCGGCCGGCAGGTGGACACGCGGGCACCGCCAGCTCGGCGGCAGAGTGAGGAAAGGGGGGGCGGGGCAGACACCTCGACAGCCGGGCGACGCGCGCGCGCTGGCGGCTCGTCACCAGAGGTCGCGAGTGCGAGAGGCCAGGCCGGCAGGTGGACACGCGGGCACCCGCAGCTCGTCGGCAGGGTTAGGGAAGGGGGGGAGGGGATAGAGCCCCGTCCGGCTGGTCGACCCGCGGGCACTGCCAGGCGGGCGACGGGCGCGCGCTGGCGGCTGGGCGGGCGAGGTCGCCAGTGGGAGAGGCCCGGCCGGCAGGTGCCCGCGGGCAACGCCAGCTGGGCGGCAGAGTGAGGGGAGGAGCGGGGGAGGGGCAGACAGCCTGACAGCCGGGCGACGGGCGCGCGCTGGCGGCTCGGCGGGCGAGGTCGCGAGTGGGAGAGCCCCGGTCGCAGGTGGACCCGCGGGCACCCGCAGCTCGTCGACAGAGCTAGGGAAGTGGGGGGAGGGGATAGAGCCCCGTCGGGCTCGTCGACCCGCGGCTCCTGGCGGCTCTGCGGCCGAGTTAGGGAAGGAGGGGGGGAGGGGCAGACTCCCTGACAGCCGGGCGATGCGCGCGCGCCGGCGGCTCGGCGGCACAGGTCGCGAGTGGGGGAGGCCCGGCCGGCAGGTGGACACGCGGGCACCGCCAGCTCGGCGGCAGAGTGAGGAAAGGGGGGGGAGGGGCAGACACCTAGACAGCCGGGCGACGCGCGCGCGCCGGCGGCTCGTGACCAGAGGTCGCGTGTATGGGAGCACCGGCCGGCAGGTGGACACGCGGGCAGCGCCAGCTCGGCGGCAGAGTGAGGGAAGGAGGGGGAGGGGCGGATTCCAAGCCAGGCGGGCGACGTGCGCGCGCTGGCGTCTCGTCACCAGAGATCGCGAGTGCGAGAGGCCAGGCCGGCAGGTGGACACGCGGGCACCGCCGGCTCGGCGGCAGAGTCAGGGAAGTGGGGGGAGGGGATAGAGCCCCGTCGGGCTCGTCGACCCGCGGCTCCTGGCGGCTCTGCGGCCGAGTTGGGGAAGGAGGGGGGGAGGGGCAGACTCCCTGACAGCCGGGCGATGCGCGCGCGCCGGCGGCTCGGCGGCACAGGTCGCGAGTGGGGGAGGCCCGGCCGGCAGGTGGACACGCGGGCACCGCCAGCTCGGCGGCAGAGTGAGGAAAGGGGGGGCGGGGCAGACACCTCGACAGCCGGGCGACGCGCGCGCGCTGGCGGCTCGTCACCAGAGGTCGCGAGTGCGAGAGGCCAGGCCGGCAGGTGGACACGCGGGCACCCGCAGCTCGTCGGCAGGGTTAGGGAAGGGGGGGAGGGGATAGAGCCCCGTCCGGCTGGTCGACCCGCGGGCACTGCCAGGCGGGCGACGGGCGCGCGCTGGCGGCTGGGCGGGCGAGGTCGCCAGTGGGAGAGGCCCGGCCGGCAGGTGCCCGCGGGCAACGCCAGCTGGGCGGCAGAGTGAGGGGAGGAGCGGGGGAGGGGCCGACAGCCTGACAGCCGGGCGACGGGCGCGCGCTGGCGGCTGGGCGGGCGAGGTCGCGAGTGGGAGAGCCCCGGTCGCAGGTGGCCCCGCGGGCACCCGCAGCTCGTCGACAGAGTTAGGGAAGTGGGGGGAGGGGATAGAGCCCCGTCGGGCTCGTCGACCCGCGGCTCCTGGCGGCTCTGCGGCCGAGTTAGGGAAGGAGGGGGGGAGGGGCAGACTCCCTGACAGCCGGGCGATGCGCGCGCGCCGGCGGCTCGGCGGCACAGGTCGCGAGTGGGGGAGGCCCGGCCGGCAGGTGGACACGCGGGCACCGCCAGCTCGGCGGCAGAGTGAGGAAAGGGGGGGGAGGGGCAGACACCTAGACAGCCGGGCGACGCGCGCGCGCCGGCGGCTCGTGACCAGAGGTCGCGTGTAGGGGAGCAACGGCCGGCAGGTGGACCCGCGGGCAGCGCCAGCTCGGCGGCAGAGTGAGGGAAGGAGGGGGAGGGGCGGATTCCAAGCCAGGCGGGCGACGCGCGCGCGCTGGCGTCTCGTCACCAGAGATCGCGAGTGCGAGAGGCCCGGCCGGCAGGTGGACACGCGGGCACCGCCGGCTCGGCGGCAGAGTCAGGGAAGTGGGGGGAGGGGATAGAGCCCCGTCGGGCTCGTCGACCCGCGGCTCCTGGCGGCTCTGCGGCCGAGTTGGGGAAGGAGGGGGGGAGGGGCAGACTCCCTGACAGCCGGGCGATGCGCGCGCGCCGGCGGCTCGGCGGCACAGGTCGCGAGTGGGGGAGGCCCGGCCGGCAGGTGGACACGCGGGCACCGCCAGCTCGGCGGCAGAGTGAGGAAAGGGGGGGCGGGGCAGACACCTCGACAGCCGGGCGATGCGCGCGCGCTGGCGGCTCGTCACCAGAGGTCGCGAGTGCGAGAGGCCCGGCCGGCAGGTGGACACGGGGGCACCGCCGGCTCGGCGGCAGAGTCAGGGAAGTGGGGGGAGGGGATAGAGCCCCGTCGGGCTCGTCGACCCGCGGCTCCTGGCGGCTCTGCGGCCGAGTTGGGGAAGGAGGGGGGAGGGGCAGACTCCCTGACAGCCGGGCGATGCGCGCGCGCCGGCGGCTCGGCGGCACAGGTCGCGAGTGGGGGAGGCCCGGCCGGCAGGTGGACACGCGGGCACCGCCAGCTCGGCGGCAGAGTGAGGAAAGGGGGGGCGGGGCAGACACCTCGACAGCCGGGCGACGCGCGCGCGCTGGCGGCTCGTCACCAGAGGTCGGGAGTGCGAGAGGCCAGGCCGGCAGGTGGACACGCGGGCACCCGCAGCTCGTCGGCAGGGTTAGGGAAGGGGGGGAGGGGATAGAGCCCCGTCCGGCTGGTCGACCCGCGGGCACTGCCAGGCGGGCGACGGGCGCGCGCTGGCGGCTGGGCGGGCGAGGTCGCCAGTGGGAGAGGCCCGGCCGGCAGGTGCCCGCGGGCAACGCCAGCTGGGCGGCAGAGTGAGGGGAGGAGCGGGGGAGGGGCAGACAGACTGACAGCCGGGCGACGGGCGCGCGCTGGCGGCTCGGCGGGCGAGGTCGCGAGTGGGAGAGCCCCGGTCGCAGGTGGCCCCGCGGGCACCCGCAGCTCGTCGACAGAGTTAGGGAAGTGGGGGGAGGGGATAGAGCCCCGTCGGGCTCGTCGACCCGCGGCTCCTGGCGGCTCTGCGGCCGAGTTAGGGAAGGAGGGGGGGAGGGGCAGACTCCCTGACAGCCGGGCGATGCGCGCGCGCCGGCGGCTCGGCGGCACAGGTCGCGAGTGGGGGAGGCCCGGCCGGCAGGTGGACACGCGGGCACCGCCAGCTCGGCGGCAGAGTGAGGAAAGGGGGGGGAGGGGCAGACACCTAGACAGCCGGGCGACGCGCGCGCGCCGGCGGCTCGTGACCAGAGGTCGCGTGTAGGGGAGCACCGGCCGGCAGGTGGACCCGCGGGCACCGCCAGCTCGGCGGCAGAGTGAGGAAAGGGGGGGCGGGGCAGACACCTCGACAGCCGGGCGACGCGCGCGCGCTGGCGGCTCGTGACCAGAGGTCGCGAGTGCGACAGGCCCGGCCGGCAGGTGGACCCGCGGGCACCGCCAGCTCGGCGGCAGAGTGAGGAAAGGGGGGGGAGGGGCAGACACCTAGACAGCCGGGCGACGCGCGCGCGCTGGCGGCTCGTGACCAGAGGTCGCGTGTAGGGGAGCACCGGCCGGCAGGTGGACCCGCGGGCACCGCCAGCTCGGCGGCAGAGTGAGGGAAGGAGGGGGAGGGGCGGATTCCAAGCCAGGCGGGCGACGCGCGCGCGCTGGCGTCTCGTCACCAGAGATCGCGAGTGCGAGAGGCCCGGCCGGCAGGTGGACACGCGGGCACCGCCGGCTCGGCGGCAGAGTCAGGGAAGTGGGGGGAGGGGATAGAGCCCCGTCGGGCTCGTCGACCCGCGGCTCCTGGCGGCTCTGCGGCCGAGTTAGGGAAGGAGGGGGGGAGGGGCAGACTCCCTGACAGCCGGGCGATGCGCGCGCGCCGGCGGCTCGGCGGCACAGGTCGCGAGTGGGGGAGGCCCGGCCGGCAGGTGGACACGCGGGCACCGCCAGCTCGGCGGCAGAGTGAGGAAAGGGGGGGCGGGGCAGACACCTCGACAGCCGGGCGACGCGCGCGCGCTGGCGGCTCGTCACCAGAGGTCGCGAGTGCGAGAGGCCCGGCCGGCAGGTGGACACGGGGGCACCGCCGGCTCGGCGGCAGAGTCAGGGAAGTGGGGGGAGGGGATAGAGCCCCGTCGGGCTCGTCGACCCGCGGCTCCTGGCGGCTCTGCGGCCGAGTTGGGGAAGGAGGGGGGAGGGGCAGACTCCCTGACAGCCGGGCGATGCGCGCGCGCCGGCGGCTCGGCGGCACAGGTCGCGAGTGGGGGAGGCCCGGCCGGCAGGTGGACACGCGGGCACCGCCAGCTCGGCGGCAGAGTGAGGAAAGGGGGGGCGGGGCAGACACCTCGACAGCCGGGCGACGCGCGCGCGCTGGCGGCTCGTCACCAGAGGTCGCGAGTGCGACAGGCCCGGCCGGCAGGTGGACACGCGGGCACCCGCAGCTCGTCGGCACGGTTAGGGAAGGGGGGGGAGGGGATAGAGCCCCGTCCGGCTGGTCGACCCGCGGGCACTGCCAGGCGGGCGACGGGCGCGCGCTGGCGGCTGGGCGGGCGAGGTCGCCAGTGGGAGAGGCCCGGCCGGCAGGTGCCCGCGGGCAACGCCAGCTGGGCGGCAGAGTGAGGGGAGGAGCGGGGGAGGGGCAGACAGCCTGACAGCCGGGCGACGGGCGCGCGCTGGCGGCTCGGCGGGCGAGGTCGCGAGTGGGAGAGCCCCGGTCGCAGGTGGCCCCGCGGGCACCCGCAGCTCGTCGACAGAGTTAGGGAAGTGGGGGGAGGGGATAGAGCCCCGTCGGGCTCGTCGACCCGCGGCTCCTGGCGGCTCTGCGGCCGAGTTAGGGAAGGAGGGGGGAGGGGCAGACTCCCTGACAGCCGGGCGATGCGCGCGCGCCGGCGGCTCGGCGGCACAGGTCGCGAGTGGGGGAGGCCCGGCCGGCAGGTGGACACGCGGGCACCGCCAGCTCGGCGGCAGAGTGAGGAAAGGGGGGGGAGGGGCAGACACCTAGACAGCCGGGCGACGCGCGCGCGCCGGCGGCTCGTGACCAGAGGTCGCGTGTATGGGAGCACCGGCCGGCAGGTGGACCCGCGGGCAGCGCCAGCTCGGCGGCAGAGTGAGGGAAGGAGGGGGAGGGGCGGATTCCAAGCCAGGCGGGCGACGCGCGCGCGCTGGCGTCTCGTCACCAGAGATCGCGAGTGCGAGAGGCCCGGCCGGCAGGTGGACACGCGGGCACCGCCGGCTCGGCGGCAGAGTCAGGGAAGTGGGGGGAGGGGATAGAGCCCCGTCGGGCTCGTCGACCCGCGGCTCCTGGCGGCTCTGCGGCCGAGTTGGGGAAGGAGGGGGGAGGGGCAGACTCCCTGACAGCCGGGCGATGCGCGCGCGCCGGCGGCTCGGCGGCACAGGTCGCGAGTGGGGGAGGCCCGGCCGGCAGGTGGACACGCGGGCACCGCCAGCTCGGCGGCAGAGTGAGGAAAGGGGGGGCGGGGCAGACACCTCGACAGCCGGGCGACGCGCGCGCGCTGGCGGCTCGTCACCAGAGGTCGCGAGTGCGAGAGGCCAGGCCGGCAGGTGGACACGCGGGCACCCGCAGCTCGTCGGCAGGGTTAGGGAAGGGGGGGAGGGGATAGAGCCCCGTCCGGCTGGTCGACCCGCGGGCACTGCCAGGCGGGCGACGGGCGCGCGCTGGCGGCTGGGCGGGCGAGGTCGCCAGTGGGAGAGGCCCGGCCGGCAGGTGCCCGCGGGCAACGCCAGCTGGGCGGCAGAGTGAGGGGAGGAGCGGGGGAGGGGCCGACAGCCTGACAGCCGGGCGACGGGCGCGCGCTGGCGGCTCGGCGGGCGAGGTCGCGAGTGGGAGAGCCCCGGTCGCAGGTGGCCCCGCGGGCACCCGCAGCTCGTCGACAGAGTTAGGGAAGTGGGGGGAGGGGATAGAGCCCCGTCGGGCTCGTCGACCCGCGGCTCCTGGCGGCTCTGCGGCCGAGTTAGGGAAGGAGGGGGGGAGGGGCAGACTCCCTGACAGCCGGGCGATGGGCGCGCGCCGGCGGCTCGGCGGCACAGGTCGCGAGTGGGGGAGGCCCGGCCGGCAGGTGGACACGCGGGCACCGCCAGCTCGGCGGCAGAGTGAGGAAAGGGGGGGGAGGGGCAGACACCTAGACAGCCGGGCGACGCGCGCGCGCGGGCGGCTCGTGACCAGAGGTCGCGTGTAGGGGAGCAACGGCCGGCAGGTGGACCCGCGGGCACCGCCAGCTCGGCGGCAGAGTGAGGGAAGGAGAGGGAGGGGCGGATTCCAAGCCAGGCGGGCGACGCGCGCGCGCTGGCGTCTCGTCACCAGAGATCGCGAGTGCGAGAGGCCCGGCCGGCAGGTGGACACGCGGGCACCGCCGGCTCGGCGGCAGTCAGGGAAGTGGGGGGAGGGGATAGAGCCCCGTCGGGCTCGTCGACCCGCGGCTCCTGGCGGCTCTGCGGCCGAGTTGGGGAAGGAGGGGGGGAGGGGCAGACTCCCTGACAGCCGGGCGATGCGCGCGCGCCGGCGGCTCGGCGGCACAGGTCGCGAGTGGGGGAGGCCCGGCCGGCAGGTGGACACGCGGGCACCGCCAGCTCGGCGGCAGAGTGAGGAAAGGGGGGGCGGGGCAGACACCTCGACAGCCGGGCGATGCGCGCGCGCTGGCGGCTCGTCACCAGAGGTCGCGAGTGCGAGAGGCCCGGCCGGCAGGTGGACACGGGGGCACCGCCGGCTCGGCGGCAGAGTCAGGGAAGTGGGGGGAGGGGATAGAGCCCCGTCGGGCTCGTCGACCCGCGGCTCCTGGCGGCTCTGCGGCCGAGTTGGGGAAGGAGGGGGGGAGGGGCAGACTCCCTGACAGCCGGGCGATGCGCGCGCGCCGGCGGCTCGGCGGCACAGGTCGCGAGTGGGGGAGGCCCGGCCGGCAGGTGGACACGCGGGCACCGCCAGCTCGGCGGCAGAGTGAGGAAAGGGGGGGCGGGGCAGACACCTCGACAGCCGGGCGACGCGCGCGCGCTGGCGGCTCGTCACCAGAGGTCGGGAGTGCGAGAGGCCAGGCCGGCAGGTGGACACGCGGGCACCCGCAGCTCGTCGGCAGGGTTAGGGAAGGGGGGGAGGGGATAGAGCCCCGTCCGGCTGGTCGACCCGCGGGCACTGCCAGGCGGGCGACGGGCGCGCGCTGGCGGCTGGGCGGGCGAGGTCGCCAGTGGGAGAGGCCCGGCCGGCAGGTGCCCGCGGGCAACGCCAGCTGGGCGGCAGAGTGAGGGGAGGAGCGGGGGAGGGGCAGACAGCCTGACAGCCGGGCGACGGGCGCGCGCTGGCGGCTCGGCGGGCGAGGTCGCGAGTGGGAGAGCCCCGGTCGCAGGTGGCCCCGCGGGCACCCGCAGCTCGTCGACAGAGTTAGGGAAGTGGGGGGAGGGGATAGAGCCCCGTCGGGCTCGTCGACCCGCGGCTCCTGGCGGCTCTGCGGCCGAGTTAGGGAAGGAGGGGGGGAGGGGCAGATTCCCTGACAGCCGGGCGATGCGCGCGCGCCGGCGGCTCGGCGGCACAGGTCGCGAGTGGGGGAGGCCCGGCCGGCAGGTGGACACGCGGGCACCGCCAGCTCGGCGGCAGAGTGAGGAAAGGGGGGGGAGGGGCAGATACCTAGACAGCCGGGCGACGCGCGCGCGCCGGCGGCTCGTGACCAGAGGTCGCGTGTAGGGGAGCACCGGCCGGCAGGTGGACCCGCGGGCACCGCCAGCTCGGCGGCAGAGTGAGGAAAGGGGGGGCGGGGCAGACACCTCGACAGCCGGGCGACGCGCGCGCGCTGGCGGCTCGTGACCAGAGGTCGCGAGTGCGACAGGCCCGGCCGACAGGTGGACCCGCGGGCACCGCCAGCTCGGCGGCAGAGTGAAGGAAGGAGGGGGAGGGGCGGATTCCAAGCCAGGCGGGCGACGCGCGCGCGCTGGCATCTCGTCACCAGAGATCGCGAGTGCGAGAGGCCCGGCCGGCAGGTGGACACGCGGGCACCGCCGGCTCGGCGGCAGAGTCAGGGAAGTGGGGGGAGGGGATAGAGCCCCGTCGGGCTCGTCGACCCGCGGCTCCTGGCGGCTCTGCGGCCGAGTTAGGGAAGGAGGGGGTGAGGGGCAGACTCCCTGACAGCCGGGCGATGCGCGCGCGCCGGCGGCTCGGCGGCACAGGTCGCGAGTGGGGGAGGCCCGGCCGGCAGGTGGACACGCGGGCACCGCCAGCTCGGCGGCCGAGTGAGGAAAGGGGGGGCGGGGCAGACACCTCGACAGCCGGGCGACGCGCGCGCGCTGGCGGCTCGTCACCAGAGGTCGCGAGTGCGAGAGGCCAGGCCGGCAGGTGGACACGCGGGCACCCGCAGCTCGTCGGCAGGGTTAGGGAAGGGGGGGAGGGGATAGAGCCCCGTCCGGCTGGTCGACCCGCGGGCACTGCCAGGCGGGCGACGGGCGCGCGCTGGCGGCTGGGCGGGCGAGGTCGCCAGTGGGAGAGGCCCGGCCGGCAGGTGCCCGCGGGCAACGCCAGCTGGGCGGCAGAGTGAGGGGAGGAGCGGGGGAGGGGCCGACAGCCTGACAGCCGGGCGACGGGCGCGCGCTGGCGGCTCGGCGGGCGAGGTCGCGAGTGGGAGAGCCCCGGTCGCAGGTGGCCCCGCGGGCACCCGCAGCTCGTCGACAGAGTTAGGGAAGTGGGGGGAGGGGATAGAGCCCCGTCGGGCTCGTCGACCCGCGGCTCCTGGCGGCTCTGCGGCCGAGTTAGGGAAGGAGGGGGGGAGGGGCAGACTCCCTGACAGCCGGGCGATGGGCGCGCGCCGGCGGCTCGGCGGCACAGGTCGCGAGTGGGGGAGGCCCGGCCGGCAGGTGGACACGCGGGCACCGCCAGCTCGGCGGCAGAGTGAGGAAAGGGGGGGGAGGGGCAGACACCTAGACAGCCGGGCGACGCGCGCGCGCCGGCGGCTCGTGACCAGAGGTCGCGTGTAGGGGAGCAACGGCCGGCAGGTGGACCCGCGGGCACCGCCAGCTCGGCGGCAGAGTGAGGGAAGGAGGGGGAGGGGCGGATTCCAAGCCAGGCGGGCGACGCGCGCGCGCTGGCGTCTCGTCACCAGAGATCGCGAGTGCGAGAGGCCCGGCCGGCAGGTGGACACGCGGGCACCGCCGGCTCGGCGGCAGAGTCAGGGAAGTGGGGGGAGGGGATAGAGCCCCGTCGGGCTCGTCGACCCGCGGCTCCTGGCGGCTCTGCGGCCGAGTTGGGGAAGGAGGGGGGGAGGGGCAGACTCCCTGACAGCCGGGCGATGCGCGCGCGCCGGCGGCTCGGCGGCACAGGTCGCGAGTGGGGGAGGCCCGGCCGGCAGGTGGACACGCGGGCACCGCCAGCTCGGCGGCAGAGTGAGGAAAGGGGGGGCGGGGCAGACACCTCGACAGCCGGGCGATGCGCGCGCGCTGGCGGCTCGTCACCAGAGGTCGCGAGTGCGAGAGGCCCGGCCGGCAGGTGGACACGGGGGCACCGCCGGCTCGGCGGCAGAGTCAGGGAAGTGGGGGGAGGGGATAGAGCCCCGTCGGGCTCGTCGACCCGCGGCTCCTGGCGGCTCTGCGGCCGAGTTGGGGAAGGAGGGGGGGAGGGGCAGACTCCCTGACAGCCGGGCGATGCGCGCGCGCCGGCGGCTCGGCGGCACAGGTCGCGAGTGGGGGAGGCCCGGCCGGCAGGTGGACACGCGGGCACCGCCAGCTCGGCGGCAGAGTGAGGAAAGGGGGGGCGGGGCAGACACCTCGACAGCCGGGCGACGCGCGCGCGCTGGCGGCTCGTCACCAGAGGTCGGGAGTGCGAGAGGCCAGGCCGGCAGGTGGACACGCGGGCACCCGCAGCTCGTCGGCAGGGTTAGGGAAGGGGGGGAGGGGATAGAGCCCCGTCCGGCTGGTCGACCCGCGGGCACTGCCAGGCGGGCGACGGGCGCGCGCTGGCGGCTGGGCGGGCGAGGTCGCCAGTGGGAGAGGCCCGGCCGGCAGGTGCCCGCGGGCAACGCCAGCTGGGCGGCAGAGTGAGGGGAGGAGCGGGGGAGGGGCAGACAGCCTGACAGCCGGGCGACGGGCGCGCGCTGGCGGCTCGGCGGGCGAGGTCGCGAGTGGGAGAGCCCCGGTCGCAGGTGGCCCCGCGGGCACCCGCAGCTCGTCGACAGAGTTAGGGAAGTGGGGGGAGGGGATAGAGCCCCGTCGGGCTCGTCGACCCGCGGCTCCTGGCGGCTCTGCGGCCGAGTTAGGGAAGGAGGGGGGGAGGGGCAGACTCCCTGACAGCCGGGCGATGCGCGCGCGCCGGCGGCTCGGCGGCACAGGTCGCGAGTGGGGGAGGCCCGGCCGGCAGGTGGACACGCGGGCACCGCCAGCTCGGCGGCAGAGTGAGGAAAGGGGGGGGAGGGGCAGACACCTAGACAGCCGGGCGACGCGCGCGCGCCGGCGGCTCGTGACCAGAGGTCGCGTGTAGGGGAGCACCGGCCGGCAGGTGGACCCGCGGGCACCGCCAGCTCGGCGGCAGAGTGAGGGAAGGAGGGGGAGGGGCGGATTCCAAGCCAGGCGGGCGACGCGCGCGCGCTGGCGTCTCGTCACCAGAGATCGCGAGTGCGAGAGGCCCGGCCGGCAGGTGGACACGCGGGCACCGCCGGCTCGGCGGCAGAGTCAGGGAAGTGGGGGGAGGGGATAGAGCCCCGTCGGGCTCGTCGACCCGCGGCTCCTGGCGGCTCTGCGGCCGAGTTGGGGAAGGAGGGGGGGAGGGGCAGACTCCCTGACAGCCGGGCGATGCGCGCGCGCCGGCGGCTCGGCGGCACAGGTCGCGAGTGGGGGAGGCCCGGCCGGCAGGTGGACACGCGGGCACCGCCAGCTCGGCGGCAGAGTGAGGAAAGGGGGGGCGGGGCAGACACCTCGACAGCCGGGCGATGCGCGCGCGCTGGCGGCTCGTCACCAGAGGTCGCGAGTGCGAGAGGCCCGGCCGGCAGGTGGACACGGGGGCACCGCCGGCTCGGCGGCAGAGTCAGGGAAGTGGGGGGAGGGGATAGAGCCCCGTCGGGCTCGTCGACCCGCGGCTCCTGGCGGCTCTGCGGCCGAGTTGGGGAAGGCGGGGGGGAGGGGCAGACTCCCTGACAGCCGGGCGATGCGCGCGCGCCGGCGGCTCGGCGGCACAGGTCGCGAGTGGGGGAGGCCCGGCCGGCAGGTGGACACGCGGGCACCGCCAGCTCGGCGGCAGAGTGAGGAAAGGGGGGGCGGCGCAGACACCTCGACAGCCGGGCGACGCGCGCGCGCTGGCGGCTCGTGACCAGAGGTCGCGAGTGCGACAGGCCCGGCCGGCAGGTGGACCCGCGGGCACTGCCAGCTCGGCGGCAGAGTGAAGGAAGGAGGGGGAGGGGCGGATTCCAAGCCAGGCGGGCGACGCGCGCGCGCTGGCGTCTCGTCACCAGAGATCGCGAGTGCGAGAGGCCCGGCCGGCAGGTGGACACGCGGGCACCGCCGGCTCGGCGGCAGAGTCAGGGAAGTGGGGGGAGGGGATAGAGCCCCGTCGGGCTCGTCGACCCGCGGCTCCTGGCGGCTCTGCGGCCGAGTTAGGGAAGGAGGGGGGGAGGGGCAGACTCCCTGACAGCCGGGCGATGCGCGCGCGCCGGCGGCTCGGCGGCACAGGTCGCGAGTGGGGGAGGCCCGGCCGGCAGGTGGACACGCGGGCACCGCCAGCTCGGCGGCAGAGTGAGGAAAGGGGGGGCGGGGCAGACACCTCGACAGCCGGGCGACGCGCGCGCGCTGGCGGCTCGTCACCAGAGGTCGCGAGTGCGAGAGGCCCGGCCGGCAGGTGGACACGCGGGCACCGCCAGCTCGGCGGCAGAGTCAGGGAAGTGGGGGGAGGGGATAGAGCCCCGTCGGGCTCGTCGACCCGCGGCTCCTGGCGGCTCTGCGGCCGAGTTAGGGAAGGAGGGGGGAGGGGCAGACTCCCTGACAGCCGGGCGATGCGCGCGCGCCGGCGGCTCGGCGGCACAGGTCGCGAGTGGGGGAGGCCCGGCCGGCAGGTGGACACGCGGGCACCGCCAGCTCGGCGGCAGAGTGAGGAAAGGGGGGGCGGGGCAGACACCTCGACAGCCGGGCGACGCGCGCGCGCTGGCGGCTCGTCACCAGAGGTCGCGAGTGCGAGAGGCCAGGCCGGCAGGTGGACACGCGGGCACCCGCAGCTCGTCGGCAGGGTTAGGGAAGGGGGGGAGGGGATAGAGCCCCGTCCGGCTGGTCGACCCGCGGGCACTGCCAGGCGGGCGACGGGCGCGCGCTGGCGGCTGGGCGGGCGAGGTCGCCAGTGGGAGAGGCCCGGCCGGCAGGTGCCCGCGGGCAACGCCAGCTGGGCGGCAGAGTGAGGGGAGGAGCGGGGGAGGGGCAGACAGCCTGACAGCCGGGCGACGGGCGCGCGCTGGCGGCTCGGCGGGCGAGGTCGCGAGTGGGAGAGCCCCGGTCGCAGGTGGACCCGCGGGCACCCGCAGCTCGTCGACAGAGCTAGGGAAGTGGGGGGAGGGGATAGAGCCCCGTCGGGCTCGTCGACCCGCGGCTCCTGGCGGCTCTGCGGCCGAGTTAGGGAAGGAGGGGGGGAGGGGCAGACTCCCTGACAGCCGGGCGATGCGCGCGCACCGGCGGCTCGGCGGCACAGGTCGCGAGTGGGGGAGGCCCGGCCGGCAGGTGGACACGCGGGCACCGCCAGCTCGGCGGCAGAGTGAGGAAAGGGGGGGAGGGGCAGACACCTAGACAGCCGGGCGACGCGCGCGCGCCGGCGGCTCGTGACCAGAGGTCGCGTGTAGGGGAGCACCGGCCGGCAGGTGGACCCGCGGGCACCGCCAGCTCGGCGGCAGAGTGAGGGAAGGAGGGGGAGGGGCGGATTCCAAGCCAGGCGGGCGACGCGCGCGCGCTGGCGTCTCGTCACCAGAGATCGCGAGTGCGAGAGGCCCGGCCGGCAGGTGGACACGCGGGCACCGCCGGCTCGGCGGCAGAGTCAGGGAAGTGGGGGGAGGGGATAGAGCCCCGTCGGGCTCGTCGACCCGCGGCTCCTGGCGGCTCTGCGGCCGAGTTGGGGAAGGAGGGGGGGAGGGGCAGACTCCCTGACAGCCGGGCGATGCGCGCGCGCCGGCGGCTCGGCGGCACAGGTCGCGAGTGGGGGAGGCCCGGCCGGCAGGTGGACACGCGGGCACCGCCAGCTCGGCGGCAGAGTGAGGAAAGGGGGGGCGGGGCAGACACCTCAACAGCCGGGCGATGCGCGCGCGCTGGCGGCTCGTCACCAGAGGTCGCGAGTGCGAGAGGCCCGGCCGGCAGGTGGACACGGGGGCACCGCCGGCTCGGCGGCAGAGTCAGGGAAGTGGGGGGAGGGGATAGAGCCCCGTCGGGCTCGTCGACCCGCGGCTCCTGGCGGCTCTGCGGCCGAGTTGGGGAAGGCGGGGGGGAGGGGCAGACTCCCTGACAGCCGGGCGATGCGCGCGCGCCGGCGGCTCGGCGGCACAGGTCGCGAGTGGGGGAGGCCCGGCCGGCAGGTGGACACGCGGGCACCGCCAGCTCGGCGGCAGAGTGAGGAAAGGGGGGGCGGCGCAGACACCTCGACAGCCGGGCGACGCGCGCGCGCTGGCGGCTCGTGACCAGAGGTCGCGAGTGCGACAGGCCCGGCCGGCAGGTGGACCCGCGGGCACTGCCAGCTCGGCGGCAGAGTGAAGGAAGGAGGGGGAGGGGCGGATTCCAAGCCAGGCGGGCGACGCGCGCGCGCTGGCGTCTCGTCACCAGAGATCGCGAGTGCGAGAGGCCCGGCCGGCAGGTGGACACGCGGGCACCGCCGGCTCGGCGGCAGAGTCAGGGAAGTGGGGGGAGGGGATAGAGCCCCGTCGGGCTCGTCGACCCGCGGCTCCTGGCGGCTCTGCGGCCGAGTTAGGGAAGGAGGGGGGGAGGGGCAGACTCCCTGACAGCCGGGCGATGCGCGCGCGCCGGCGGCTCGGCGGCACAGGTCGCGAGTGGGGGAGGCCCGGCCGGCAGGTGGACACGCGGGCACCGCCAGCTCGGCGGCAGAGTGAGGAA
Organism: Giraffa tippelskirchi; assembly: GCF_054371585.1. Classification (NCBI taxonomy): domain Eukaryota; kingdom Metazoa; phylum Chordata; class Mammalia; order Artiodactyla; family Giraffidae; genus Giraffa; species Giraffa tippelskirchi. The sequence goes on from NC_137282.1 coordinate 70,144,134, forward strand.
AGGGGGGGCGGGGCAGACACCTCGACAGCCGGGCGACGCGCGCGCGCTGGCGGCTCGTCACCAGAGGTCGCGAGTGCGAGAGGCCCGGCCGGCAGGTGGACACGCGGGCACCGCCAGCTCGGCGGCAGAGTCAGGGAAGTGGGGGGAGGGGATAGAGCCCCGTCGGGCTCGTCGACCCGCGGCTCCTGGCGGCTCTGCGGCCGAGTTAGGGAAGGAGGGGGGAGGGGCAGACTCCCTGACAGCCGGGCGATGCGCGCGCGCCGGCGGCTCGGCGGCACAGGTCGCGAGTGGGGGAGGCCCGGCCGGCAGGTGGACACGCGGGCACCGCCAGCTCGGCGGCAGAGTGAGGAAAGGGGGGGCGGGGCAGACACCTCGACAGCCGGGCGACGCGCGCGCGCTGGCGGCTCGTCACCAGAGGTCGCGAGTGCGAGAGGCCAGGCCGGCAGGTGGACACGCGGGCACCCGCAGCTCGTCGGCAGGGTTAGGGAAGGGGGGGAGGGGATAGAGCCCCGTCCGGCTGGTCGACCCGCGGGCACTGCCAGGCGGGCGACGGGCGCACGCTGGCGGCTGGGCGGGCGAGGTCGCCAGTGGGAGAGGCCCGGCCGGCAGGTGCCCGCGGGCAACGCCAGCTGGGCGGCAGAGTGAGGGGAGGAGCGGGGGAGGGGCAGACAGCCTGACAGCCGGGCGACGGGCGCGCGCTGGCGGCTCGGCGGGCGAGGTCGCGAGTGGGAGAGCCCCGGTCGCAGGTGGACCCGCGGGCACCCGCAGCTCGTCGACAGAGCTAGGGAAGTGGGGGGAGGGGATAGAGCCCCGTCGGGCTCGTCGACCCGCGGCTCCTGGCGGCTCTGCGGCCGAGTTAGGGAAGGAGGGGGGGAGGGGCAGACTCCCTGACAGCCGGGCGATGCGCGCGCACCGGCGGCTCGGCGGCACAGGTCGCGAGTGGGGGAGGCCCGGCCGGCAGGTGGACACGCGGGCACCGCCAGCTCGGCGGCAGAGTGAGGAAAGGGGGGGAGGGGCAGACACCTAGACAGCCGGGCGACGCGCGCGCGCCGGCGGCTCGTGACCAGAGGTCGCGTGTAGGGGAGCAACGGCCGGCAGGTGGACCCGCGGGCAGCGCCAGCTCGGCGGCAGAGTGAGGGAAGGAGGGGGAGGGGCGGATTCCAAGCCAGGCGGGCGACGCGCGCGCGCTGGCGTCTCGTCACCAGAGATCGCGAGTGCGAGAGGCCCGGCCGGCAGGTGGACACGCGGGCACCGCCGGCTCGGCGGCAGAGTCAGGGAAGTGGGGGGAGGGGATAGAGCCCCGTCGGGCTCGTCGACCCGCGGCTCCTGGCGGCTCTGCGGCCGAGTTGGGGAAGGAGGGGGGGAGGGGCAGACTCCCTGACAGCCGGGCGATGCGCGCGCGCCGGCGGCTCGGCGGCACAGGTCGCGAGTGGGGGAGGCCCGGCCGGCAGGTGGACACGCGGGCACCGCCAGCTCGGCGGCAGAGTGAGGAAAGGGGGGGCGGGGCAGACACCTCGACAGCCGGGCGACGCGCGCGCGCTGGCGGCTCGTCACCAGAGGTCGCGAGTGCGAGAGGCCAGGCCGGCAGGTGGACACGCGGGCACCCGCAGCTCGTCGGCAGGGTTAGGGAAGGGGGGGAGGGGATAGAGCCCCGTCCGGCTGGTCGACCCGCGGGCACTGCCAGGCGGGCGACGGGCGCGCGCTGGCGGCTGGGCGGGCGAGGTCGCCAGTGGGAGAGGCCCGGCCGGCAGGTGCCCGCGGGCAACGCCAGCTGGGCGGCAGAGTGAGGGGAGGAGCGGGGGAGGGGCAGACAGCCTGACAGCCGGGCGACGGGCGCGCGCTGGCGGCTCGGCGGGCGAGGTCGCGAGTGGGAGAGCCCCGGTCGCAGGTGGACCCGCGGGCACCCGCAGCTCGTCGACAGAGCTAGGGAAGTGGGGGGAGGGGATAGAGCCCCGTCGGGCTCGTCGACCCGCGGCTCCTGGCGGCTCTGCGGCCGAGTTAGGGAAGGAGGGGGGGAGGGGCAGACTCCCTGACAGCCGGGCGATGCGCGCGCGCCGGCGGCTCGGCGGCACAGGTCGCGAGTGGGGGAGGCCCGGCCGGCAGGTGGACACGCGGGCACCGCTAGCTCGGCGGCAGAGTGAGGAAAGGGGGGGGAGGGGCAGACACCTAGACAGCCGGGCGACGCGCGCGCGCCGGCGGCTCGTGACCAGAGGTCGCGTGTAGGGGAGCACCGGCCGGCAGGTGGACCCGCGGGCACCGCCAGCTCGGCGGCAGAGTGAGGGAAGGAGGGGGAGGGGCGGATTCCAAGCCAGGCGGGCGACGCGCGCGCGCTGGCGTCTCGTCACCAGAGATCGCGAGTGCGAGAGGCCCGGCCGGCAGGTGGACACGCGGGCACCGCCGGCTCGGCGGCAGAGTCAGGGAAGTGGGGGGAGGGGATAGAGCCCCGTCGGGCTCGTCGACCCGCGGCTCCTGGCGGCTCTGCGGCCGAGTTGGGGAAGGAGGGGGGGAGGGGCAGACTCCCTGACATCCGGGCGATGCGCGCGCGCCGGCGGCTCGGCGGCACAGGTCGCGAGTGGGGGAGGCCCGGCCGGCAGGTGGACACGCGGGCACCGCCAGCTCGGCGGCAGAGTGAGGAAAGGGGGGGCGGGGCAGAGACCTCGACAGCCGGGCGACGCGCGCGCGCTGGCGGCTCGTGACCAGAGGTCGCGAGTGCGACAGGCCCGGCCGGCAGGTGGACCCGCGGGCACCGCCAGCTCGGCGGCAGAGTGAAGGAAGGAGGGGGAGGGGCGGATTCCAAGCCAGGCGGGCGACGCGCGCGCGCTGGCGTCTCGTCACCAGAGATCGCGAGTGCGAGAGGCCCGGCCGGCAGGTGGACACGCGGGCACCGCCGGCTCGGCGGCAGAGTCAGGGAAGTGGGGGGAGGGGATAGAGCCCCGTCGGGCTCGTCGACCCGCGGCTCCTGGCGGCTCTGCGGCCGAGTTAGGGAAGGAGGGGGGGAGGGGCAGACTCCCTGACAGCCGGGCGATGCGCGCGCGCCGGCGGCTCGGCGGCACAGGTCGCGAGTGGGGGAGGCCCGGCCGGCAGGTGGACACGCGGGCACCGCCAGCTCGGCGGCAGAGTGAGGAAAGGGGGGGCGGGGCAGACACCTCGACAGCCGGGCGACGCGCGCGCGCTGGCGGCTCGTCACCAGAGGTCGCGAGTGCGAGAGGCCCGGCCGGCAGGTGGACACGCGGGCACCGCCAGCTCGGCGGCAGAGTCAGGGAAGTGGGGGGAGGGGATAGAGCCCCGTCGGGCTCGTCGACCCGCGGCTCCTGGCGGCTCTGCGGCCGAGTTAGGGAAGGAGGGGGGGAGGGGCAGACTCCCTGACAGCCGGGCGATGCGCGCGCGCCGGCGGCTCGGCGGCACAGGTCGCGAGTGGGGGAGGCCCGGCCGGCAGGTGGACACGCGGGCACCGCCAGCTCGGCGGCAGAGTGAGGAAAGGGGGGGCGGGGCAGACACCTCGACAGCCGGGCGACGCGCGCGCGCTGGCGGCTCGTCACCAGAGGTCGCGAGTGCGAGAGGCCAGGCCGGCAGGTGGACACGCGGGCACCCGCAGCTCGTCGGCAGGGTTAGGGAAGGGGGGGAGGGGATAGAGCCCCGTCCGGCTGGTCGACCCGCGGGCACTGCCAGGCGGGCGACGGGCGCGCGCTGGCGGCTGGGCGGGCGAGGTCGCCAGTGGGAGAGGCCCGGCCGGCAGGTGCCCGCGGGCAACGCCAGCTGGGCGGCAGAGTGAGGGGAGGAGCGGGGGAGGGGCAGACAGCCTGACAGCCGGGCGACCGGCGCGCGCTGGCGGCTCGGCGGGCGAGGTCGCGAGTGGGAGAGCCCCGGTCGCAGGTGGACCCGCGGGCACCCGCAGCTCGTCGACAGAGCTAGGGAAGTGGGGGGAGGGGATAGAGCCCCGTCGGGCTCGTCGACCCGCGGCTCCTGGCGGCTCTGCGGCCGAGTTGGGGAAGGAGGGGGGGAGGGGCAGACTCCCTGACAGCCGGGCGATGCGCGCGCGCCGGCGGCTCGGCGGCACAGGTCGCGAGTGGGGGAGGCCCGGCCGGCAGGTGGACACGCGGGCACCGCCAGCTCGGCGGCAGAGTGAGGAAAGGGGGGGCGGGGCAGACACCTCGACAGCCGGGCGATGCGCGCGCGCTGGCGGCTCGTCACCAGAGGTCGCGAGTGCGAGAGGCCCGGCCGGCAGGTGGACACGGGGGCACCGCCGGCTCGGCGGCAGAGTCAGGGAAGTGGGGGGAGGGGATAGAGCCCCGTCGGGCTCGTCGACCCGCGGCTCCTGGCGGCTCTGCGGCCGAGTTGGGGAAGGAGGGGGGGAGGGGCAGACTCCCTGACAGCCGGGCGATGCGCGCGCGCCGGCGGCTCGGCGGCACAGGTCGCGAGTGGGGGAGGCCCGGCCGGCAGGTGGACACGCGGGCACCGCCAGCTCGGCGGCAGAGTGAGGAAAGGGGGGGCGGGGCAGACACCTCGACAGCCGGGCGACGCGCGCGCGCTGGCGGCTCGTCACCAGAGGTCGCGAGTGCGAGAGGCCCGGCCGGCAGGTGGACACGGGGGCACCGCCGGCTCGGCGGCAGAGTCAGGGAAGTGGGGGGAGGGGATAGAGCCCCGTCGGGCTCGTCGACCCGCGGCTCCTGGCGGCTCTGCGGCCGAGTTGGGGAAGGAGGGGGGGAGGGGCAGACTCCCTGACAGCCGGGCGCTGCGCGCGCCGGCGGCTCGGCGGCACAGGTCGCGAGTGGGGGAGGCCCGGCCGGCAGGTGGACACGCGGGCACCGCCAGCTCGGCGGCAGAGTGAGGAAAGGGGGGGGAGGGGCAGACACCTAGACAGCCGGGCGACGCGCGCGCGCCGGCGGCTCGTGACCAGAGGTCGCGTGTATGGGAGCACCGGCCGGCAGGTGGACCCGCGGGCAGCGCCAGCTCGGCGGCAGAGTGAGGGAAGGAGGGGGAGGGGCGGATTCCAAGCCAGGCGGGCGACGCGCGCGCGCTGGCGTCTCGTCACCAGAGATCGCGAGTGCGAGAGGCCCGGCCGGCAGGTGGACACGCGGGCACCGCCGGCTCGGCGGCAGAGTCAGGGAAGTGGGGGGAGGGGATAGAGCCCCGTCGGGCTCGTCGACCCGCGGCTCCTGGCGGCTCTGCGGCCGAGTTGGGGAAGGAGGGGGGGAGGGGCAGACTCCCTGACAGCCGGGCGATGCGCGCGCGCCGGCGGCTCGGCGGCACAGGTCGCGAGTGGGGGAGGCCCGGCCGGCAGGTGGACACGCGGGCACCGCCAGCTCGGCGGCAGAGTGAGGAAAGGGGGGGCGGGGCAGACACCTCGACAGCCGGGCGACGCGCGCGCGCTGGCGGCTCGTCACCAGAGGTCGCGAGTGCGAGAGGCCAGGCCGGCAGGTGGACACGCGGGCACCCGCAGCTCGTCGGCAGGGTTAGGGAAGGGGGGGAGGGGATAGAGCCCCGTCCGGCTGGTCGACCCGCGGGCACTGCCAGGCGGGCGACGGGCGCGCGCTGGCGGCTGGGCGGGCGAGGTCGCCAGTGGGAGAGGCCCGGCCGGCAGGTGCCCGCGGGCAACGCCAGCTGGGCGGCAGAGTGAGGGGAGGAGCGGGGGAGGGGCAGACAGCCTGACAGCCGGGCGACGGGCGCGCGCTGGCGGCTCGGCGGGCGAGGTCGCGAGTGGGAGAGCCCCGGTCGCAGGTGGACCCGCGGGCACCCGCAGCTCGTCGACAGAGCTAGGGAAGTGGGGGGAGGGGATAGAGCCCCGTCGGGCTCGTCGACCCGCGGCTCCTGGCGGCTCTGCGGCCGAGTTAGGGAAGGAGGGGGGGAGGGGCAGACTCCCTGACAGCCGGGCGATGCGCGCGCGCCGGCGGCTCGGCGGCACAGGTCGCGAGTGGGGGAGGCCCGGCCGGCAGGTGGACACGCGGGCACCGCCAGCTCGGCGGCAGAGTGAGGAAAGGGGGGGGAGGGGCAGACACCTAGACAGCCGGGCGACGCGCGCGCGCCGGCGGCTCGTGACCAGAGGTCGCGTGTAGGGGAGCACCGGCCGGCAGGTGGACCCGCGGGCACCGCCAGCTCGGCGGCAGAGTGAGGGAAGGAGGGGGAGGGGCGGATTCCAAGCCAGGCGGGCGACGCGCGCGCGCTGGCGTCTCGTCACCAGAGATCGCGAGTGCGAGAGGCCCGGCCGGCAGGTGGACACGCGGGCACCGCCGGCTCGGCGGCAGAGTCAGGGAAGTGGGGGGAGGGGATAGAGCCCCGTCGGGCTCGTCGACCCGCGGCTCCTGGCGGCTCTGCGGCCGAGTTGGGGAAGGAGGGGGGAGGGGCAGACTCCCTGACAGCCGGGCGATGCGCGCGCGCCGGCGGCTCGGCGGCACAGGTCGCGAGTGGGGGAGGCCCGGCCGGCAGGTGGACACGCGGGCACCGCCAGCTCGGCGGCAGAGTGAGGAAAGGGGGGGCGGGGCAGACACCTCGACAGCCGGGCGACGCGCGCGCGCTGGCGGCTCGTCACCAGAGGTCGCGAGTGCGAGAGGCCCGGCCGGCAGGTGGACACGGGGGCACCGCCGGCTCGGCGGCAGAGTCAGGGAAGTGGGGGGAGGGGATAGAGCCCCGTTGGGCTCGTCGACCCGCGGCTCCTGGCGGCTCTGCGGCCGAGTTGGGGAAGGAGGGGGGGAGGGGCAGACTCCCTGACAGCCGGGCGATGCGCGCGCGCCGGCGGCTCGGCGGCACAGGTCGCGAGTGGGGGAGGCCCGGCCGGCAGGTGGACACGCGGGCACCGCCAGCTCGGCGGCAGAGTGAGGAAAGGGGGGGCGGGGCAGACACCTCGACAGCCGGGCGACGCGCGCGCGCTGGCGGCTCGTCACCAGAGGTCGCGAGTGCGACAGGCCCGGCCGGCAGGTGGACACGCGGGCACCCGCAGCTCGTCGGCAGGGTTAGGGAAGGGGGGGGAGGGGATAGAGCCCCGTCCGGCTGGTCGACCCGCGGGAACTGCCAGGCGGGCGACGGGCGCGCGCTGGCGGCTGGGCGGGCGAGGTCGCCAGTGGGAGAGGCCCGGCCGGCAGGTGCCCGCGGGCAACGCCAGCTGGGCGGCAGAGTGAGGGGAGGAGCGGGGGAGGGGCAGACAGCCTGACAGCCGGGCGACGGGCGCGCGCTGGCGGCTCGGCGGGCGAGGTCGCGAGTGGGAGAGCCCCGGTCGCAGGTGGCCCCGCGGGCACCCGCAGCTCGTCGACAGAGTTAGGGAAGTGGGGGGAGGGGATAGAGCCCCGTCGGGCTCGTCGACCCGCGGCTCCTGGCGGCTCTGCGGCCGAGTTAGGGAAGGAGGGGGGAGGGGCAGACTCCCTGACAGCCGGGCGATGCGCGCGCGCCGGCGGCTCGGCGGCACAGGTCGCGAGTGGGGGAGGCCCGGCCGGCAGGTGGACACGCGGGCACCGCCAGCTCGGCGGCAGAGTGAGGAAAGGGGGGGGAGGGGCAGACACCTAGACAGCCGGGCGACGCGCGCGCGCCGGCGGCTCGTGACCAGAGGTCGCGTGTATGGGAGCACCGGCCGGCAGGTGGACCCGCGGGCAGCGCCAGCTCGGCGGCAGAGTGAGGGAAGGAGGGGGAGGGGCGGATTCCAAGCCAGGCGGGCGACGCGCGCGCGCTGGCGTCTCGTCACCAGAGATCGCGAGTGCGAGAGGCCCGGCCGGCAGGTGGACACGCGGGCACCGCCGGCTCGGCGGCAGAGTCAGGGAAGTGGGGGGAGGGGATAGAGCCCCGTCGGGCTCGTCGACCCGCGGCTCCTGGCGGCTCTGCGGCCGAGTTGGGGAAGGAGGGGGGGAGGGGCAGACTCCCTGACAGCCGGGCGATGCGCGCGCGCCGGCGGCTCGGCGGCACAGGTCGCGAGTGGGGGAGGCCCGGCCGGCAGGTGGACACGCGGGCACCGCCAGCTCGGCGGCAGAGTGAGGAAAGGGGGGGCGGGGCAGACACCTCGACAGCCGGGCGACGCGCGCGCGCTGGCGGCTCGTCACCAGAGGTCGCGAGTGCGAGAGGCCAGGCCGGCAGGTGGACACGCGGGCACCCGCAGCTCGTCGGCAGGGTTAGGGAAGGGGGGGAGGGGATAGAGCCCCGTCCGGCTGGTCGACCCGCGGGCACTGCCAGGCGGGCGACGGGCGCGCGCTGGCGGCTGGGCGGGCGAGGTCGCCAGTGGGAGAGGCCCGGCCGGCAGGTGCCCGCGGGCAACGCCAGCTGGGCGGCAGAGTGAGGGGAGGAGCGGGGGAGGGGCAGACAGCCTGACAGCCGGGCGACGGGCGCGCGCTGGCGGCTCGGCGGGCGAGGTCGCGAGTGGGAGAGCCCCGGTCGCAGGTGGACCCGCGGGCACCCGCAGCTCGTCGACAGAGCTAGGGAAGTGGGGGGAGGGGATAGAGCCCCGTCGGGCTCGTCGACCCGCGGCTCCTGGCGGCTCTGCGGCCGAGTTGGGGAAGGAGGGGGGGAGGGGCAGACTCCCTGACAGCCGGGCGATGCGCGCGCGCCGGCGGCTCGGCGGCACAGGTCGCGAGTGGGGGAGGCCCGGCCGGCAGGTGGACACGCGGGCACCGCCAGCTCGGCGGCAGAGTGAGGAAAGGGGGGGCGGGGCAGACACCTCGACAGCCGGGCGATGCGCGCGCGCTGGCGGCTCGTCAACAGAGGTCGCGAGTGCGAGAGGCCCGGCCGGCAGGTGGACACGGGGGCACCGCCGGCTCGGCGGCAGAGTCAGGGAAGTGGGGGGAGGGGATAGAGCCCCGTCGGGCTCGTCGACCCGCGGCTCCTGGCGGCTCTGCGGCCGAGTTGGGGAAGGAGGGGGGGAGGGGCAGACTCCCTGACAGCCGGGCGATGCGCGCGCGCCGGCGGCTCGGCGGCACAGGTCGCGAGTGGGGGAGGCCCGGCCGGCAGGTGGACACGCGGGCACCGCCAGCTCGGCGGCAGAGTGAGGAAAGGGGGGGCGGGGCAGACACCTCGACAGCCGGGCGACGCGCGCGCGCTGGCGGCTCGTCACCAGAGGTCGCGAGTGCGAGAGGCCCGGCCGGCAGGTGGACACGGGGGCACCGCCGGCTCGGCGGCAGAGTCAGGGAAGTGGGGGGAGGGGATAGAGCCCCGTCGGGCTCGTCGACCCGCGGCTCCTGGCGGCTCTGCGGCCGAGTTGGGGAAGGAGGGGGGGAGGGGCAGACTCCCTGACAGCCGGGCGATGCGCGCGCGCCGGCGGCTCGGCGGCACAGGTCGCGAGTGGGGGAGGCCCGGCCGGCAGGTGGACACGCGGGCACCGCCAGCTCGGCGGCAGAGTGAGGAAAGGGGGGGGAGGGGCAGACACCTAGACAGCCGGGCGACGCGCGCGCGCCGGCGGCTCGTGACCAGAGGTCGCGTGTATGGGAGCACCGGCCGGCAGGTGGACCCGCGGGCAGCGCCAGCTCGGCGGCAGAGTGAGGGAAGGAGGGGGAGGGGCGGATTCCAAGCCAGGCGGGCGACGCGCGCGCGCTGGCGTCTCGTCACCAGAGATCGCGAGTGCGAGAGGCCCGGCCGGCAGGTGGACACGCGGGCACCGCCGGCTCGGCGGCAGAGTCAGGGAAGTGGGGGGAGGGGATAGAGCCCCGTCGGGCTCGTCGACCCGCGGCTCCTGGCGGCTCTGCGGCCGAGTTGGGGAAGGAGGGGGGGAGGGGCAGACTCCCTGACAGCCGGGCGATGCGCGCGCGCCGGCGGCTCGGCGGCACAGGTCGCGAGTGGGGGAGGCCCGGCCGGCAGGTGGACACGCGGGCACCGCCAGCTCGGCGGCAGAGTGAGGAAAGGGGGGGCGGGGCAGACACCTCGACAGCCGGGCGACGCGCGCGCGCTGGCGGCTCGTCACCAGAGGTCGCGAGTGCGAGAGGCCAGGCCGGCAGGTGGACACGCGGGCACCCGCAGCTCGTCGGCAGGGTTAGGGAAGGGGGGGAGGGGATAGAGCCCCGTCCGGCTGGTCGACCCGCGGGCACTGCCAGGCGGGCGACGGGCGCGCGCTGGCGGCTGGGCGGGCGAGGTCGCCAGTGGGAGAGGCCCGGGCGGCAGGTGCCCGCGGGCAACGCCAGCTGGGCGGCAGAGTGAGGGGAGGAGCGGGGGAGGGGCAGACAGCCTGACAGCCGGGCGACGGGCGCGCGCTGGCGGCTCGGCGGGCGAGGTCGCGAGTGGGAGAGCCCCGGTCGCAGGTGGACCCGCGGGCACCCGCAGCTCGTCGACAGAGCTAGGGAAGTGGGGGGAGGGGATAGAGCCCCGTCGGGCTCGTCGACCCGCGGCTCCTGGCGGCTCTGCGGCCGAGTTAGGGAAGGAGGGGGGGAGGGGCAGACTCCCTGACAGCCGGGCGATGCGCGCGCGCCGGCGGCTCGGCGGCACAGGTCGCGAGTGGGGGAGGCCCGGCCGGCAGGTGGACACGCGGGCACCGCCAGCTCGGCGGCAGAGTGAGGAAAGGGGGGGGAGGGGCAGACACCTAGACAGCCGGGCGACGCGCGCGCGCCGGCGGCTCGTGACCAGAGGTCGCGTGTAGGGGAGCACCGGCCGGCAGGTGGACCCGCGGGCACCGCCAGCTCGGCGGCAGAGTGAGGGAAGGAGGGGGAGGGGCGGATTCCAAGCCAGGCGGGCGACGCGCGCGCGCTGGCGTCTCGTCACCAGAGATCGCGAGTGCGAGAGGCCCGGCCGGCAGGTGGACACGCGGGCACCGCCGGCTCGGCGGCAGAGTCAGGGAAGTGGGGGGAGGGGATAGAGCCCCGTCGGGCTCGTCGACCCGCGGCTCCTGGCGGCTCTGCGGCCGAGTTGGGGAAGGAGGGGGGGAGGGGCAGACTCCCTGACAGCCGGGCGATGCGCGCGCGCCGGCGGCTCGGCGGCACAGGTCGCGAGTGGGGGAGGCCCGGCCGGCAGGTGGACACGCGGGCACCGCCAGCTCGGCGGCAGAGTGAGGAAAGGGGGGGCGGGGCAGACACCTCGACAGCCGGGCGACGCGCGCGCGCTGGCGGCTCGTCACCAGAGGTCGCGAGTGCGACAGGCCCGGCCGGCAGGTGGACACGCGGGCACCCGCAGCTCGTCGGCAGGGTTAGGGAAGGGGGGGGAGGGGATAGAGCCCCGTCCGGCTGGTCGACCCGCGGGAACTGCCAGGCGGGCGACGGGCGCGCGCTGGCGGCTGGGCGGGCGAGGTCGCCAGTGGGAGAGGCCCGGCCGGCAGGTGCCCGCGGGCAACGCCAGCTGGGCGGCAGAGTGAGGGGAGGAGCGGGGGAGGGGCAGACAGCCTGACAGCCGGGCGACGGGCGCGCGCTGGCGGCTCGGCGGGCGAGGTCGCGAGTGGGAGAGCCCCGGTCGCAGGTGGCCCCGCGGGCACCCGCAGCTCGTCGACAGAGTTAGGGAAGTGGGGGGAGGGGATAGAGCCCCGTCGGGCTCGTCGACCCGCGGCTCCTGGCGGCTCTGCGGCCGAGTTAGGGAAGGAGGGGGGGAGGGGCAGACTCCCTGACAGCCGGGCGATGCGCGCGCGCCGGCGGCTCGGCGGCACAGGTCGCGAGTGGGGGAGGCCCGGCCGGCAGGTGGACACGCGGGCACCGCCAGCTCGGCGGCAGAGTGAGGAAAGGGGGGGGAGGGGCAGACACCTAGACAGCCGGGCGACGCGCGCGCGCCGGCGGCTCGTGACCAGAGGTCGCGTGTATGGGAGCACCGGCCGGCAGGTGGACCCGCGGGCAGCGCCAGCTCGGCGGCAGAGTGAGGGAAGGAGGGGGAGGGGCGGATTCCAAGCCAGGCGGGCGACGCGCGCGCGCTGGCGTCTCGTCACCAGAGATCGCGAGTGCGAGAGGCCCGGCCGGCAGGTGGACACGCGGGCACCGCCGGCTCGGCGGCAGAGTCAGGGAAGTGGGGGGAGGGGATAGAGCCCCGTCGGGCTCGTCGACCCGCGGCTCCTGGCGGCTCTGCGGCCGAGTTGGGGAAGGAGGGGGGAGGGGCAGACTCCCTGACAGCCGGGCGATGCGCGCGCGCCGGCGGCTCGGCGGCACAGGTCGCGAGTGGGGGAGGCCCGGCCGGCAGGTGGACACGCGGGCACCGCCAGCTCGGCGGCAGAGTGAGGAAAGGGGGGGCGGGGCAGACACCTCGACAGCCGGGCGACGCGCGCGCGCTGGCGGCTCGTCACCAGAGGTCGCGAGTGCGAGAGGCCCGGCCGGCAGGTGGACACGGGGGCACCGCCGGCTCGGCGGCAGAGTCAGGGAAGTGGGGGGAGGGGATAGAGCCCCGTCGGGCTCGTCGACCCGCGGCTCCTGGCGGCTCTGCGGCCGAGTTGGGGAAGGAGGGGGGGAGGGGCAGACTCCCTGACAGCCGGGCGATGCGCGCGCGCCGGCGCCTCGGCGGCACAGGTCGCGAGTGGGGGAGGCCCGGCCGGCAGGTGGACACGCGGGCACCGCCAGCTCGGCGGCAGAGTGAGGAAAGGGGGGGCGGGGCAGACACCTCGACAGCCGGGCGACGCGCGCGCGCTGGCGGCTCGTCACCAGAGGTCGGGAGTGCGAGAGGCCAGGCCGGCAGGTGGACACGCGGGCACCCGCAGCTCGTCGGCAGGGTTAGGGAAGGGGGGAAGGGGATAGAGCCCCGTCCGGCTGGTCGACCCGCGGGCACTGCCAGGCGGGCGACGGGCGCGCGCTGGCGGCTGGACGGGCGCGGTCGCCAGTGGGAGAGGCCCGGCCGGCAGGTGCCCGCGGGCAACGCCAGCTGGGCGGCAGAGTGAGGGGAGGAGCGGGGGAGGGGCAGACAGCCTGACAGCCGGGCGACGGGCGCGCGCTGGCGGCTCGGCGGGCGAGGTCGCGAGTGGGAGAGCCCCGGTCGCAGGTGGCCCCGCGGGCACCCGCAGCTCGTCGACAGAGTTAGGGAAGTGGGGGGAGGGGATAGAGCCCCGTCGGGCTCGTCGACCCGAGGCTCCTGGCGGCTCTGCGGCCGAGTTAGGGAAGGAGGGGGGGAGGGGCAGACTCCCTGACAGCCGGGCGATGCGCGCGCGCCGGCGGCTCGGCGGCACAGGTCGCGAGTGGGGGAGGCCCGGCCGGCAGGTGGACACGCGGGCACCGCCAGCTCGGCGGCAGAGTGAGGAAAGGGGGGGGAGGGGCAGACACCTAGACAGCCGGGCGACGCGCGCGCGCCGGCGGCTCGTGACCAGAGGTCGCGTGTATGGGAGCACCGGCCGGCAGGTGGACCCGCGGGCAGCGCCAGCTCGGCGGCAGAGTGAGGGAAGGAGGGGGAGGGGCGGATTCCAAGCCAGGCGGGCGACGCGCGCGCGCTGGCGTCTCGTCACCAGAGATCGCGAGTGCGAGAGGCCCGGCCGGCAGGTGGACACGCGGGCACCGCCGGCTCGGCGGCAGAGTCAGGGAAGTGGGGGGAGGGGATAGAGCCCCGTCGGGCTCGTCGACCCGCGGCTCCTGGCGGCTCTGCGGCCGAGTTGGGGAAGGAGGGGGGAGGGGCAGACTCCCTGACAGCCGGGCGATGCGCGCGCGCCGGCGGCTCGGCGGCACAGGTCGCGAGTGGGGGAGGCCCGGCCGGCAGGTGGACACGCGGGCACCGCCAGCTCGGCGGCAGAGTGAGGAAAGGGGGGGAGGGGCAGACACCTAGACAGCCGGGCGACGCGCGCGCGCCGGCGGCTCGTGACCAGAGGTCGCGTGTAGGGGAGCACCGGCCGGCAGGTGGACCCGCGGGCACCGCCAGCTCGGCGGCAGAGTGAGGAAAGGGGGGGCGGGGCAGACACCTCGACAGCCGGGCGACGCGCGCGCGCCGGCGGCTCGTGACCAGAGGTCGCGTGTAGGGGAGCAACGGCCGGCAGGTGGACCCGCGGGCAGCGCCAGCTCGGCGGCAGAGTGAGGGAAGGAGGGGGAGGGGCGGATTCCAAGCCAGGCGGGCGACGCGCGCGCGCTGGCGTCTCGTCACCAGAGATCGCGAGTGCGAGAGGCCCGGCCGGCAGGTGGACACGCGGGCACCGCCGGCTCGGCGGCAGAGTCAGGGAAGTGGGGGGAGGGGATAGAGCCCCGTCGGGCTCGTCGACCCGCGGCTCCTGGCGGCTCTGCGGCCGAGTTGGGGAAGGAGGGGGGGAGGGGCAGACTCCCTGACAGCCGGGCGATGCGCGCGCGCCGGCGGCTCGGCGGCACAGGTCGCGAGTGGGGGAGGCCCGGCCGGCAGGTGGACACGTGGGCACCCGCAGCTCGTCGGCAGGGTTAGGGAAGGGGGGGAGGGGATAGAGCCCCGTCCGGCTGGTCGACCCGCGGGAACTGCCAGGCGGGCGACGGGCGCGCGCTGGCGGCTGGGCGGGCGAGGTCGCCAGTGGGAGAGGCCCGGCCGGCAGGTGCCCGCGGGCAACGCCAGCTGGGCGGCAGAGTGAGGGGAGGAGCGGGGGAGGGGCAGACAGCCTGACAGCCGGGCGACGGGCGCGCGCTGGCGGCTCGGCGGGCGAGGTCGCGAGTGGGAGAGCCCCGGTCGCAGGTGGCCCCGCGGGCACCCGCAGCTCGTCGACAGAGTTAGGGAAGTGGGGGGAGGGGATAGAGCCCCGTCGGGCTCGTCGACCCGCGGCTCCTGGCGGCTCTGCGGCCGAGTTAGGGAAGGAGGGGGGGAGGGGCAGACTCCCTGACAGCCGGGCGATGCGCGCGCGCCGGCGGCTCGGCGGCACAGGTCGCGAGTGGGGGAGGCCCGGCCGGCAGGTGGACACGCGGGCACCGCCAGCTCGGCGGCAGAGTGAGGAAAGGGGGGGGAGGGGCAGACACCTAGACAGCCGGGCGACGCGCGCGCGCCGGCGGCTCGTGACCAGAGGTCGCGTGTATGGGAGCACCGGCCGGCAGGTGGACCCGCGGGCAGCGCCAGCTCGGCGGCAGAGTGAGGGAAGGAGGGGGAGGGGCGGATTCCAAGCCAGGCGGGCGACGCGCGCGCGCTGGCGTCTCGTCACCAGAGATCGCGAGTGCGAGAGGCCCGGCCGGCAGGTGGACACGCGGGCACCGCCGGCTCGGCGGCAGAGTCAGGGAAGTGGGGGGAGGGGATAGAGCCCCGTCGGGCTCGTCGACCCGCGGCTCCTGGCGGCTCTGCGGCCGAGTTGGGGAAGGAGGGGGGGAGGGGCAGACTCCCTGACAGCCGGGCGATGCGCGCGCGCCGGCGGCTCGGCGGCACAGGTCGCGAGTGGGGGAGGCCCGGCCGGCAGGTGGACACGCGGGCACCGCCAGCTCGGCGGCAGAGTGAGGAAAGGGGGGGCGGGGCAGACACCTCGACAGCCGGGCGACGCGCGCGCGCTGGCGGCTCGTCACCAGAGGTCGCGAGTGCGAGAGGCCCGGCCGGCAGGTGGAC
Organism: Giraffa tippelskirchi; assembly: GCF_054371585.1. Lineage (NCBI taxonomy): Eukaryota > Metazoa > Chordata > Mammalia > Artiodactyla > Giraffidae > Giraffa > Giraffa tippelskirchi. Next base: position 70,159,455 of record NC_137282.1, read on the forward strand.
ACGGGGGCACCGCCGGCTCGGCGGCAGAGTCAGGGAAGTGGGGGGAGGGGATAGAGCCCCGTCGGGCTCGTCGACCCGCGGCTCCTGGCGGCTCTGCGGCCGAGTTGGGGAAGGAGGGGGGGAGGGGCAGACTCCCTGACAGCCGGGCGATGCGCGCGCGCCGGCGCCTCGGCGGCACAGGTCGCGAGTGGGGGAGGCCCGGCCGGCAGGTGGACACGCGGGCACCGCCAGCTCGGCGGCAGAGTGAGGAAAGGGGGGGCGGGGCAGACACCTCGACAGCCGGGCGACGCGCGCGCGCTGGCGGCTCGTCACCAGAGGTCGGGAGTGCGAGAGGCCAGGCCGGCAGGTGGACACGCGGGCACCCGCAGCTCGTCGGCAGGGTTAGGGAAGGGGGGAAGGGGATAGAGCCCCGTCCGGCTGGTCGACCCGCGGGCACTGCCAGGCGGGCGACGGGCGCGCGCTGGCGGCTGGGCGGGCGCGGTCGCCAGTGGGAGAGGCCCGGCCGGCAGGTGCCCGCGGGCAACGCCAGCTGGGCGGCAGAGTGACGGGAGGAGCGGGGGAGGGGCAGACAGCCTGACAGCCGGGCGACGGGCGCGCGCTGGCGGCTCGGCGGGCGAGGTCGCGAGTGGGAGAGCCCCGGTCGCAGGTGGCCCCGCGGGCACCCGCAGCTCGTCGACAGAGTTAGGGAAGTGGGGGGAGGGGATAGAGCCCCGTCGGGCTCGTCGACCCGCGGCTCCTGGCGGCTCTGCGGCCGAGTTAGGGAAGGAGGGGGGGAGGGGCAGACTCCCTGACAGCCGGGCGATGCGCGCGCGCCGGCGGCTCGGCGGCACAGGTCGCGAGTGGGGGAGGCCCGGCCGGCAGATGGACACGCGGGCACCGCCAGCTCGGCGGCAGAGTGAGGAAAGGGGGGGGAGGGGCAGACACCTAGACAGCCGGGCGACGCGCGCGCGCCGGCGGCTCGTGACCAGAGGTCGCGTGTATGGGAGCACCGGCCGGCAGGTGGACCCGCGGGCAGCGCCAGCTCGGCGGCAGAGTGAGGGAAGGAGGGGGAGGGGCGGATTCCAAGCCAGGCGGGCGACGCGCGCGCGCTGGCGTCTCGTAACCAGAGATCGCGAGTGCGAGAGGCCCGGCCGGCAGGTGGACACGCGGGCACCGCCGGCTCGGCGGCAGAGTCAGGGAAGTGGGGGGAGGGGATAGAGCCCCGTCGGGCTCGTCGACCCGCGGCTCCTGGCGGCTCTGCGGCCGAGTTGGGGAAGGAGGGGGGGAGGGGCAGACTCCCTGACAGCCGGGCGATGCGCGCGCGCCGGCGGCTCGGCGGCACAGGTCGCGAGTGGGGGAGGCCCGGCCGGCAGGTGGACACGCGGGCACCGCCAGCTCGGCGGCAGAGTGAGGAAAGGGGGGGCGGGGCAGACACCTCGACAGCCGGGCGACGCGCGCGCGCTGGCGGCTCGTCACCAGAGGTCGCGAGTGCGAGAGGCCAGGCCGGCAGGTGGACACGCGGGCACCCGCAGCTCGTCGGCAGGGTTAGGGAAGGGGGGGAGGGGATAGAGCCCCGTCCGGCTGGTCGACCCGCGGGCACTGCCAGGCGGGCGACGGGCGCGCGCTGGCGGCTGGGCGGGCGAGGACGCCAGTGGGAGAGGCCCGGCCGGCAGGTGCCCGCGGGCAACGCCAGCTGGGCGGCAGAGTGAGGGGAGGAGCGGGGGAGGGGCCGACAGCCTGACAGCCGGGCAACGGGCGCGCGCTGGCGGCTCGGCGGGCGAGGTCGCGAGTGGGAGAGCCCCGGTCGCAGGTGGCCCCGCGGGCACCCGCAGCTCGTCGACAGAGTTAGGGAAGTGGGCGGAGGGGATAGAGCCCCGTCGGGCTCGTCGACCCGCGGCTCCTGGCGGCTCTGCGGCCGAGTTAGGGAAGGAGGGGGGGAGGGGCAGACTCCCTGACAGCCGGGCGATGCGCGCGCGCCGGCGGCTCGGCGGCACAGGTCGCGAGTGGGGGAGGCCCGGCCGGCAGGTGGACACGCGGGCACCGCCAGCTCGGCGGCAGAGTGAGGAAAGGGGGGGAGGGGCAGACACCTAGACAGCCGGGCGACGCGCGCGCGCCGGCGGCTCGTGACCAGAGGTCGCGTGTAGGGGAGCAACGGCCGGCAGGTGGACCCGCGGGCAGCGCCAGCTCGGCGGCAGAGTGAGGGAAGGAGGGGGAGGGGCGGATTCCAAGCCAGGCGGGCGACGCGCGCGCGCTGGCGTCTCGTCACCAGAGATCGCGAGTGCGAGAGGCCCGGCCGGCAGGTGGACACGCGGGCACCGCCGGCTCGGCGGCAGAGTCAGGGAAGTGGGGGGAGGGGATAGAGCCCCGTCGGGCTCGTCGACCCGCGGCTCCTGGCGGCTCTGCGGCCGAGTTGGGGAAGGAGGGGGGGAGGGGCAGACTCCCTGACAGCCGGGCGATGCGCGCGCGCCGGCGGCTCGGCGGCACAGGTCGCGAGTGGGGGAGGCCCGGCCGGCAGGTGGACACGCGGGCACCCGCAGCTCGTCGGCAGGGTTAGGGAAGGGGGGGAGGGGATAGAGCCCCGTCCGGCTGGTCGACCCGCGGGCACTGCCAGGCGGGCGACGGGCGCGCGCTGGCGGCTGGGCGGGCGAGGTCGCCAGTGGGAGAGGCCCGGCCGGCAGGTGCCCGCGGGCAACGCCAGCTGGGCGGCAGAGTCAGGGGAGGAGCGGGGGAGGGGCAGACAGCCTGACAGCCGGGCGACGGGCGCGCGCTGGCGGCTCGGCGGGCGAGGTCGCGAGTGGGAGAGCCCCGGTCGCAGGTGGACCCGCGGGCACCCGCAGCTCGTCGACAGAGCTAGGGAAGTGGGGGGAGGGGATAGAGCCCCGTCGGGCTCGTCGACCCGCGGCTCCTGGCGGCTCTGCGGCCGAGTTGGGGAAGGAGGGGGGGAGGGGCAGACTCCCTGACAGCCGGGCGATGCGCGCGCGCCGGCGGCTCGGCGGCACAGGTCGCGAGTGGGGGAGGCCCGGCCGGCAGGTGGACACGCGGGCACCGCCAGCTCGGCGGCAGAGTGAGGAAAGGGGGGGCGGGGCAGACACCTCGACAGCCGGGCGATGCGCGCGCGCTGGCGGCTCGTCACCAGAGGTCGCGAGTGCGAGAGGCCCGGCCGGCAGGTGGACACGGGGGCACCGCCGGCTCGGCGGCAGAGTCAGGGAAGTGGGGGGAGGGGATAGAGCCCCGTCGGGCTCGTCGACCCGCGGCTCCTGGCGGCTCTGCGGCCGAGTTGGGGAAGGAGGGGGGGAGGGGCAGACTCCCTGACAGCCGGGCGATGCGCGCGCGCCGGCGGCTCGGCGGCACAGGTCGCGAGTGGGGGAGGCCCGGCCGGCAGGTGGACACGCGGGCACCGCCAGCTCGGCGGCAGAGTGAGGAAAGGGGGGGCGGGGCAGACACCTCGACAGCCGGGCGACGCGCGCGCGCTGGCGGCTCGTCACCAGAGGTCGCGAGTGCGAGAGGCCCGGCCGGCAGGTGGACACGGGGGCACCGCCGGCTCGGCGGCAGAGTCAGGGAAGTGGGGGGAGGGGATAGAGCCCCGTCGGGCTCGTCGACCCGCGGCTCCTGGCGGCTCTTCGGCCGAGTTGGGGAAGGAGGGGGGGAGGGGCAGACTCCCTGACAGCCGGGCGATGCGCGCGCGCCGGCGGCTCGGCGGCACAGGTCGCGAGTGGGGGAGGCCCGGCCGGCAGGTGGACACGCGGGCACCGCCAGCTCGGCGGCAGAGTGAGGAAAGGGGGGGGAGGGGCAGACACCTAGACAGCCGGGCGACGCGCGCGCGCCGGCGGCTCGTGACCAGAGGTCGCGTGTATGGGAGCTCCGGCCGGCAGGTGGACCCGCGGGCAGCGCCAGCTCGGCGGCAGAGTGAGGGAAGGAGGGGGAGGGGCGGATTCCAAGCCAGGCGGGCGACGCGCGCGCGCTGGCGTCTCGTCACCAGAGATCGCGAGTGCGAGAGGCCCGGCCGGCAGGTGGACACGCGGGCACCGCCGGCTCGGCGGCAGAGTCAGGGAAGTGGGGGGAGGGGATAGAGCCCCGTCGGGCTCGTCGACCCGCGGCTCCTGGCGGCTCTGCGGCCGAGTTGGGGAAGGAGGGGGGGAGGGGCAGACTCCCTGACAGCCGGGCGATGCGCGCGCGCCGGCGGCTCGGCGGCACAGGTCGCGAGTGGGGGAGGCCCGGCCGGCAGGTGGACACGCGGGCACCGCCAGCTCGGCGGCAGAGTGAGGAAAGGGGGGGCGGGGCAGACACCTCGACAGCCGGGCGACGCGCGCGCGCTGGCGGCTCGTCACCAGAGGTCGCGAGTGCGAGAGGCCAGGCCGGCAGGTGGACACGCGGGCACCCGCAGCTCGTCGGCAGGGTTAGGGAAGGGGGGGAGGGGATAGAGCCCCGTCCGGCTGGTCGACCCGCGGGCACTGCCAGGCGGGCGACGGGCGCGCGCTGGCGGCTGGGCGGGCGCGGTCGCCAGTGGGAGAGGCCCGGCCGGCAGGTGCCCGCGGGCAACGCCAGCTGGGCGGCAGAGTGAGGGGAGGAGCGGGGGAGGGGCAGACAGCCTGACAGCCGGGCGACGGGCGCGCGCTGGCGGCTCGGCGGGCGAGGTCGCGAGTGGGAGAGCCCCGGTCGCAGGTGGACCCGCGGGCACCCGCAGCTCGTCGACAGAGTTAGGGAAGAGGGGGGAGGGGATAGAGCCCCGTCGGGCTCGTCGACCCGCGGCTCCTGGCGGCTCTGCGGCCGAGTTAGGGAAGGAGGGGGGGAGGGGCAGACTCCCTGACAGCCAGGCGATGCGCGCGCGCCGGCGGCTCGGCGGCACAGGTCGCGAGTGGGTGAGGCCCGGCCGGCAGGTGGACACGCGGGCACCGCCAGCTCGGCGGCAGAGTGAGGAAAGGGGGGGGAGGGGCAGACACCTAGACAGCCGGGCGACGCGTGCGCGCCGGCGGCTCGTGACCAGAGGTCGCGTGTATGGGAGCACCGGCCGGCAGGTGGACCCGCGGGCAGCGCCAGCTCGGCGGCAGAGTGAGGGAAGGAGGGGGAGGGGCGGATTCCAAGCCAGGCGGGCGACGCGCGCGCGCTGGCGTCTCGTCACCAGAGATCGCGAGTGCGAGAGGCCCGGCCGGCAGGTGGACACGCGGGCACCGCCGGCTTGGCGGCAGAGTCAGGGAAGTGGGGGGAGGGGATAGAGCCCCGTCGGGCTCGTCGACCCGCGGCTCCTGGCGGCTCTGCGGCCGAGTTGGGGAAGGAGGGGGGGAGGGGCAGACTCCCTGACAGCCGGGCGATGCGCGCGCGCCGGCGGCTCGGCGGCACAGGTCGCGAGTGGGGGAGGCCCGGCCGGCAGGTGGACACGCGGGCACCGCCAGCTCGGCGGCAGAGTGAGGAAAGGGGGGGCGGGGCAGACACCTCGACAGCCGGGCGACGCGCGCGCGCTGGCGGCTCGTCACCAGAGGTCGCGAGTGCGAGAGGCCAGGCCGGCAGGTGGACACGCGGGCACCCGCAGCTCGTCGGCAGGGTTAGGGAAGGGGGGGAGGGGATAGAGCCCCGTCCGGCTGGTCGACCCGCGGGCACTGCCAGGCGGGCGACGGGCGCGCGCTGGCGGCTGGGCGGGCGAGGTCGCCAGTGGGAGAGGCCCGGCCGGCAGGTGGACACGCGGGCACCCGCAGCTCGTCGGCAGGGTTAGGGAAGGGGGGGAGGGGATAGAGCCCCGTCCGGCTGGTCGACCCGCGGGCACTGCCAGGCGGGCGACGGGCGCGCGCTGGCGGCTGGGCGGGCGAGGACGCCAGTGGGAGAGGCCCGGCCGGCAGGTGCCCGCGGGCAACGCCAGCTGGGCGGCAGAGTGAGGGGAGGAGCGGGGGAGGGGCCGACAGCCTGACAGCCGGGCAACGGGCGCGCGCTGGCGGCTCGGCGGGCGAGGTCGCGAGTGGGAGAGCCCCGGTCGCAGGTGGCCCCGCGGGCACCCGCAGCTCGTCGACAGAGTTAGGGAAGTGGGCGGAGGGGATAGAGCCCCGTCGGGCTCGTCGACCCGCGGCTCCTGGCGGCTCTGCGGCCGAGTTAGGGAAGGAGGGGGGGAGGGGCAGACTCCCTGACAGCCGGGCGATGCGCGCGCGCCGGCGGCTCGGCGGCACAGGTCGCGAGTGGGGGAGGCCCGGCCGGCAGGTGGACACGCGGGCACCGCCAGCTCGGCGGCAGAGTGAGGAAAGGGGGGGAGGGGCAGACACCTAGACAGCCGGGCGACGCGCGCGCGCCGGCGGCTCGTGACCAGAGGTCGCGTGTAGGGGAGCAACGGCCGGCAGGTGGACCCGCGGGCAGCGCCAGCTCGGCGGCAGAGTGAGGGAAGGAGGGGGAGGGGCGGATTCCAAGCCAGGCGGGCGACGCGCGCGCGCTGGCGTCTCGTCACCAGAGATCGCGAGTGCGAGAGGCCCGGCCGGCAGGTGGACACGCGGGCACCGCCGGCTCGGCGGCAGAGTCAGGGAAGTGGGGGGAGGGGATAGAGCCCCGTCGGGCTCGTCGACCCGCGGCTCCTGGCGGCTCTGCGGCCGAGTTGGGGAAGGAGGGGGGGAGGGGCAGACTCCCTGACAGCCGGGCGATGCGCGCGCGCCGGCGGCTCGGCGGCACAGGTCGCGAGTGGGGGAGGCCCGGCCGGCAGGTGGACACGCGGGCACCCGCAGCTCGTCGGCAGGGTTAGGGAAGGGGGGGAGGGGATAGAGCCCCGTCCGGCTGGTCGACCCGCGGGCACTGCCAGGCGGGCGACGGGCGCGCGCTGGCGGCTGGGCGGGCGAGGTCGCCAGTGGGAGAGGCCCGGCCGGCAGGTGCCCGCGGGCAACGCCAGCTGGGCGGCAGAGTCAGGGGAGGAGCGGGGGAGGGGCAGACAGCCTGACAGCCGGGCGACGGGCGCGCGCTGGCGGCTCGGCGGGCGAGGTCGCGAGTGGGAGAGCCCCGGTCGCAGGTGGACCCGCGGGCACCCGCAGCTCGTCGACAGAGCTAGGGAAGTGGGGGGAGGGGATAGAGCCCCGTCGGGCTCGTCGACCCGCGGCTCCTGGCGGCTCTGCGGCCGAGTTGGGGAAGGAGGGGGGGAGGGGCAGACTCCCTGACAGCCGGGCGATGCGCGCGCGCCGGCGGCTCGGCGGCACAGGTCGCGAGTGGGGGAGGCCCGGCCGGCAGGTGGACACGCGGGCACCGCCAGCTCGGCGGCAGAGTGAGGAAAGGGGGGGCGGGGCAGACACCTCGACAGCCGGGCGATGCGCGCGCGCTGGCGGCTCGTCACCAGAGGTCGCGAGTGCGAGAGGCCCGGCCGGCAGGTGGACACGGGGGCACCGCCGGCTCGGCGGCAGAGTCAGGGAAGTGGGGGGAGGGGATAGAGCCCCGTCGGGCTCGTCGACCCGCGGCTCCTGGCGGCTCTGCGGCCGAGTTGGGGAAGGAGGGGGGGAGGGGCAGACTCCCTGACAGCCGGGCGATGCGCGCGCGCCGGCGGCTCGGCGGCACAGGTCGCGAGTGGGGGAGGCCCGGCCGGCAGGTGGACACGCGGGCACCGCCAGCTCGGCGGCAGAGTGAGGAAAGGGGGGGCGGGGCAGACACCTCGACAGCCGGGCGACGCGCGCGCGCTGGCGGCTCGTCACCAGAGGTCGCGAGTGCGAGAGGCCCGGCCGGCAGGTGGACACGGGGGCACCGCCGGCTCGGCGGCAGAGTCAGGGAAGTGGGGGGAGGGGATAGAGCCCCGTCGGGCTCGTCGACCCGCGGCTCCTGGCGGCTCTTCGGCCGAGTTGGGGAAGGAGGGGGGGAGGGGCAGACTCCCTGACAGCCGGGCGATGCGCGCGCGCCGGCGGCTCGGCGGCACAGGTCGCGAGTGGGGGAGGCCCGGCCGGCAGGTGGACACGCGGGCACCGCCAGCTCGGCGGCAGAGTGAGGAAAGGGGGGGGAGGGGCAGACACCTAGACAGCCGGGCGACGCGCGCGCGCCGGCGGCTCGTGACCAGAGGTCGCGTGTATGGGAGCTCCGGCCGGCAGGTGGACCCGCGGGCAGCGCCAGCTCGGCGGCAGAGTGAGGGAAGGAGGGGGAGGGGCGGATTCCAAGCCAGGCGGGCGACGCGCGCGCGCTGGCGTCTCGTCACCAGAGATCGCGAGTGCGAGAGGCCCGGCCGGCAGGTGGACACGCGGGCACCGCCGGCTCGGCGGCAGAGTCAGGGAAGTGGGGGGAGGGGATAGAGCCCCGTCGGGCTCGTCGACCCGCGGCTCCTGGCGGCTCTGCGGCCGAGTTGGGGAAGGAGGGGGGGAGGGGCAGACTCCCTGACAGCCGGGCGATGCGCGCGCGCCGGCGGCTCGGCGGCACAGGTCGCGAGTGGGGGAGGCCCGGCCGGCAGGTGGACACGCGGGCACCGCCAGCTCGGCGGCAGAGTGAGGAAAGGGGGGGCGGGGCAGACACCTCGACAGCCGGGCGACGCGCGCGCGCTGGCGGCTCGTCACCAGAGGTCGCGAGTGCGAGAGGCCAGGCCGGCAGGTGGACACGCGGGCACCCGCAGCTCGTCGGCAGGGTTAGGGAAGGGGGGGAGGGGATAGAGCCCCGTCCGGCTGGTCGACCCGCGGGCACTGCCAGGCGGGCGACGGGCGCGCGCTGGCGGCTGGGCGGGCGCGGTCGCCAGTGGGAGAGGCCCGGCCGGCAGGTGCCCGCGGGCAACGCCAGCTGGGCGGCAGAGTGAGGGGAGGAGCGGGGGAGGGGCAGACAGCCTGACAGCCGGGCGACGGGCGCGCGCTGGCGGCTCGGCGGGCGAGGTCGCGAGTGGGAGAGCCCCGGTCGCAGGTGGACCCGCGGGCACCCGCAGCTCGTCGACAGAGTTAGGGAAGAGGGGGGAGGGGATAGAGCCCCGTCGGGCTCGTCGACCCGCGGCTCCTGGCGGCTCTGCGGCCGAGTTAGGGAAGGAGGGGGGGAGGGGCAGACTCCCTGACAGCCAGGCGATGCGCGCGCGCCGGCGGCTCGGCGGCACAGGTCGCGAGTGGGTGAGGCCCGGCCGGCAGGTGGACACGCGGGCACCGCCAGCTCGGCGGCAGAGTGAGGAAAGGGGGGGGAGGGGCAGACACCTAGACAGCCGGGCGACGCGTGCGCGCCGGCGGCTCGTGACCAGAGGTCGCGTGTATGGGAGCACCGGCCGGCAGGTGGACCCGCGGGCAGCGCCAGCTCGGCGGCAGAGTGAGGGAAGGAGGGGGAGGGGCGGATTCCAAGCCAGGCGGGCGACGCGCGCGCGCTGGCGTCTCGTCACCAGAGATCGCGAGTGCGAGAGGCCCGGCCGGCAGGTGGACACGCGGGCACCGCCGGCTTGGCGGCAGAGTCAGGGAAGTGGGGGGAGGGGATAGAGCCCCGTCGGGCTCGTCGACCCGCGGCTCCTGGCGGCTCTGCGGCCGAGTTGGGGAAGGAGGGGGGGAGGGGCAGACTCCCTGACAGCCGGGCGATGCGCGCGCGCCGGCGGCTCGGCGGCACAGGTCGCGAGTGGGGGAGGCCCGGCCGGCAGGTGGACACGCGGGCACCGCCAGCTCGGCGGCAGAGTGAGGAAAGGGGGGGCGGGGCAGACACCTCGACAGCCGGGCGACGCGCGCGCGCTGGCGGCTCGTCACCAGAGGTCGCGAGTGCGAGAGGCCAGGCCGGCAGGTGGACACGCGGGCACCCGCAGCTCGTCGGCAGGGTTAGGGAAGGGGGGGAGGGGATAGAGCCCCGTCCGGCTGGTCGACCCGCGGGCACTGCCAGGCGGGCGACGGGCGCGCGCTGGCGGCTGGGCGGGCGAGGTCGCCAGTGGGAGAGGCCCGGCCGGCAGGTGCCCGCGGGCAACGCCAGCTGGGCGGCAGAGTGAGGGGAGGAGCGGGGGAGGGGCCGACAGCCTGACAGCCGGGCGACGGGCGCGCGCTGGCGGCTCGGCGGGCGAGGTCGCGAGTGGGAGAGCCCCGGTCGCAGGTGGCCCCGCGGGCACCCGCAGCTCGTCGACAGAGTTAGGGAAGTGGGGGGAGGGGATAGAGCCCCGTCGGGCTCGTCGACCCGCGGCTCCTGGCGGCTCTGCGGCCGAGTTAGGGAAGGAGGGGGGGAGGGGCAGACTCCCTGACAGCCGGGCGATGCGCGCGCGCCGGCGGCTCGGCGGCACAGGTCGCGAGTGGGGGAGGCCCGGCCGGCAGGTGGACACGCGGGCACCGCCAGCTCGGCGGCAGAGTGAGGAAAGGGGGGGGAGGGGCAGACACCTAGACAGCCGGGCGACGCGCGCGCGCCGGCGGCTCGAGACCAGAGGTCGCGTGTAGGGGAGCAACGGCCGGCAGGTGGACCCGCGGGCAGCGCCAGCTCGGCGGCAGAGTGAGGGAAGGAGGGGGAGGGGCGGATTCCAAGCCAGGCGGGCGACGCGCGCGTGCTGGCGTCTCGTCACCAGAGATCGCGAGTGCGAGAGGCCCGGCCGGCAGGTGGACACGCGGGCACCGCCGGCTCGGCGGCAGAGTCAGGGAAGTGGGGGGAGGGGATAGAGCCCCGTCGGGCTCGTCGACCCGCGGCTCCTGGCGGCTCTGCGGCCGAGTTGGGGAAGGAGGGGGGGAGGGGCAGACTCCCTGACAGCCGGGCGATGCGCGCGCGCCGGCGGCTCGGCGGCACAGGTCGCGAGTGGGGGAGGCCCGGCCGGCAGGTGGACACGCGGGCACCGCCAGCTCGGCGGCAGAGTGAGGAAAGGGGGGGCGGGGCAGACACCTCGACAGCCGGGCGATGCGCGCGCGCTGGCGGCTCGTCACCAGAGGTCGCGAGTGCGAGAGGCCCGGCCGGCAGGTGGACACGGGGGCACCGCCGGCTCGGCGGCAGAGTCAGGGAAGTGGGGGGAGGGGATAGAGCCCCGTCGGGCTCGTCGACCCGCGGCTCCTGGCGGCTCTGCGGCCGAGTTGGGGAAGGAGGGGGGGAGGGGCAGACTCCCTGACAGCCGGGCGATGCGCGCGCGCCGGCGGCTCGGCGGCACAGGTCGCGAGTGGGGGAGGCCCGGCCGGCAGGTGGACACGCGGGCACCGCCAGATCGGCGGCAGAGTGAGGAAAGGGGGGGCGGTGCAGACACCTCGACAGCCGGGCGACGCGCGCGCGCTGGCGGCTCGTCACCAGAGGTCGGGAGTGCGAGAGGCCAGGCCGGCAGGTGGACACGCGGGCACCCGCAGCTCGTCGGCAGGGTTAGGGAAGGGGGGGAGGGGATAGAGCCCCGTCCGGCTGGTCGACCCGCGGGCACTGCCAGGCGGGCGACGGGCGCGCGCTGGCGGCTGGGCGGGCGAGGACGCCAGTGGGAGAGGCCCGGCCGGCAGGTGCCCGCGGGCAACGCCAGCTGGGCGGCAGAGTGAGGGGAGGAGCGGGGGAGGGGCAGACAGCCTGACAGCCGGGCGACGGGCGCGCGCTGGCGGCTCGGCGGGCGAGGTCGCGAGTGGGAGAGCCCCGGTCGCAGGTGGCCCCGCGGGCACCCGCAGCTCGTCGACAGAGTTAGGGAAGTGGGGGGAGAGGATAGAGCCCCGTAGGGTTCGTCGACCCGCGGCTCCTGGCGGCTCTGCGGCCGAGTTAGGGAAGGAGGGGGGGAGGGGCAGACCTCCTGACAGCCGGGCGATGCGCGCGCGCCGGCGGCTCGGCGGCACAGGTCGCGAGTGGGGGAGGCCCGGCCGGCAGGTGGACACGCGGGCACCGCCAGCTCGGCGGCAGAGTGAGGAAAGGGGGGGGAGGGGCAGACACCTAGACAGCCGGGCGACGCGCGCGCGCCGGCGGCTCGTGACCAGAGGTCGCGTGTAGGGGAGCACCGGCCGGCAGGTGGACCCGCGGGCACCGCCAGCTCGGCGGCAGAGTGAGGAAAGGGGGGGCGGGGCAGACACCTCGACAGCCGGGCGACGCGCGCGCGCTGGCGGCTCGTGACCAGAGGTCGCGAGTGCGACAGGCCCGGCCGGCAGGTGGACCCGCGGGCACCGCCAGCTCGGCGGCAGAGTGAGGAAAGGGGGGGGAGGGGCAGACACCTAGACAGCCGGGCGACGCGCGCGCGCTGGCGGCTCGTGACCAGAGGTCGCGTGTAGGGGAGCACCGGCCGGCAGGTGGAACCGCGGGCACCGCCAGCTCGGCTGCAGAGTGAGGGAAGGAGGGGGAGGGGCGGATTCCAAGCCAGGCGGGCGACGCGCGCGCGCTGGCGTCTCGTCACCAGAGATCGCGAGTGCGAGAGGCCCGGCCGGCAGGTGGACACGCGGGCACCGCCGGCTCGGCGGCAGAGTCAGGGAAGTGGGGGGAGGGGATAGAGCCCCGTCGGGCTCGTCGACCCGCGGCTCCTGGCGGCTCTGCGGCCGAGTTAGGGAAGGAGGGGGGGAGGGGCAGACTCCCTGACAGCCGGGCGATGCGCGCGCGCCGGCGGCTCGGCGGCACAGGTCGCGAGTGGGGGAGGCCCGGCCGGCAGGTGGACACGCGGGCACCGCCAGCTCGGCGGCACAGTGAGGAAAGGGGGGGCGGGGCAGACACCTCGACAGCCGGGCGACGCGCGCGCGCTGGCGGCTCGTCACCAGAGGTCGCGAGTGCGAGAGGCCCGGCCGGCAGGTGGACACGGGGGCACCGCCGGCTCGGCGGCAGAGTCAGGGAAGTGGGGGGAGGGGATAGAGCCCCGTCGGGCTCGTCGACCCGCGGCTCCTGGCGGCTCTGCGGCCGAGTTGGGGAAGGAGGGGGGGAGGGGCAGACTCCCTGACAGCCGGGCGATGCGCGCGCGCCGGCGGCTCGGCGGCACAGGTCGCGAGTGGGGGAGGCCCGGCCGGCAGGTGGACACGCGGGCACCGCCAGCTCGGCGGCAGAGTGAGGAAAGGGGGGGCGGGGCAGACACCTCGACAGCCGGGCGACGCGCGCGCGCTGGCGGCTCGTCACCAGAGGTCGCGAGTGCGACAGGCCCGGCCGGCAGGTGGACACGCGGGCACCCGCAGCTCGTCGGCAGGGTTAGGGAAGGGGGGGGAGGGGATAGAGCCCCGTCCGGCTGGTCGACCCGCGGGCACTGCCAGGCGGGCGACGGGCGCGCGCTGGCGGCTGGGCGGGCGAGGTCGCCAGTGGGAGAGGCCCGGCCGGCAGGTGCCCGCGGGCAACGCCAGCTGGGCGGCAGAGTGAGGGGAGGAGCGGGGGAGGGGCAGACAGCCTGACAGCCGGGCGACGGGCGCGCGCTGGCGGCTCGGCGGGCGAGGTCGCGAGTGGGAGAGCCCCGGTCGCAGGTGGCCCCGCGGGCACCCGCAGCTCGTCGACAGAGTTAGGGAAGTGGGGGGAGGGGATAGAGCCCCGTCGGGCTCGTCGACCCGCGGCTCCTGGCGGCTCTGCGGCCGAGTTAGGGAAGGAGGGGGGGAGGGGCAGACTCCCTGACAGCCGGGCGATGCGCGCGCGCCGGCGGCTCGGCGGCACAGGTCGCGAGTGGGGGAGGCCCGGCCGGCAGGTGGACACGCGGGCACCGCCAGCTCGGCGGCAGAGTGAGGAAAGGGGGGGGAGGGGCAGACACCTAGACAGCCGGGCGACGCGCGCGCGCCGGCGGCTCGTGACCAGAGGTCGCGTGTATGGGAGCACCGGCCGGCAGGTGGACCCGCGGGCAGCGCCAGCTCGGCGGCAGAGTGAGGGAAGGAGGGGGAGGGGCGGATTCCAAGCCAGGCGGGCGACGCGCGCGCGCTGGCGTCTCGTCACCAGAGATCGCGAGTGCGAGAGGCCCGGCCGGCAGGTGGACACGCGGGCACCGCCGGCTCGGCGGCAGAGTCAGGGAAGTGGGGGGAGGGGATAGAGCCCCGTCGGGCTCGTCGACCCGCGGCTCCTGGCGGCTCTGCGGCCGAGTTGGGGAAGGAGGGGGGGAGGGGCAGACTCCCTGACAGCCGGGCGATGCGCGCGCGCCGGCGGCTCGGCGGCACAGGTCGCGAGTGGGGGAGGCCCGGCCGGCAGGTGGACACGCGGGCACCGCCAGCTCGGCGGCAGAGTGAGGAAAGGGGGGGCGGGGCAGACACCTCGACAGCCGGGCGACGCGCGCGCGCTGGCGGCTCGTCACCAGAGGTCGCGAGTGCGAGAGGCCAGGCCGGCAGGTGGACACGCGGGCACCCGCAGCTCGTCGGCAGGGTTAGGGAAGGGGGGGAGGGGATAGAGCCCCGTCCGGCTGGTCGACCCGCGGGCACTGCCAGGCGGGCGACGGGCGCGCGCTGGCGGCTGGGCGGGCGAGGTCGCCAGTGGGAGAGGCCCGGCCGGCAGGTGCCCGCGGGCAACGCCAGCTGGGCGGCAGAGTGAGGGGAGGAGCGGGGGAGGGGCCGACAGCCTGACAGCCGGGCGACGGGCGCGCGCTGGCGGCTCGGCGGGCGAGGTCGCGAGTGGGAGAGCCCCGGTCGCAGGTGGCCCCGCGGGCACCCGCAGCTCGTCGACAGAGTTAGGGAAGTGGGGGGAGGGGATAGAGCCCCGTCGGGCTCGTCGACCCGCGGCTCCTGGCGGCTCTGCGGCCGAGTTAGGGAAGGAGGGGGGGAGGGGCAGACTCCCTGACAGCCGGGCGATGGGCGCGCGCCGGCGGCTCGGCGGCACAGGTCGCGAGTGGGGGAGGCCCGGCCGGCAGGTGGACACGCGGGCACCGCCAACTCGGCGGCAGAGTGAGGAAAGGGGGGGGAGGGGCAGACACCTAGACAGCCGGGCGACGCGCGCGCGCCGGCGGCTCGTGACCAGAGGTCGCGTGTAGGGGAGCAACGGCCGGCAGGTGGACCCGCGGGCACCGCCAGCTCGGCGGCAGAGTGAGGGAAGGAGGGGGAGGGGCGGATTCCAAGCCAGGCGGGCGACGCGCGCGCGCTGGCGTCTCGTCACCAGAGATCGCGAGTGCGAGAGGCCCGGCCGGCAGGTGGACACGCGGGCACCGCCGGCTCGGCGGCAGTCAGGGAAGTGGGGGGAGGGGATAGAGCCCCGTCGGGCTCGTCGACCCGCGGCTCCTGGCGGCTCTGCGGCCGAGTTGGGGAAGGAGGGGGGGAGGGGCAGACTCCCTGACAGCCGGGCGATGCGCGCGCGCCGGCGGCTCGGCGGCACAGGTCGCGAGTGGGGGAGGCCCGGCCGGCAGGTGGACACGCGGGCACCGCCAGCTCGGCGGCAGAGTGAGGAAAGGGGGGGCGGGGCAGACACCTCGACAGCCGGGCGATGCGCGCGCGCTGGCGGCTCGTCACCAGAGGTCGCGAGTGCGAGAGGCCCGGCCATCAGGTGGACACGGGGGCACCGCCGGCTCGGCGGCAGAGTCAGGGAAGTGGGGGGAGGGGATAGAGCCCCGTCGGGCTCGTCGACCCGCGGCTCCTGGCGGCTCTGCGGCCGAGTTGGGGAAGGAGGGGGGGAGGGGCAGACTCCCTGACAGCCGGGCGATGCGCGCGCGCCGGCGGCTCGGCGGCACAGGTCGCGAGTGGGGGAGGCCCGGCCGGCAGGTGGACACGCGGGCACCGCCAGCTCGGCGGCAGAGTGAGGAAAGGGGGGGCGGGGCAGACACCTCGACAGCCGGGCGACGCGCGCGCGCTGGCGGCTCGTCACCAGAGGTCGGGAGTGCGAGAGGCCAGGCCGGCAGGTGGACACGCGGGCACCCGCAGCTCGTCGGCAGGGTTAGGGAAGGGGGGGAGGGGATAGAGCCCCGTCCGGCTGGTCGACCCGCGGGCACTGCCAGGCGGGCGACGGGCGCGCCCTGGCGGCTGGGCGGGCGAGGTCGCCAGTGGGAGAGGCCCGGCCGGCAGGTGCCCGCGGGCAACGCCAGCTGGGCGGCAGAGTGAGGGGAGGAGCGGGGGAGGGGCAGACAGCCTGACAGCCGGGCGACGGGCGCGCGCTGGCGGCTCGGCGGGCGAGGTCGCGAGTGGGAGAGCCCCGGTCGCAGGTGGCCCCGCGGGCACCCGCAGCTCGTCGACAGAGTTAGGGAAGTGGGGGGAGGGGATAGAGCCCCGTCGGGCTCGTCGACCCGCGGCTCCTGGCGGCTCTGCGGCCGAGTTAGGGAAGGAGGGGGGGAGGGGCAGACTCCCTGACAGCCGGGCGATGCGCGCGCGCCGGCGGCTCGGCGGCACAGGTCGCGAGTGGGGGAGGCCCGGCCGGCAGGTGGACACGCGGGCACCGCCAGCTCGGCGGCAGAGTGAGGAAAGGGGGGGGAGGGGCAGACACCTAGACAGCCGGGCGACGCGCGCGCTCCGGCGGCTCGTGACCAGAGGTCGCGTGTAGGGGAGCACCGGCCGGCAGGTGGACCCGCGGGCACCGCCAGCTCGGCGGCAGAGTGAGGAAAGGGGGGGCGGGGCAGACACCTCGACAGCCGGGCGACGCGCGCGCGCTGGCGGCTCGTGACCAGAGGTCGCGAGTGCGACAGGCCCGGCCGACAGGTGGACCCGCGGGCACCGCCAGCTCGGCGGCAGAGTGAAGGAAGGAGGGGGAGGGGCGGATTCCAAGCCAGGCGGGCGACGCGCGCGCGCTGGCGTCTCGTCACCAGAGATCGCGAGTGCGAGAGGCCCGGCCGGCAGGTGGACACGCGGGCACCGCCGGCTCGGCGGCAGAGTCAGGGAAGTGGGGGGAGGGGATAGAGCCCCGTCGGGCTCGTCGACCCGCGGCTCCTGGCGGCTCTGCGGCCGAGTTAGGGAAGGAGGGGGGGAGGGGCAGACTCCCTGACAGCCGGGCGATGCGCGCGCGCCGGCGGCTCGGCGGCACAGGTCGCGAGTGGGGGAGGCCCGGCCGGCAGGTGGACACGCGGGCACCGCCAGCTCGGCGGCAGAGTGAGGAAAGGGGGGGCGGGGCAGACACCTCGACAGCCGGGCGACGCGCGCGCGCTGGCGGCTCGTCACCAGAGGTCGCGAGTGCGAGAGGCCAGGCCGGCAGGTGGACACGCGGGCACCCGCAGCTCGTCGGCAGGGTTAGGGAAGGGGGGGAGGGGATAGAGCCCCGTCCGGCTGGTCGACCCGCGGGCACTGCCAGGCGGGCGACGGGCGCGCGCTGGCGGCTGGGCGGGCGAGGTCGCCAGTGGGAGAGGCCCGGCCGGCAGGTGCCCGCGGGCAACGCCAGCTGGGCGGCAGAGTGAGGGGAGGAGCGGGGGAGGGGCCGACAGCCTGACAGCCGGGCGACGGGCGCGCGCTGGCGGCTCGGCGGGCGAGGTCGCGAGTGGGAGAGCCCCGGTCGCAGGTGGCCCCGCGGGCACCCGCAGCTCGTCGACAGAGTTAGGGAAGTGGGGGGAGGGGATAGAGCCCCGTCGGGCTCGTCGACCCGCGGCTCCTGGCGGCTCTGCGGCCGAGTTAGGGAAGGAGGGGGGGAGGGGCAGACTCCCTGACAGCCGGGCGATGCGCGCGCGCCGGCGGCTCGGCGGCACAGGTCGCGAGTGGGGGAGGCCCGGCCGGCAGGTGGACAAGCGGGCACCGCCAGCTCGGCGGCAGAGTGAGGAAAGGGGGGGGAGGGGCAGACACCTAGACAGCCGGGCGACGCGCGCGCGCCGGCGGCTCGTGACCAGAGGTCGCGTGTAGGGGAGCACCGGCCGGCAGGTGGACCCGCGGGCACCGCCAGCTCGGCGGCAGAGTGAGGGAAGGAGGGGGAGGGGCGGATTCCAAGCCAGGCGGGCGACGCGCGCGCGCTGGCGTCTCGTCACCAGAGATCGCGAGTGCGAGAGGCCCGGCCGGCAGGTGGACACGCGGGCACCGCCGGCTCGGCGGCAGAGTCAGGGAAGTGGGGGGAGGGGATAGAGCCCCGTCGGGCTCGTCGACCCGCGGCTCCTGGCGGCTCTGCGGCCGAGTTGGGGAAGGAGGGGGGGAGGGGCAGACTCCCTGACAGCCGGGCGATGCGCGCGCGCCGGCGGCTCGGCGGCACAGGTCGCGAGTGGGGGAGGCCCGGCCGGCAGGTGGACACGCGGGCACCGCCAGCTCGGCGGCAGAGTGAGGAAAGGGGGGGCGGGGCAGACACCTCGACAGCCGGGCGATGCGCGCGCGCTGGCGGCTCGTCACCAGAGGTCGCGAGTGCGAGAGGCCCGGCCGGCAGGTGGACACGGGGGCACCGCCGGCTCGGCGGCAGAGTCAGGGAAGTGGGGGGAGGGGATAGAGCCCCGTCGGGCTCGTCGACCCGCGGCTCCTGGCGGCTCTGCGGCCGAGTTGGGGAAGGCGGGGGGGAGGGGCAGAACTCCCTGACAGCCGGGCGATGCGCGCGCGCCGGCGGCTCGGCGGCACAGGTCGCGAGTGGGGGAGGCCCGGCCGGCAGGTGGACACGCGGGCACCGCCAGCTCGGCGGCAGAGTGAGGAAAGGGGGGGCGGGGCAGACACCTCGACAGCCGGGCGACGCGCGCGCGCTGGCGGCTCGTGACCAGAGGTCGCGAGTGCGACAGGCCCGGCCGGCAGGTGGACCCGCGGGCACTGCCAGCTCGGCGGCAGAGTGAAGGAAGGAGGGGGAGGGGCGGATTCCAAGCCAGGCGGGCGACGCGCGCGCGCTGGCGTCTCGTCACCAGAGATCGCGAGTGCGAGAGGCCCGGCCGGCAGGTGGACACGCGGGCACCGCCGGCTCGGCGGCAGAGTCAGGGAAGTGGGGGGAGGGGATAGAGCCCCGTCGGGCTCGTCGACCCGCGGCTCCTGGCGGCTCTGCGGCCGAGTTGGGGAAGGAGGGGGCGAGGGGCAGACTCCCTGACAGCCGGGCGATGCGCGCGCGCCGGCGGCTCGGCGGCACAGGTCGCGAGTGGGGGAGGCCCGGCCGGCAGGTGGACACGCGGGCACCGCCAGCTCGGCGGCAGAGTCAGGGAAGTGGGGGGAGGGGATAGAGCCCCGTCGGGCTCGTCGACCCGCGGCTCCTGGCGGCTCTGCGGCCGAGTTGGGGAAGGAGGGGGGGAGGGGCAGACTCCCTGACAGCCGGGCGATGCGCGCGCGCCGGCGGCTCGGCGGCACAGGTCGCGAGTGGGGGAGGCCCGGCCGGCAGGTGGACACGCGGGCACCGCCAGCTCGGCGGCAGAGTGAGGAAAGGGGGGGCGGGGCAGACACCTCGACAGCCGGGCGACGCGCGCGCGCTGGCGGCTCGTCACCAGAGGTCGGGAGTGCGAGAGGCCAGGCCGGCAGGTGGACACGCGGGCACCCGCAGCTCGTCGGCAGGGTTAGGGAAGGGGGGAAGGGGATAGAGCCCCGTCCGGCTGGTCGACCCGCGGGCACTGCCAGGCGGGCGACGGGCGCGCGCTGGCGGCTGGGCGGGCGCGGTCGCCAGTGGGAGAGGCCCGGCCGGCAGGTGCCCGCGGGCAACGCCAGCTGGGCGGCAGAGTGAGGGGAGGAGCGGGGGAGGGGCAGACAGCCTGACAGCCGGGCGACGGGCGCGCGCTGGCGGCTCGGCGGGCGAGGTCGCGAGTGGGAGAGCCCCGGTCGCAGGTGGCCCCGCGGGCACCCGCAGCTCGTCGACAGAGTTAGGGAAGTGGGGGGAGGGGATAGAGCCCCGTCGGGCTCGTCGACCCGCGGCTCCTGGCGGCTCTGCGGCCGAGTTAGGGAAGGAGGGGGGGAGGGGCAGACTCCCTGACAGCCGGGCGATGCGCGCGCGCCGGCGGCTCGGCGGCACAGGTCGCGAGTGGGGGAGGCCCGGCCGGCAGGTGGACACGCGGGCACCGCCAGCTCGGCGGCAGAGTGAGGAAAGGGGGGGGAGGGGCAGACACCTAGACAGCCGGGCGACGCGCGCGCGCCGGCGGCTCGTGACCAGAGGTCGCGTGTATGGGAGCACCGGCCGGCAGGTGGACCCGCGGGCAGCGCCAGCTCGGCGGCAGAGTGAGGGAAGGAGGGGGAGGGGCGGATTCCAAGCCAGGCGGGCGACGCGCGCGCGCTGGCGTCTCGTCACCAGAGATCGCGAGTGCGAGAGGCCCGGCCGGCAGGTGGACACGCGGGCACCGCCGGCTCGGCGGCAGAGTCAGGGAAGTGGGGGGAGGGGATAGAGCCCCGTCGGGCTCGTCGACCCGCGGCTCCTGGCGGCTCTGCGGCCGAGTTGGGGAAGGAGGGGGGGAGGGGCAGACTCCCTGACAGCCGGGCGATGCGCGCGCGCCGGCGGCTCGGCGGCACAGGTCGCGAGTGGGGGAGGCCCGGCCGGCAGGTGGACACGCGGGCACCGCCAGCTCGGCGGCAGAGTGAGGAAAGGGGGGGCGGGGCAGACACCTCGACAGCCGGGCGACGCGCGCGCGCTGGCGGCTCGTCACCAGAGGTCGCGAGTGCGAGAGGCCAGGCCGGCAGGTGGACACGCGGGCACCCGCAGCTCGTCGGCAGGGTTAGGGAAGGGGGGGAGGGGATAGAGCCCCGTCCGGCTGGTCGACCCGCGGGCACTGCCAGGCGGGCGACGGGCGCGCGCTGGCGGCTGGGCGGGCGAGGTCGCCAGTGGGAGAGGCCCGGCCGGCAGGTGCCCGCGGGCAACGCCAGCTGGGCAGCAGAGTGAGGGGAGGAGCGGGGGAGGGGCCGACAGCCTGACAGCCGGGCGACGGGCGCGCGCTGGCGGCTCGGCGGGCGAGGTCGCGAGTGGGAGAGCCCCGGTCGCAGGTGGCCCCGCGGGCACCCGCAGCTCGTCGACAGAGTTAGGGAAGTGGGGGGAGGGGATAGAGCCCCGTCGGGCTCGTCGACCCGCGGCTCCTGGCGGCTCTGCGGCCGAGTTAGGGAAGGAGGGGGGGAGGGGCAGACTCCCTGACAGCCGGGCGATGCGCGCGCGCCGGCGGCTCGGCGGCACAGGTCGCGAGTGGGGGAGGCCCGGCCGGCAGGTGGACACGCGGGCACCGCCAGCTCGGCGGCAGAGTGAGGAAAGGGGGGGAGGGGCAGACACCTAGACAGCCGGGCGACGCGCGCGCGCCGGCGGCTCGTGACCAGAGGTCGCGTGTAGGGGAGCAACGGCCGGCAGGTGGACCCGCGGGCAGCGCCAGCTCGGCGGCAGAGTGAGGGAAGGAGGGGGAGGGGCGGATTCCAAGCCAGGCGGGCGACGCGCGCGCGCTGGCGTCTCGTCACCAGAGATCGCGAGTGCGAGAGGCCCGGCCGGCAGGTGGACACGCGGGCACCGCCGGCTCGGCGGCAGAGTCAGGGAAGTGGGGGGAGGGGATAGAGCCCCGTCGGGCTCGTCGACCCGCGGCTCCTGGCGGCTCTGCGGCCGAGTTGGGGAAGGAGGGGGGGAGGGGCAGACTCCCTGACAGCCGGGCGATGCGCGCGCGCCGGCGGCTCGGCGGCACAGGTCGCGAGTGGGGGAGGCCCGGCCGGCAGGTGGACACGCGGGCACCCGCAGCTCGTCGGCAGGGTTAGGGAAGGGGGGGAGGGGATAGAGCCCCGTCCGGCTGGTCGACCCGCGGGCACTGCCAGGCGGGCGACGGGCGCGCGCTGGCGGCTGGGCGGGCGAGGTCGCCAGTGGGAGAGGCCCGGCCGGCAGGTGCCCGCGGGCAACGCCAGCTGGAAGGCAGAGTGAGGGGAGGAGCGGGGGAGGGGCAGACAGCCTGACAGCCGGGCGACGGGCGCGCGCTGGCGGCTCGGCGGGCGAGGTCGCGAGTGGGAGAGCCCCGGTCGCAGGTGGACCCGCGGGCACCCGCAGCTCGTCGACAGAGCTAGGGAAGTGGGGGGAGGGGATAGAGCCCCGTCGGGCTCGTCGACCCGCGGCTCCTGGCGGCTCTGCGGCCGAGTTGGGGAAGGAGGGGGGGAGGGGCAGACTCCCTGACAGCCGGGCGATGCGCGCGCGCCGGCGGCTCGGCGGCACAGGTCGCGAGTGGGGGAGGCCCGGCCGGCAGGTGGACACGCGGGCACCGCCAGCTCGGCGGCAGAGTGAGGAAAGGGGGGGCGGGGCAGACACCTCGACAGCCGGGCGATGCGCGCGCGCTGGCGGCTCGTCACCAGAGGTCGCGAGTGCGAGAGGCCCGGCCGGCAGGTGGACACGGGGGCACCGCCGGCTCGGCGGCAGAGTCAGGGAAGTGGGGGGAGGGGATAGAGCCCCGTCGGGCTCGTCGACCCGCGGCTCCTGGCGGCTCTGCGGCCGAGTTGGGGAAGGAGGGGGGGAGGGGCAGACTCCCTGACAGCCGGGCGATGCGCGCGCGCCGGCGGCTCGGCGGCACAGGTCGCGAGTGGGGGAGGCCCGGCCGGCAGGTGGACACGCGGGCACCGCCAGCTCGGCGGCAGAGTGAGGAAAGGGGGGGCGGGGCAGACACCTCGACAGCCGGGCGACGCGCGCGCGCTGGCGGCTCGTCACCAGAGGTCGCGAGTGCGAGAGGCCCGGCCGGCAGGTGGACACGGGGGCACCGCCGGCTCGGCGGCAGAGTCAGGGAAGTGGGGGGAGGGGATAGAGCCCCGTCGGGCTCGTCGACCCGCGGCTCCTGGCGGCTCTGCGGCCGAGTTGGGGAAGGAGGGGGGGAGGGGCAGACTCCCTGACAGCCGGGCGATGCGCGCGCGCCGGCGGCTCGGCGGCACAGGTCGCGAGTGGGGGAGGCCCGGCCGGCAGGTGGACACGCGGGCACCGCCAGCTCGGCGGCAGAGTGAGGAAAGGGGGGGGAGGGGCAGACACCTAGACAGCCGGGCGACGCGCGCGCGCCGGCGGCTCGTGACCAGAGGTCGCGTGTATGGGAGCACCGGCCGGCAGGTGGACCCGCGGGCAGCGCCAGCTCGGCGGCAGAGTGAGGGAAGGAGGGGGAGGGGCGGATTCCAAGCCAGGCGGGCGACGCGCGCGCGCTGGCGTCTCGTCACCAGAGATCGCGAGTGCGAGAGGCCCGGCCGGCAGGTGGACACGCGGGCACCGCCGGCTCGGCGGCAGAGTCAGGGAAGTGGGGGGAGGGGATAGAGCCCCATCGGGCTCGTCGACCCGCGGCTCCTGGCGGCTCTGCGGCCGAGTTGGGGAAGGAGGGGGGGAGGGGCAGACTCCCTGACAGCAGGGCGATGCGCGCGCGCCGGCGGCTCGGCGGCACAGGTCGCGAGTGGGGGAGGCCCGGCCGGCAGGTGGACACGCGGGCACCGCCAGCTCGGCGGCAGAGTGAGGAAAGGGGGGGCGGGGCAGACACCTCGACAGCCGGGCGACGCGCGCGCGCTGGCGGCTCGTCACCAGAGGTCGCGAGTGCGAGAGGCCAGGCCGGCAGGTGGACACGCGGGCACCCGCAGCTCGTCGGCAGGGTTAGGGAAGGGGGGGAGGGGATAGAGCCCCGTCCGGCTGGTCGACCCGCGGGCACTGCCAGGCGGGCGACGGGCGCGCGCTGTCGGCTGGGCGGGCGAGGTCGCCAGTGGGAGAGGCCCGGCCGGCAGGTGCCCGCGGGCAACGCCAGCTGGGCGGCAGAGTGAGGGGAGGAGCGGGGGAGGGGCAGACAGCCTGACAGCCGGGCGACGGGCGCGCGCTGGCGGCTCGGCGGGCGAGGTCGCGAGTGGGAGAGCCCCGGTCGCAGGTGGACCCGCGGGCACCCGCAGCTCGTCGACAGAGCTAGGGAAGTGGGGGGAGGGGATAGAGCCCCGTCGGGCTCGTCGACCCGCGGCTCCTGGCGGCTCTGCGGCCGAGTTAGGGAAGGAGGGGGGGAGGGGCAGACTCCCTGACAGCCGGGCGATGCGCGCGCGCCGGCGGCTCGGCGGCACAGGTCGCGAGTGGGGGAGGCCCGGCCGGCAGGTGGACACGCGGGCACCGCCAGCTCGGCGGCAGAGTGAGGAAAGGGGGGGGAGGGGCAGACACCTAGACAGCCGGGCGACGCGCGCGCGCCGGCGGCTCGTGACCAGAGGTCGCGTGTAGGGGAGCACCGGCCGGCAGGTGGACCCGCGGGCACCGCCAGCTCGGCGGCAGAGTGAGGGAAGGAGGGGGAG
Organism: Giraffa tippelskirchi; assembly: GCF_054371585.1. Taxonomy (NCBI): domain Eukaryota; kingdom Metazoa; phylum Chordata; class Mammalia; order Artiodactyla; family Giraffidae; genus Giraffa; species Giraffa tippelskirchi. The sequence continues at coordinate 70,183,181 of NC_137282.1, forward strand.
GGGCGGATTCCAAGCCAGGCGGGCGACGCGCGCGCGCTGGCGTCTCGTCACCAGAGATCGCGAGTGCGAGAGGCCCGGCCGGCAGGTGGACACGCGGGCACCGCCGGCTCGGCGGCAGAGTCAGGGAAGTGGGGGGAGGGGATAGAGCCCCGTCGGGCTCGTCGACCCGCGGCTCCTGGCGGCTCTGCGGCCGAGTTGGGGAAGGAGGGGGGGAGGGGCAGACTCCCTGACAGCCGGGCGATGCGCGCGCGCCGGCGGCTCGGCGGCACAGGTCGCGAGTGGGGGAGGCCCGGCCGGCAGGTGGACACGCGGGCACCGCCAGCTCGGCGGCAGAGTGAGGAAAGGGGGGGCGGGGCAGACACCTCGACAGCCGGGCGACGCGCGCGCGCTGGCGGCTCGTCACCAGAGGTCGCGAGTGCGAGAGGCCCGGCCGGCAGGTGGACACGGGGGCACCGCCGGCTCGGCGGCAGAGTCAGGGAAGTGGGGGGAGGGGATAGAGCCCCGTTGGGCTCGTCGACCCGCGGCTCCTGGCGGCTCTGCGGCCGAGTTGGGGAAGGAGGGGGGGAGGGGCAGACTCCCTGACAGCCGGGCGATGCGCGCGCGCCGGCGGCTCGGCGGCACAGGTCGCGAGTGGGGGAGGCCCGGCCGGCAGGTGGACACGCGGGCACCGCCAGCTCGGCGGCAGAGTGAGGAAAGGGGGGGCGGGGCAGACACCTCGACAGCCGGGCGACGCGCGCGCGCTGGCGGCTCGTCACCAGAGGTCGCGAGTGCGACAGGCCCGGCCGGCAGGTGGACACGCGGGCACCCGCAGCTCGTCGGCAGGGTTAGGGAAGGGGGGGGAGGGGATAGAGCCCCGTCCGGCTGGTCGACCCGCGGGAACTGCCAGGCGGGCGACGGGCGCGCGCTGGCGGCTGGGCGGGCGAGGTCGCCAGTGGGAGAGGCCCGGCCGGCAGGTGCCCGCGGGCAACGCCAGCTGGGCGGCAGAGTGAGGGGAGGAGCGGGGGAGGGGCAGACAGCCTGACAGCCGGGCGACGGGCGCGCGCTGGCGGCTCGGCGGGCGAGGTCGCGAGTGGGAGAGCCCCGGTCGCAGGTGGCCCCGCGGGCACCCGCAGCTCGTCGACAGAGTTAGGGAAGTGGGGGGAGGGGATAGAGCCCCGTCGGGCTCGTCGACCCGCGGCTCCTGGCGGCTCTGCGGCCGAGTTAGGGAAGGAGGGGGGGAGGGGCAGACTCCCTGACAGCCGGGCGATGCGCGCGCGCCGGCGGCTCGGCGGCACAGGTCGCGAGTGGGGGAGGCCCGGCCGGCAGGTGGACACGCGGGCACCGCCAGCTCGGCGGCAGAGTGAGGAAAGGGGGGGGAGGGGCAGACACCTAGACAGCCGGGCGACGCGCGCGCGCCGGCGGCTCGTGACCAGAGGTCGCGTGTATGGGAGCACCGGCCGGCAGGTGGACCCGCGGGCAGCGCCAGCTCGGCGGCAGAGTGAGGGAAGGAGGGGGAGGGGCGGATTCCAAGCCAGGCGGGCGACGCGCGCGCGCTGGCGTCTCGTCACCAGAGATCGCGAGTGCGAGAGGCCCGGCCGGCAGGTGGACACGCGGGCACCGCCGGCTCGGCGGCAGAGTCAGGGAAGTGGGGGGAGGGGATAGAGCCCCGTCGGGCTCGTCGACCCGCGGCTCCTGGCGGCTCTGCGGCCGAGTTGGGGAAGGAGGGGGGGAGGGGCAGACTCCCTGACAGCAGGGCGATGCGCGCGCGCCGGCGGCTCGGCGGCACAGGTCGCGAGTGGGGGAGGCCCGGCCGGCAGGTGGACACGCGGGCACCGCCAGCTCGGCGGCAGAGTGAGGAAAGGGGGGGCGGGGCAGACACCTCGACAGCCGGGCGACGCGCGCGCGCTGGCGGCTCGTCACCAGAGGTCGCGAGTGCGAGAGGCCAGGCCGGCAGGTGGACACGCGGGCACCCGCAGCTCGTCGGCAGGGTTAGGGAAGGGGGGGAGGGGATAGAGCCCCGTCCGGCTGGTCGACCCGCGGGCACTGCCAGGCGGGCGACGGGCGCGCGCTGTCGGCTGGGCGGGCGAGGTCGCCAGTGGGAGAGGCCCGGCCGGCAGGTGCCCGCGGGCAACGCCAGCTGGGCGGCAGAGTGAGGGGAGGAGCGGGGGAGGGGCAGACAGCCTGACAGCCGGGCGACGGGCGCGCGCTGGCGGCTCGGCGGGCGAGGTCGCGAGTGGGAGAGCCCCGGTCGCAGGTGGACCCGCGGGCACCCGCAGCTCGTCGACAGAGCTAGGGAAGTGGGGGGAGGGGATAGAGCCCCGTCGGGCTCGTCGACCCGCGGCTCCTGGCGGCTCTGCGGCCGAGTTAGGGAAGGAGGGGGGGAGGGGCAGACTCCCTGACAGCCGGGCGATGCGCGCGCGCCGGCGGCTCGGCGGCACAGGTCGCGAGTGGGGGAGGCCCGGCCGGCAGGTGGACACGCGGGCACCGCCAGCTCGGCGGCAGAGTGAGGAAAGGGGGGGGAGGGGCAGACACCTAGACAGCCGGGCGACGCGCGCGCGCCGGCGGCTCGTGACCAGAGGTCGCGTGTAGGGGAGCACCGGCCGGCAGGTGGACCCGCGGGCACCGCCAGCTCGGCGGCAGAGTGAGGGAAGGAGGGGGAGGGGCGGATTCCAAGCCAGGCGGGCGACGCGCGCGCGCTGGCGTCTCGTCACCAGAGATCGCGAGTGCGAGAGGCCCGGCCGGCAGGTGGACACGCGGGCACCGCCGGCTCGGCGGCAGAGTCAGGGAAGTGGGGGGAGGGGATAGAGCCCCGTCGGGCTCGTCGACCCGCGGCTCCTGGCGGCTCTGCGGCCGAGTTGGGGAAGGAGGGGGGGAGGGGCAGACTCCCTGACAGCCGGGCGATGCGCGCGCGCCGGCGGCTCGGCGGCACAGGTCGCGAGTGGGGGAGGCCCGGCCGGCAGGTGGACACGCGGGCACCGCCAGCTCGGCGGCAGAGTGAGGAAAGGGGGGACGGGGCAGACACCTCGACAGCCGGGCGACGCGCGCGCGCTGGCGGCTCGTCACCAGAGGTCGCGAGTGCGAGAGGCCCGGCCGGCAGGTGGACACGGGGGCACCGCCGGCTCGGCGGCAGAGTCAGGGAAGTGGGGGGAGGGGATAGAGCCCCGTTGGGCTCGTCGACCCGCGGCTCCTGGCGGCTCTGCGGCCGAGTTGGGGAAGGAGGGGGGGAGGGGCAGACTCCCTGACAGCCGGGCGATGCGCGCGCGCCGGCGGCTCAGCGGCACAGGTCGCGAGTGGGGGAGGCCCGGCCGGCAGGTGGACACGCGGGCACCGCCAGCTCGGCGGCAGAGTGAGGAAAGGGGGGGCGGGGCAGACACCTCGACAGCCGGGCGACGCGCGCGCGCTGGCGGCTCGTCACCAGAGGTCGCGAGTGCGACAGGCCCGGCCGGCAGGTGGACACGCGGGCACCCGCAGCTCGTCGGCAGGGTTAGGGAAGGGGGGGGAGGGGATAGAGCCCCGTCCGGCTGGTCGACCCGCGGGAACTGCCAGGCGGGCGACGGGCGCGCGCTGGCGGCTGGGCGGGCGAGGTCGCCAGTGGGAGAGGCCCGGCCGGCAGGTGCCCGCGGGCAACGCCAGCTGGGCGGCAGAGTGAGGGGAGGAGCGGGGGAGGGGCAGACAGCCTGACAGCCGGGCGACGGGCGCGCGCTGGCGGCTCGGCGGGCGAGGTCGCGAGTGGGAGAGCCCCGGTCGCAGGTGGCCCCGCGGGCACCCGCAGCTCGTCGACAGAGTTAGGGAAGTGGGGGGAGGGGATAGAGCCCCGTCGGGCTCGTCGACCCGCGGCTCCTGGCGGCTCTGCGGCCGAGTTAGGGAAGGAGGGGGGGAGGGGCAGACTCCCTGACAGCCGGGCGATGCGCGCGCGCCGGCGGCTCGGCGGCACAGGTCGCGAGTGGGGGAGGCCCGGCCGGCAGGTGGACACGCGGGCACCGCCAGCTCGGCGGCAGAGTGAGGAAAGGGGGGGGAGGGGCAGACACCTAGACAGCCGGGCGACGCGCGCGCGCCGGCGGCTCGTGACCAGAGGTCGCGTGTATGGGAGCACCGGCCGGCAGGTGGACCCGCGGGCAGCGCCAGCTCGGCGGCAGAGTGAGGGAAGGAGGGGGAGGGGCGGATTCCAAGCCAGGCGGGCGACGCGCGCGCGCTGGCGTCTCGTCACCAGAGATCGCGAGTGCGAGAGGCCCGGCCGGCAGGTGGACACGCGGGCACCGCCGGCTCGGCGGCAGAGTCAGGGAAGTGGGGGGAGGGGATAGAGCCCCGTCGGGCTCGTCGACCCGCGGCTCCTGGCGGCTCTGCGGCCGAGTTGGGGAAGGAGGGGGGGAGGGGCAGACTCCCTGACAGCCGGGCGATGCGCGCGCGCCGGCGGCTCGGCGGCACAGGTCGCGAGTGGGGGAGGCCCGGCCGGCAGGTGGACACGCGGGCACCGCCAGCTCGGCGGCAGAGTGAGGAAAGGGGGGGCGGGGCAGACACCTCGACAGCCGGGCGACGCGCGCGCGCTGGCGGCTCGTCACCAGAGGTCGCGAGTGCGAGAGGCCAGGCCGGCAGGTGGACACGCGGGCACCCGCAGCTCGTCGGCAGGGTTAGGGAAGGGGGGGAGGGGATAGAGCCCCGTCCGGCTGGTCGACCCGCGGGCACTGCCAGGCGGGCGACGGGCGCGCGCTGGCGGCTGGGCGGGCGAGGTCGCCAGTGGGAGAGGCCCGGCCGGCAGGTGCCCGCGGGCAACGCCAGCTGGGCGGCAGAGTGAGGGGAGGAGCGGGGGAGGGGCAGACAGCCTGACAGCCGGGCGACGGGCGCGCGCTGGCGGCTCGGCGGGCGAGGTCGCGAGTGGGAGAGCCCCGGTCGCAGGTGGACCCGCGGGCACCCGCAGCTCGTCGACAGAGCTAGGGAAGTGGGGGGAGGGGATAGAGCCCCGTCGGGCTCGTCGACCCGCGGCTCCTGGCGGCTCTGCGGCCGAGTTGGGGAAGGAGGGGGGGAGGGGCAGACTCCCTGACAGCCGGGCGATGCGCGCGCGCCGGCGGCTCGGCGGCACAGGTCGCGAGTGGGGGAGGCCCGGCCGGCAGGTGGACACGCGGGCACCGCCAGCTCGGCGGCAGAGTGAGGAAAGGGGGGGCGGGGCAGACACCTCGACAGCCGGGCGATGCGCGCGCGCTGGCGGCTCGTCACCAGAGGTCGCGAGTGCGAGAGGCCCGGCCGGCAGGTGGACACGGGGGCACCGCCGGCTCGGCGGCAGAGTCAGGGAAGTGGGGGGAGGGGATAGAGCCCCGTCGGGCTCGTCGACCCGCGGCTCCTGGCGGCTCTGCGGCCGAGTTGGGGAAGGAGGGGGGGAGGGGCAGACTCCCTGACAGCCGGGCGATGCGCGCGCGCCGGCGGCTCGGCGGCACAGGTCGCGAGTGGGGGAGGCCCGGCCGGCAGGTGGACACGCGGGCACCGCCAGCTCGGCGGCAGAGTGAGGAAAGGGGGGGCGGGGCAGACACCTCGACAGCCGGGCGACGCGCGCGCGCTGGCGTCTCGTCACCAGAGGTCGCGAGTGCGAGAGGCCCGGCCGGCAGGTGGACACGGGGGCACCGCCGGCTCGGCGGCAGAGTCAGGGAAGTGGGGGGAGGGGATAGAGCCCCGTCGGGCTCGTCGACCCGCGGCTCCTGGCGGCTCTGCGGCCGAGTTGGGGAAGGAGGGGGGGAGGGGCAGACTCCCTGACAGCCGGGCGATGCGCGCGCGCCGGCGGCTCGGCGGCACAGGTTGCGAGTGGGGGAGGCCCGGCCGGCAGGTGGACACGCGGGCACCGCCAGCTCGGCGGCAGAGTGAGGAAAGGGGGGGGAGGGGCAGACACCTAGACAGCCGGGCGACGCGCGCGCGCCGGCGGCTCGTGACCAGAGGTCGCGTGTATGGGAGCACCGGCCGGCAGGTGGACCCGCGGGCAGCGCCAGCTCGGCGGCAGAGTGAGGGAAGGAGGGGGAGGGGCGGATTCCAAGCCAGGCGGGCGACGCGCGCGCGCTGGCGTCTCGTCACCAGAGATCGCGAGTGCGAGAGGCCCGGCCGGCAGGTGGACACGCGGGCACCGCCGGCTCGGCGGCAGAGTCAGGGAAGTGGGGGGAGGGGATAGAGCCCCGTCGGGCTCGTCGACCCGCGGCTCCTGGCGGCTCTGCGGCCGAGTTGGGGAAGGAGGGGGGGAGGGGCAGACTCCCTGACAGCCGGGCGATGCGCGCGCGCCGGCGGCTCGGCGGCACAGGTCGCGAGTGGGGGAGGCCCGGCCGGCAGGTGGACACGCGGGCACCGCCAGCTCGGCGGCAGAGTGAGGAAAGGGGGGGCGGGGCAGACACCTCGACAGCCGGGCGACGCGCGCGCGCTGGCGGCTCGTCACCAGAGGTCGCGAGTGCGAGAGGCCAGGCCGGCAGGTGGACACGCGGGCACCCGCAGCTCGTCGGCAGGGTTAGGGAAGGGGGGGAGGGGATAGAGCCCCGTCCGGCTGGTCGACCCGCGGGCACTGCCAGGCGGGCGACGGGCGCGCGCTGGCGGCTGGGCGGGCGAGGTCGCCAGTGGGAGAGGCCCGGCCGGCAGGTGCCCGCGGGCAACGCCAGCTGGGCGGCAGAGTGAGGGGAGGAGCGGGGGAGGGGCAGACAGCCTGACAGCCGGGCGACGGGCGCGCGCTGGCGGCTCGGCGGGCGAGGTCGCGAGTGGGAGAGCCCCGGTCGCAGGTGGACCCGCGGGCACCCGCAGCTCGTCGACAGAGCTAGGGAAGTGGGGGGAGGGGATAGAGCCCCGTCGGGCTCGTCGACCCGCGGCTCCTGGCGGCTCTGCGGCCGAGTTAGGGAAGGAGGGGGGGAGGGGCAGACTCCCTGACAGCCGGGCGATGCGCGCGCGCCGGCGGCTCGGCGGCACAGGTCGCGAGTGGGGGAGGCCCGGCCGGCAGGTGGACACGCGGGCACCGCCAGCTCGGCGGCAGAGTGAGGAAAGGGGGGGGAGGGGCAGACACCTAGACAGCTGGGCGACACGCGCGCGCCGGCGGCTCGTGACCAGAGGTCGCGTGTAGGGGAGCACCGGCCGGCAGGTGGACCCGCGGGCACCGCCAGCTCGGCGGCAGAGTGAGGGAAGGAGGGGGAGGGGCGGATTCCAAGCCAGGCGGGCGACGCGCGCGCGCTGGCGTCTCGTCACCAGAGATCGCGAGTGCGAGAGGCCCGGCCGGCAGGTGGACACGCGGGCACCGCCGGCTCGGCGGCAGAGTCAGGGAAGTGGGGGGAGGGGATAGAGCCCCGTCGGGCTCGTCGACCCGCGGCTCCTGGCGGCTCTGCGGCCGAGTTGGGGAAGGAGGGGGGGAGGGGCAGACTCCCTGACAGCCGGGCGATGCGCGCGCGCCGGCGGCTCGGCGGCACAGGTCGCGAGTGGGGGCGGCCCGGCCGGCAGGTGGACACGCGGGCACCGCCAGCTCGGCGGCAGAGTGAGGAAAGGGGGGGCGGGGCAGACACCTCGACAGCCGCGCGATGCGCGCGCGCTGGCGGCTCGTCACCAGAGGTCGCGAGTGCGAGAGGCCCGGCCGGCAGGTGGACACGGGGGCACCGCCGGCTCGGCGGCAGAGTCAGGGAAGTGGGGGGAGGGGATAGAGCCCCGTCGGGCTCGTCGACCCGCGGCTCCTGGCGGCTCTGCGGCCGAGTTGGGGAAGGAGGGGGGGAGGGGCAGACTCCCTGACAGCCGGGCGATGCGCGCGCGCCGGCGGCTCGGCGGCACAGGTCGCGAGTGGGGGAGGCCCGGCCGGCAGGTGGACACGCGGGCACCGCCAGCTCGGCGGCAGAGTGAGGAAAGGGGGGGGAGGGGCAGACACCTAGACAGCCGGGCGACGCGCGCGCGCCGGCGGCTCGTGACCAGAGGTCGCGTGTATGGGAGCACCGGCCGGCAGGTGGACCCGCGGGCAGCGCCAGCTCGGCGGCAGAGTGAGGGAAGGAGGGGGAGGGGCGGATTCCAAGCCAGGCGGGCGACGCGCGCGCGCTGGCGTCTCGTCACCAGAGATCGCGAGTGCGAGAGGCCCGGCCGGCAGGTGGACACGCGGGCACCGCCGGCTCGGCGGCAGAGTCAGGGAAGTGGGGGGAGGGGATAGAGCCCCGTCGGGCTCGTCGACCCGCGGCTCCTGGCGGCTCTGCGGCCGAGTTGGGGAAGGAGGGGGGGAGGGGCAGACTCCCTGACAGCCGGGCGATGCGCGCGCGCCGGCGGCTCGGCGGCACAGGTCGCGAGTGGGGGAGGCCCGGCCGGCAGGTGGACACGCGGGCACCGCCAGCTCGGCGGCAGAGTGAGGAAAGGGGGGGCGGGGCAGACACCTCGACAGCCGGGCGACGCGCGCGCGCTGGCGGCTCGTCACCAGAGGTCGCGAGTGCGAGAGGCCAGGCCGGCAGGTGGACACGCGGGCACCCGCAGCTCGTCGGCAGGGTTAGGGAAGGGGGGGAGGGGATAGAGCCCCGTCCGGCTGGTCGACCCGCGGGCACTGCCAGGCGGGCGACGGGCGCGCGCTGGCGGCTGGGCGGGCGAGGTCGCCAGTGGGAGAGGCCCGGCCGGCAGGTGCCCGCGGGCAACGCCAGCTGGGCGGCAGAGTGAGGGGAGGAGCGGGGGAGGGGCAGACAGCCTGACAGCCGGGCGACGGGCGCGCGCTGGCGGCTCGGCGGGCGAGGTCGCGAGTGGGAGAGCCCCGGTCGCAGGTGGACCCGCGGGCACCCGCAGCTCGTCGACAGAGCTAGGGAAGTGGGGGGAGGGGATAGAGCCCCGTCGGGCTCGTCGACCCGCGGCTCCTGGCGGCTCTGCGGCCGAGTTAGGGAAGGAGGGGGGGAGGGGCAGACTCCCTGACAGCCGGGCGATGCGCGCGCGCCGGCGGCTTGGCGGCACAGGTCGCGAGTGGGGGAGGCCCGGCCGGCAGGTGGACACGCGGGCACCGCCAGCTCGGCGGCAGAGTGAGGAAAGGGGGGGGAGGGGCAGACACCTAGACAGCCGGGCGACGCGCGCGCGCCGGCGGCTCGTGACCAGAGGTCGCGTGTAGGGGAGCACCGGCCGGCAGGTGGACCCGCGGGCACCGCCAGCTCGGCGGCAGAGTGAGGGAAGGAGGGGGAGGGGCGGATTCCAAGCCAGGCGGGCGACGCGCGCGCGCTGGCGTCTCGTCACCAGAGATCGCGAGTGCGAGAGGCCCGGCCGGCAGGTGGACACGCGGGCACCGCCGGCTCGGCGGCAGAGTCAGGGAAGTGGGGGGAGGGGATAGAGCCCCGTCGGGCTCGTCGACCCGCGGCTCCTGGCGGCTCTGCGGCCGAGTTGGGGAAGGAGGGGGGGAGGGGCAGACTCCCTGACAGCCGGGCGATGCGCGCGCGCCGGCGGCTCGGCGGCACAGGTCGCGAGTGGGGGAGGCCCGGCCGGCAGGTGGACACGCGGGCACCGCCAGCTCGGCGGCAGAGTGAGGAAAGGGGGGGCGGGGCAGACACCTCGACAGCCGCGCGATGCGCGCGCGCTGGCGGCTCGTCACCAGAGGTCGCGAGTGCGAGAGGCCCGGCCGGCAGGTGGACACGGGGGCACCGCCGGCTCGGCGGCAGAGTCAGGGAAGTGGGGGGAGGGGATAGAGCCCCGTCGGGCTCGTCGACCCGCGGCTCCTGGCGGCTCTGCGGCCGAGTTGGGGAAGGAGGGGGGGAGGGGCAGACTCCCTGACAGCCGGGCGATTCGCGCGCGCCGGCGGCTCGGCGGCACAGGTCGCGAGTGGGGGAGGCCCGGCCGGCAGGTGGACACGCGGGCACCGCCAGCTCGGCGGCAGAGTGAGGAAAGGGGGGGCGGGGCAGACACCTCGACAGCCGGGCGACGCGCGCGCGCTGGCGGCTCGTCACCAGAGGTCGCGAGTGCGAGAGGCCCGGCCGGCAGGTGGACACGGGGGCACCGCCGGCTCGGCGGCAGAGTCAGGGAAGTGGGGGGAGGGGATAGAGCCCCGTCGGGCTCGTCGACCCGCGGCTCCTGGCGGCTCTGCGGCCGAGTTGGGGAAGGAGGGGGGGAGGGGCAGACTCCCTGACAGCCGGGCGATGCGCGCGCGCCGGCGGCTCGGCGGCACAGGTCGCGAGTGGGGGAGGCCCGGCCGGCAGGTGGACACGCGGGCACCGCCAGCTCGGCGGCAGAGTGAGGAAAGGGGGGGCGGGGCAGACACCTCGACAGCCGGGCGACGCGCGCGCGCTGGCGGCTCGTCACCAGAGGTCGCGAGTGCGACAGGCCCGGCCGGCAGGTGGACACGCGGGCACCCGCAGCTCGTCGGCAGGGTTAGGGAAGGGGGGGGAGGGGATAGAGCCCCGTCCGGCTGGTCGACCCGCGGGAACTGCCAGGCGGGCGACGGGCGCGCGCTGGCGGCTGGGCGGGCGAGGTCGCCAGTGGGAGAGGCCCGGCCGGCAGGTGCCCGCGGGCAACGCCAGCTGGGCGGCAGAGTGAGGGGAGGAGCGGGGGAGGGGCAGACAGCCTGACAGCCGGGCGACGGGCGCGCGCTGGCGGCTCGGCGGGCGAGGTCGCGAGTGGGAGAGCCCCGGTCGCAGGTGGCCCCGCGGGCACCCGCAGCTCGTCGACAGAGTTAGGGAAGTGGGGGGAGGGGATAGAGCCCCGTCGGGCTCGTCGACCCGCGGCTCCTGGCGGCTCTGCGGCCGAGTTAGGGAAGGAGGGGGGGAGGGGCAGACTCCCTGACAGCCGGGCGATGCGCGCGCGCCGGCGGCTCGGCGGCACAGGTCGCGAGTGGGGGAGGCCCGGCCGGCAGGTGGACACGCGGGCACCGCCAGCTCGGCGGCAGAGTGAGGAAAGGGGGGGGAGGGGCAGATACCTAGACAGCCGGGCGACGCGCGCGCGCCGGCGGCTCGTGACCAGAGGTCGCGTGTATGGGAGCACCGGCCGGCAGGTGGACCCGCGGGCAGCGCCAGCTCGGCGGCAGAGTGAGGGAAGGAGGGGGAGGGGCGGATTCCAAGCCAGGCGGGCGACGCGCGCGCGCTGGCGTCTCGTCACCAGAGATCGCGAGTGCGAGAGGCCCGGCCGGCAGGTGGACACGCGGGCACCGCCGGCTCGGCGGCAGAGTCAGGGAAGTGGGGGGAGGGGATAGAGCCCCGTCGGGCTCGTCGACCCGCGGCTCCTGGCGGCTCTGCGGCCGAGTTGGGGAAGGAGGGGGGGAGGGGCAGACTCCCTGACAGCCGGGCGATGCGCGCGCGCCGGCGGCTCGGCGGCACAGGTCGCGAGTGGCGGAGGCCCGGCCGGCAGGTGGACACGCGGGCACCGCCAGCTCGGCGGCAGAGTGAGGAAAGGGGGGGCGGGGCAGACACCTCGACAGCCGGGCGACGCGCGCGCGCTGGCGGCTCGTCACCAGAGGTCGCGAGTGCGAGAGGCCCGGCCGGCAGGTGGACACGGGGGCACCGCCGGCTCGGCGGCAGAGTCAGGGAAGTGGGGGGAGGGGATAGAGCCCCGTCGGGCTCGTCGACCCGCGGCTCCTGGCGGCTCTGCGGCCGAGTTGGGGAAGGAGGGGGGGAGGGGCAGACTCCCTGACAGCCGGGCGATGCGCGCGCGCCGGCGGCTCGGCGGCACAGGTCGCGAGTGGGGGAGGCCCGGCCGGCAGGTGGACACGCGGGCACCGCCAGCTCGGCGGCAGAGTGAGGAAAGGGGGGGCGGGGCAGACACCTCGACAGCCGGGCGACGCGCGCGCGCTGGCGGCTCGTCACCAGAGGTCGCGAGTGCGAGAGGCCAGGCCGGCAGGTGGACACGCGGGCACCCGCAGCTCGTCGGCAGGGTTAGGGAAGGGGGGGAGGGGATAGAGCCCCGTCCGGCTGGTCGACCCGCGGGCACTGCCAGGCGGGCGACGGGCGCGCGCTGGCGGCTGGGCGGGCGAGGTCGCCAGTGGGAGAGGCCCGGCCGGCAGGTGCCCGCGGGCAACGCCAGCTGGGCGGCAGAGTGAGGGGAGGAGCGGGGGAGGGGCAGACAGCCTGACAGCCGGGCGACGGGCGCGCGCTGGCGGCTCGGCGGGCGAGGTCGCGAGTGGGAGAGCCCCGGTCGCAGGTGGCCCCGCGGGCACCCGCAGCTCGTCGACAGAGTTAGGGAAGTGGGGGGAGGGGATAGAGCCCCGTCGGGCTCGTCGACCCGCGGCTCCTGGCGGCTCTGCGGCCGAGTTAGGGAAGGAGGGGGGAGGGGCAGACTCCCTGACAGCCGGGCGATGCGCGCGCGCCGGCGGCTCGGCGGCACAGGTCGCGAGTGGGGGAGGCCCGGCCGGCAGGTGGACACGCGGGCACCGCCAGCTCGGCGGCAGAGTGAGGAAAGGGGGGGGAGGGGCAGACACCTAGACAGCCGGGCGACGCGCGCGCGCCGGCGGCTCGTGACCAGAGGTCGCGTGTAGGGGAGCAACGGCCGGCAGGTGGACCCGCGGGCACCGCCAGCTCGGCGGCAGAGTGAGGGAAGGAGGGGGAGGGGCGGATTCCAAGCCAGGCGGGCGACGCGCGCGCGCTGGCGTCTCGTCACCAGAGATCGCGAGTGCGAGAGGCCCGGCCGGCAGGTGGACACGCGGGCACCGCCGGCTCGGCGGCAGAGTCAGGGAAGTGGGGGGAGGGGATAGAGCCCCGTCGGGCTCGTCGACCCGCGGCTCCTGGCGGCTCTGCGGCCGAGTTGGGGAAGGAGGGGGGGAGGGGCAGACTCCCTGACAGCCGGGCGATGCGCGCGCGCCGGCGGCTCGGCGGCACAGGTCGCGAGTGGGGGAGGCCCGGCCGGCAGGTGGACACGCGGGCACCGCCAGCTCGGCGGCAGAGTGAGGAAAGGGGGGGCGGGGCAGACACCTCGACAGCCGGGCGATGCGCGCGCGCTGGCGGCTCGTCACCAGAGGTCGCGAGTGCGAGAGGCCCGGCCGGCAGGTGGACACGCGGGCACCGCCGGCTCGGCGGCAGAGTCAGGGAAGTGGGGGGAGGGGATAGAGCCCCGTCGGGCTCGTCGACCCGCGGCTCCTGGCGGCTCTGCGGCCGAGTTGGGGAAGGAGGGGGGGAGGGGCAGACTCCCTGACAGCCGGGCGATGCGCGCGCGCCGGCGGCTCGGCGGCACAGGTCGCGAGTGGGGGAGGCCCGGCCGGCAGGTGGACACGCGGGCACCGCCAGCTCGGCGGCAGAGTGAGGAAAGGGGGGGCGGGGCAGACACCTCGACAGCCGGGCGACGCGCGCGCGCTGGCGGCTCGTCACCAGAGGTCGGGAGTGCGAGAGGCCAGGCCGGCAGGTGGACACGCGGGCACCCGCAGCTCGTCGGCAGGGTTAGGGAAGGGGGGGAGGGGATAGAGCCCCGTCCGGCTGGTCGACCCGCGGGCACTGCCAGGCGGGCGACGGGCGCGCGCTGGCGGCTGGGCGGGCGAGGTCGCCAGTGGGAGAGGCCCGGCCGGCAGGTGCCCGCGGGCAACGCCAGCTGGGCGGCAGAGTGAGGGGAGGAGCGGGGGAGGGGCAGACAGCCTGACAGCCGGGCGACGGGCGCGCGCTGGCGGCTCGGCGGGCGAGGTCGCGAGTGGGAGAGCCCCGGTCGCAGGTGGCCCCGCGGGCACCCGCAGCTCGTCGACAGAGTTAGGGAAGTGGGGGGAGGGGATAGAGCCCCGTCGGGCTCGTCGACCCGCGGCTCCTGGCGGCTCTGCGGCCGAGTTAGGGAAGGAGGGGGGGAGGGGCAGACTCCCTGACAGCCGGGCGATGCGCGCGCGCCGGCGGCTCGGCGGCACAGGTCGCGAGTGGGGGAGGCCCGGCCGGCAGGTGGACACGCGGGCACCGCCAGCTCGGCGGCAGAGTGAGGAAAGGGGGGGGAGGGGCAGACACCTAGACAGCCGGGCGACGCGCGCGCGCCGGCGGCTCGTGACCAGAGGTCGCGTGTAGGGGAGCAACGGCCGGCAGGTGGACCCGCGGGCACCGCCAGCTCGGCGGCAGAGTGAGGGAAGGAGGGGGAGGGGCGGATTCCAAGCCAGGCGGGCGACGCGCGCGCGCTGGCGTCTCGTCACCAGAGATCGCGAGTGCGAGAGGCCCGGCCGGCAGGTGGACACGCGGGCACCGCCGGCTCGGCGGCAGAGTCAGGGAAGTGGGGGGAGGGGATAGAGCCCCGTCGGGCTCGTCGACCCGCGGCTCCTGGCGGCTCTGCGGCCGAGTTGGGGAAGGAGGGGGGGAGGGGCAGACTCCCTGACAGCCGGGCGATGCGCGCGCGCCGGCGGCTCGGCGGCACAGGTCGCGAGTGGGGGAGGCCCGGCCGGCAGGTGGACACGCGGGCACCGCCAGCTCGGCGGCAGAGTGAGGAAAGGGGGGGCGGGGCAGACACCTCGACAGCCGGGCGATGCGCGCGCGCTGGCGGCTCGTCACCAGAGGTCGCGAGTGCGAGAGGCCCGGCCGGCAGGTGGACACGGGGGCACCGCCGGCTCGGCGGCAGAGTCAGGGAAGTGGGGGGAGGGGATAGAGCCCCGTCGGGCTCGTCGACCCGCGGCTCCTGGCGGCTCTGCGGCCGAGTTGGGGAAGGAGGGGGGGAGGGGCAGACTCCCTGACAGCCGGGCGATGCGCGCGCGCCGGCGGCTCGGCGGCACAGGTCGCGAGTGGGGGAGGCCCGGCCGGCAGGTGGACACGCGGGCACCGCCAGCTCGGCGGCAGAGTGAGGAAAGGGGGGGCGGGGCAGACACCTCGACAGCCGGGCGACGCGCGCGCGCTGGCGGCTCGTCACCAGAGGTCGCGAGTGCGAGAGGCCAGGCCGGCAGGTGGACACGCGGGCACCCGCAGCTCGTCGGCAGGGTTAGGGAAGGGGGGGAGGGGATAGAGCCCCGTCCGGCTGGTCGACCCGCGGGCACTGCCAGGCGGGCGACGGGCGCGCGCTGGCGGCTGGGCGGGCGAGGTCGCCAGTGGGAGAGGCCCGGCCGGCAGGTGCCCGCGGGCAACGCCAGCTGGGCGGCAGAGTGAGGGGAGGAGCGGGGGAGGGGCAGACAGCCTGACAGCCGGGCGACGGGCGCGCGCTGGCGGCTCGGCGGGCGAGGTCGCGAGTGGGAGAGCCCCGGTCGCAGGTGGCCCCGCGGGCACCCGCAGCTCGTCGACAGAGTTAGGGAAGTGGGGGGAGGGGATAGAGCCCCGTCGGGCTCGTCGACCCGCGGCTCCTGGCGGCTCTGCGGCCGAGTTAGGGAAGGAGGGGGGGAGGGGCAGACTCCCTGACAGCCGGGCGATGCGCGCGCGCCGGCGGCTCGGCGGCACAGGTCGCGAGTGGGGGAGGCCCGGCCGGCAGGTGGACACGCGGGCACCGCCAGCTCGGCGGCAGAGTGAGGAAAGGGGGGGGAGGGGCAGACACCTAGACAGCCGGGCGACGCGCGCGCGCCGGCGGCTCGTGACCAGAGGTCGCGTGTAGGGGAGCAACGGCCGGCAGGTGGACCCGCGGGCACCGCCAGCTCGGCGGCAGAGTGAGGGAAGGAGGGGGAGGGGCGGATTCCAAGCCAGGCGGGCGACGCGCGCGCGCTGGCGTCTCGTCACCAGAGATCGCGAGTGCGAGAGGCCCGGCCGGCAGGTGGACACGCGGGCACCGCCGGCTCGGCGGCAGAGTCAGGGAAGTGGGGGGAGGGGATAGAGCCCCGTCGGGCTCGTCGACCCGCGGCTCCTGGCGGCTCTGCGGCCGAGTTGGGGAAGGAGGGGGGGAGGGGCAGACTCCCTGACAGCCGGGCGATGCGCGCGCGCCGGCGGCTCGGCGGCACAGGTCGCGAGTGGGGGAGGCCCGGCCGGCAGGTGGACACGCGGGCACCGCCAGCTCGGCGGCAGAGTGAGGAAAGGGGGGGCGGGGCAGACACCTCGACAGCCGGGCGATGCGCGCGCGCTGGCGGCTCGTCACCAGAGGTCGCGAGTGCGAGAGGCCCGGCCGGCAGGTGGACACGGGGGCACCGCCGGCTCGGCGGCAGAGTCAGGGAAGTGGGGGGAGGGGATAGAGCCCCGTCGGGCTCGTCGACCCGCGGCTCCTGGCGGCTCTGCGGCCGAGTTGGGGAAGGAGGGGGGGAGGGGCAGACTCCCTGACAGCCGGGCGATGCGCGCGCGCCGGCGGCTCGGCGGCACAGGTCGCGAGTGGGGGAGGCCCGGCCGGCAGGTGGACACGCGGGCACCGCCAGCTCGGCGGCAGAGTGAGGAAAGGGGGGGCGGGGCAGACACCTCGACAGCCGGGCGACGCGCGCGCGCTGGCGGCTCGTCACCAGAGGTCGCGAGTGCGAGAGGCCAGGCCGGCAGGTGGACACGCGGGCACCCGCAGCTCGTCGGCAGGGTTAGGGAAGGGGGGGAGGGGATAGAGCCCCGTCCGGCTGGTCGACCCGCGGGCACTGCCAGGCGGGCGACGGGCGCGCGCTGGCGGCTGGGCGGGCGAGGTCGCCAGTGGGAGAGGCCCGGCCGGCAGGTGCCCGCGGGCAACGCCAGCTGGGCGGCAGAGTGAGGGGAGGAGCGGGGGAGGGGCAGACAGCCTGACAGCCGGGCGACGGGCGCGCGCTGGCGGCTCGGCGGGCGAGGTCGCGAGTGGGAGAGCCCCGGTCGCAGGTGGCCCCGCGGGCACCCGCAGCTCGTCGACAGAGTTAGGGAAGTGGGGGGAGGGGATAGAGCCCCGTCGGGCTCGTCGACCCGCGGCTCCTGGCGGCTCTGCGGCCGAGTTAGGGAAGGAGGGGGGGAGGGGCAGACTCCCTGACAGCCGGGCGATGCGCGCGCGCCGGCGGCTCGGCGGCACAGGTCGCGAGTGGGGGAGGCCCGGCCGGCAGGTGGACACGCGGGCACCGCCAGCTCGGCGGCAGAGTGAGGAAAGGGGGGGGAGGGGCAGACACCTAGACAGCCGGGCGACGCGCGCGCGCCGGCGGCTCGTGACCAGAGGTCGCGTGTAGGGGAGCAACGGCCGGCAGGTGGACCCGCGGGCACCGCCAGCTCGGCGGCAGAGTGAGGGAAGGAGGGGGAGGGGCGGATTCCAAGCCAGGCGGGCGACGCGCGCGCGCTGGCGTCTCGTCACCAGAGATCGCGAGTGCGAGAGGCCCGGCCGGCAGGTGGACACGCGGGCACCGCCGGCTCGGCGGCAGAGTCAGGGAAGTGGGGGGAGGGGATAGAGCCCCGTCGGGCTCGTCGACCCGCGGCTCCTGGCGGCTCTGCGGCCGAGTTGGGGAAGGAGGGGGGGAGGGGCAGACTCCCTGACAGCCGGGCGATGCGCGCGCGCCGGCGGCTCGGCGGCACAGGTCGCGAGTGGGGGAGGCCCGGCCGGCAGGTGGACACGCGGGCACCGCCAGCTCGGCGGCAGAGTGAGGAAAGGGGGGGCGGGGCAGACACCTCGACAGCCGGGCGATGCGCGCGCGCTGGCGGCTCGTCACCAGAGGTCGCGAGTGCGAGAGGCCCGGCCGGCAGGTGGACACGCGGGCACCGCCGGCTCGGCGGCAGAGTCAGGGAAGTGGGGGGAGGGGATAGAGCCCCGTCGGGCTCGTCGACCCGCGGCTCCTGGCGGCTCTGCGGCCGAGTTGGGGAAGGAGGGGGGGAGGGGCAGACTCCCTGACAGCCGGGCGATGCGCGCGCGCCGGCGGCTCGGCGGCACAGGTCGCGAGTGGGGGAGGCCCGGCCGGCAGGTGGACACGCGGGCACCCGCAGCTCGTCGGCAGGGTTAGGGAAGGGGGGGAGGGGATAGAGCCCCGTCCGGCTGGTCGACCCGCGGGCACTGCCAGGCGGGCGACGGGCGCGCGCTGGCGGCTGGGCGGGCGCGGTCGCCAGTGGGAGAGGCCCGGCCGGCAGGTGCCCGCGGGCAACGCCAGCTGGGCGGCAGAGTGAGGGGAGGAGCGGGGGAGGGGCAGACAGCCTGACAGCCGGGCGACGGGCGCGCGCTGGCGGCTCGGCGGGCGAGGTCGCGAGTGGGAGAGCCCCGGTCGCAGGTGGCCCCGCGGGCACCCGCAGCTCGTCGACAGAGTTAGGGAAGTGGGGGGAGGGGATAGAGCCCCGTCGGGCTCGTCGACCCGCGGCTCCTGGCGGCTCTGCGGCCGAGTTAGGGAAGGAGGGGGGGAGGGGCAGACTCCCTGACAGCCGGGCGATGCGCGCGCGCCGGCGGCTCGGCGGCACAGGTCGCGAGTGGGGGAGGCCCGGCCGGCAGGTGGACACGCGGGCACCGCCAGCTCGGCGGCAGAGTGAGGAAAGGGGGGGGAGGGGCAGACACCTAGACAGCCGGGCGACGCGCGCGCGCCGGCGGCTCGTGACCAGAGGTCGCGTGTATGGGAGCACCGGCCGGCAGGTGGACACGCGGGCACCGCCAGCTCGGCGGCAGTGTGAGGAAAGGGGGGGCGGGGCAGACACCTCGACAGCCGGGCGACGCGCGCGCGCTGGCGGCTCGTCACCAGAGGTCGCGAGTGCGAGAGGCCCGGCCGGCAGGTGGACACGGGGGCACCGCCGGCTCGGCGGCAGAGTCAGGGAAGTGGGGGGAGGGGATAGAGCCCCGTCGGGCTCGTCGACCCGCGGCTCCTGGCGGCTCTGCGGCCGAGTTGGGGAAGGAGGGGGGGAGGGGCAGACTCCCTGACAGGCGGGCGATGCGCGCGCGCCGGCGGCTCGGCGGCACAGGTCGCGAGTGGGGGAGGCCCGGCCGGCAGGTGGACACGCGGGCACCGCCAGCTCGGCGGCAGAGTGAGGAAAGGGGGGGCGGGGCAGACACCTCGACAGCCGGGCGACGCGCGCGCGCTGGCGGCTCGTCACCAGAGGTCGCGAGTGCGAGAGGCCAGGCCGGCAGGTGGACACGCGGGCACCCGCAGCTCGTCGGCAGGGTTAGGGAAGGGGGGGAGGGGATAGAGCCCCGTCCGGCTGGTCGACCCGCGGGCACTGCCAGGCGGGCGACGGGCGCGCGCTGGCGGCTGGGCGGGCGAGGTCGCCAGTGGGAGAGGCCCGGCCGGCAGGTGCCCGCGGGCAACGCCAGCTGGGCGGCAGAGTGAGGGGAGGAGCGGGGGAGGGGCCGACAGCCTGACAGCCGGGCGACGGGCGCGCGCTGGCGGCTCGGCGGGCGAGGTCGCGAGTGGGAGAGCCCCGGTCGCAGGTGGCCCCGCGGGCACCCGCAGCTCGTCGACAGAGTTAGGGAAGTGGGGGGAGGGGATAGAGCCCCGTCGGGCTCGTCGACCCGCGGCTCCTGGCGGCTCTGCGGCCGAGTTAGGGAAGGAGGGGGGGAGGGGCAGACTCCCTGACAGCCGGGCGATGCGCGCGCGCCGGCGGCTCGGCGGCACAGGTCGCGAGTGGGGGAGGCCCGGCCGGCAGGTGGACACGCGGGCACCGCCAGCTCGGCGGCAGAGTGAGGAAAGGGGGGGAGGGGCAGACACCTAGACAGCCGGGCGACGCGCGCGCGCCGGCGGCTCGTGACCAGAGGTCGTGTGTAGGGGAGCAACGGCCGGCAGGTGGACCCGCGGGCAGCGCCAGCTCGGCGGCAGAGTGAGGGAAGGAGGGGGAGGGGCGGATTCCAAGCCAGGCGGGCGACGCGCGCGCGCTGGCGTCTCGTCACCAGAGATCGCGAGTGCGAGAGGCCCGGCCGGCAGGTGGACACGCGGGCACCGCCGGCTCGGCGGCAGAGTCAGGGAAGTGGGGGGAGGGGATAGAGCCCCGTCGGGCTCGTCGACCCGCGGCTCCTGGCGGCTCTGCGGCCGAGTTGGGGAAGGAGGGGGGGAGGGGCAGACTCCCTGACAGCCGGGCGATGCGCGCGCGCCGGCGGCTCGGCGGCACAGGTCGCGAGTGGGGGAGGCCCGGCCGGCAGGTGGACACGCGGGCACCGCCAGCTCGGCGGCAGAGTGAGGAAAGGGGGGGGAGGGGCAGACACCTAGACAGCCGGGCGACGCGCGCGCGCCGGCGGCTCGTGACCAGAGGTCGCGTGTATGGGAGCACCGGCCGGCAGGTGGACCCGCGGGCAGCGGCAGCTCGGCGGCAGAGTGAGGGAAGGAGGGGGAGGGGCGGATTCCAAGCCAGGCGGGCGACGCGCGCGCGCTGGCGTCTCGTCACCAGAGATCGCGAGTGCGAGAGGCCCGGCCGGCAGGTGGACACGCGGGCACCGCCGGCTCGGCGGCAGAGTCAGGGAAGTGGGGGGAGGGGATAGAGCCCCGTCGGGCTCGTCGACCCGCGGCTCCTGGCGGCTCTGCGGCCGAGTTGGGGAAGGAGGGGGGGAGGGGCAGACTCCCTGACAGCCGGGCGATGCGCGCGCGCCGGCGGCTCGGCGGCACAGGTCGCGAGTGGGGGAGGCCCGGCCGGCAGGTGGACACGCGGGCACCGCCAGCTCGGCGGCAGAGTGAGGAAAGGGGGGGCGGGGCAGACACCTCGACAGCCGGGCGACGCGCGCGCGCTGGCGGCTCGTCACCAGAGGTCGCGAGTGCGAGAGGCCAGGCCGGCAGGTGGACACGCGGGCACCCGCAGCTCGTCGGCAGGGTTAGGGAAGGGGGGGAGGGGATAGAGCCCCGTCCGGCTGGTCGACCCGCGGGCACTGCCAGGCGGGCGACGGGCGCGCGCTGGCGGCTGGGCGGGCGAGGTCGCCAGTGGGAGAGGCCCGGCCGGCAGGTGCCCGCGGGCAACGCCAGCTGGGCGGCAGAGTGAGGGGAGGAGCGGGGGAGGGGCAGACAGCCTGACAGCCGGGCGACGGGCGCGCGCTGGCGGCTCGGCGGGCGAGGTCGCGAGTGGGAGAGCCCCGGTCGCAGGTGGACCCGCGGGCACCCGCAGCTCGTCGACAGAGCTAGGGAAGTGGGGGGAGGGGATAGAGCCCCGTCGGGCTCGTCGACCCGCGGCTCCTGGCGGCTCTGCGGCCGAGTTAGGGAAGGAGGGGGGGAGGGGCAGACTCCCTGACAGCCGGGCGATGCGCGCGCGCCGGCGGCTTGGCGGCACAGGTCGCGAGTGGGGGAGGCCCGGCCGGCAGGTGGACACGCGGGCACCGCCAGCTCGGCGGCAGAGTGAGGAAAGGGGGGGAGGGGCAGACACCTAGACAGCCGGGCGACGCGCGCGCGCCGGCGGCTCGTGACCAGAGGTCGCGTGTAGGGGAGCACCGGCCGGCAGGTGGACCCGCGGGCACCGCCAGCTCGGCGGCAGAGTGAGGGAAGGAGGGGGAGGGGCGGATTCCAAGCCAGGCGGGCGACGCGCGCGCGCTGGCGTCTCGTCACCAGAGATCGCGAGTGCGAGAGGCCCGGCCGGCAGGTGGACACGCGGGCACCGCCGGCTCGGCGGCAGAGTCAGGGAAGTGGGGGGAGGGGATAGAGCCCCGTCGGGCTCGTCGACCCGCGGCTCCTGGCGGCTCTGCGGCCGAGTTGGGGAAGGAGGGGGGGAGGGGCAGACTCCCTGACAGCCGGGCGATGCGCGCGCGCCGGCGGCTCGGCGGCACAGGTCGCGAGTGGGGGAGGCCCGGCCGGCAGGTGGACACGCGGGCACCGCCAGCTCGGCGGCAGAGTGAGGAAAGGGGGGGCGGGGCAGACACCTCGACAGCCGCGCGATGCGCGCGCGCTGGCGGCTCGTCACCAGAGGTCGCGAGTGCGAGAGGCCCGGCCGGCAGGTGGACACGGGGGCACCGCCGGCTCGGCGGCAGAGTCAGGGAAGTGGGGGGAGGGGATAGAGCCCCGTCGGGCTCGTCGACCCGCGGCTCCTGGCGGCTCTGCGGCCGAGTTGGGGAAGGAGGGGGGGAGGGGCAGACTCCCTGACAGCCGGGCGATTCGCGCGCGCCGGCGGCTCGGCGGCACAGGTCGCGAGTGGGGGAGGCCCGGCCGGCAGGTGGACACGCGGGCACCGCCAGCTCGGTGGCAGAGTGAGGAAAGGGGGGGCGGGGCAGACACCTCGACAGCCGGGCGACGCGCGCGCGCTGGCGGCTCGTCACCAGAGGTCGCGAGTGCGAGAGGCCCGGCCGGCAGGTGGACACGGGGGCACCGCCGGCTCGGCGGCAGAGTCAGGGAAGTGGGGGGAGGGGATAGAGCCCCGTCGGGCTCGTCGACCCGCGGCTCCTGGCGGCTCTGCGGCCGAGTTGGGGAAGGAGGGGGGGAGGGGCAGACTCCCTGACAGCCGGGCGATGCGCGCGCGCCGGCGGCTCGG
Source organism: Giraffa tippelskirchi (assembly GCF_054371585.1). NCBI lineage: Eukaryota > Metazoa > Chordata > Mammalia > Artiodactyla > Giraffidae > Giraffa > Giraffa tippelskirchi. The sequence goes on from NC_137282.1 coordinate 70,205,218, forward strand.
CGGCACAGGTCGCGAGTGGGGGAGGCCCGGCCGGCAGGTGGACACGCGGGCACCGCCAGCTCGGCGGCAGAGTGAGGAAAGGGGGGGCGGGGCAGACACCTCGACAGCCGGGCGACGCGCGCGCGCTGGCGGCTCGTCACCAGAGGTCGCGAGTGCGACAGGCCCGGCCGGCAGGTGGACACGCGGGCACCCGCAGCTCGTCGGCAGGGTTAGGGAAGGGGGGGGAGGGGATAGAGCCCCGTCCGGCTGGTCGACCCGCGGGAACTGCCAGGCGGGCGACGGGCGCGCGCTGGCGGCTGGGCGGGCGAGGTCGCCAGTGGGAGAGGCCCGGCCGGCAGGTGCCCGCGGGCAACGCCAGCTGGGCGGCAGAGTGAGGGGAGGAGCGGGGGAGGGGCAGACAGCCTGACAGCCGGGCGACGGGCGCGCGCTGGCGGCTCGGCGGGCGAGGTCGCGAGTGGGAGAGCCCCGGTCGCAGGTGGCCCCGCGGGCACCCGCAGCTCGTCGACAGAGTTAGGGAAGTGGGGGGAGGGGATAGAGCCCCGTCGGGCTCGTCGACCCGCGGCTCCTGGCGGCTCTGCGGCCGAGTTAGGGAAGGAGGGGGGGAGGGGCAGACTCCCTGACAGCCGGGCGATGCGCGCGCGCCGGCGGCTCGGCGGCACAGGTCGCGAGTGGGGGAGGCCCGGCCGGCAGGTGGACACGCGGGCACCGCCAGCTCGGCGGCAGAGTGAGGAAAGGGGGGGGAGGGGCAGATACCTAGACAGCCGGGCGACGCGCGCGCGCCGGCGGCTCGTGACCAGAGGTCGCGTGTATGGGAGCACCGGCCGGCAGGTGGACCCGCGGGCAGCGCCAGCTCGGCGGCAGAGTGAGGGAAGGAGGGGGAGGGGCGGATTCCAAGCCAGGCGGGCGACGCGCGCGCGCTGGCGTCTCGTCACCAGAGATCGCGAGTGCGAGAGGCCCGGCCGGCAGGTGGACACGCGGGCACCGCCGGCTCGGCGGCAGAGTCAGGGAAGTGGGGGGAGGGGATAGAGCCCCGTCGGGCTCGTCGACCCGCGGCTCCTGGCGGCTCTGCGGCCGAGTTGGGGAAGGAGGGGGGGAGGGGCAGACTCCCTGACAGCCGGGCGATGCGCGCGCGCCGGCGGCTCGGCGGCACAGGTCGCGAGTGGGGGAGGCCCGGCCGGCAGGTGGACACGCGGGCACCGCCAGCTCGGCGGCAGAGTGAGGAAAGGGGGGGCGGGGCAGACACCTCGACAGCCGGGCGACGCGCGCGCGCTGGCGGCTCGTCACCAGAGGTCGCGAGTGCGAGAGGCCCGGCCGGCAGGTGGACACGGGGGCACCGCCGGCTCGGCGGCAGAGTCAGGGAAGTGGGGGGAGGGGATAGAGCCCCGTCGGGCTCGTCGACCCGCGGCTCCTGGCGGCTCTGCGGCCGAGTTGGGGAAGGAGGGGGGGAGGGGCAGACTCCCTGACAGCCGGGCGATGCGCGCGCGCCGGCGCCTCGGCGGCACAGGTCGCGAGTGGGGGAGGCCCGGCCGGCAGGTGGACACGCGGGCACCGCCAGCTCGGCGGCAGAGTGAGGAAAGGGGGGGCGGGGCAGACACCTCGACAGCCGGGCGACGCGCGCGCGCTGGCGGCTCGTCACCAGAGGTCGGGAGTGCGAGAGGCCAGGCCGGCAGGTGGACACGCGGGCACCCGCAGCTCGTCGGCAGGGTTAGGGAAGGGGGGAAGGGGATAGAGCCCCGTCCGGCTGGTCGACCCGCGGGCACTGCCAGGCGGGCGACGGGCGCGCGCTGGCGGCTGGGCGGGCGCGGTCGCCAGTGGGAGAGGCCCGGCCGGCAGGTGCCCGCGGGCAACGCCAGCTGGGCGGCAGAGTGAGGGGAGGAGCGGGGGAGGGGCAGACAGCCTGACAGCCGGGCGACGGGCGCGCGCTGGCGGCTCGGCGGGCGAGGTCGCGAGTGGGAGAGCCCCGGTCGCAGGTGGCCCCGCGGGCACCCGCAGCTCGTCGACAGAGTTAGGGAAGTGGGGGGAGGGGATAGAGCCCCGTCGGGCTCGTCGACCCGCGGCTCCTGGCGGCTCTGCGGCCGAGTTAGGGAAGGAGGGGGGGAGGGGCAGACTCCCTGACAGCCGGGCGATGCGCGCGCGCCGGCGGCTCGGCGGCACAGGTCGCGAGTGGGGGAGGCCCGGCCGGCAGGTGGACACGCGGGCACCGCCAGCTCGGCGGCAGAGTGAGGAAAGGGGGGGGAGGGGCAGACACCTAGACAGCCGGGCGACGCGCGCGCGCCGGCGGCTCGTGACCAGAGGTCGCGTGTATGGGAGCACCGGCCGGCAGGTGGACCCGCGGGCAGCGCCAGCTCGGCGGCAGAGTGAGGGAAGGAGGGGGAGGGGCGGATTCCAAGCCAGGCGGGCGACGCGCGCGCGCTGGCGTCTCGTCACCAGAGATCGCGAGTGCGAGAGGCCCGGCCGGCAGGTGGACACGCGGGCACCGCCGGCTCGGCGGCAGAGTCAGGGAAGTGGGGGGAGGGGATAGAGCCCCGTCGGGCTCGTCGACCCGCGGCTCCTGGCGGCTCTGCGGCCGAGTTGGGGAAGGAGGGGGGGAGGGGCAGACTCCCTGACAGCCGGGCGATGCGCGCGCGCCGGCGGCTCGGCGGCACAGGTCGCGAGTGGGGGAGGCCCGGCCGGCAGGTGGACACGCGGGCACCGCCAGCTCGGCGGCAGAGTGAGGAAAGGGGGGGCGGGGCAGACACCTCGACAGCCGGGCGACGCGCGCGCGCTGGCGGCTCGTCACCAGAGGTCGCGAGTGCGAGAGGCCAGGCCGGCAGGTGGACACGCGGGCACCCGCAGCTCGTCGGCAGGGTTAGGGAAGGGGGGGAGGGGATAGAGCCCCGTCCGGCTGGTCGACCCGCGGGCACTGCCAGGCGGGCGACGGGCGCGCGCTGGCGGCTGGGCGGGCGAGGTCGCCAGTGGGAGAGGCCCGGCCGGCAGGTGCCCGCGGGCAACGCCAGCTGGGCGGCAGAGTGAGGGGAGGAGCGGGGGAGGGGCCGACAGCCTGACAGCCGGGCGACGGGCGCGCGCTGGCGGCTCGGCGGGCGAGGTCGCGAGTGGGAGAGCCCCGGTCGCAGGTGGCCCCGCGGGCACCCGCAGCTCGTCGACAGAGTTAGGGAAGTGGGGGGAGGGGATAGAGCCCCGTCGGGCTCGTCGACCCGCGGCTCCTGGCGGCTCTGCGGCCGAGTTAGGGAAGGAGGGGGGGAGGGGCAGACTCCCTGACAGCCGGGCGATGCGCGCGCGCCGGCGGCTCGGCGGCACAGGTCGCGAGTGGGGGAGGCCCGGCCGGCAGGTGGACACGCGGGCACCGCCAGCTCGGCGGCAGAGTGAGGAAAGGGGGGGGAGGGGCAGACACCTAGACAGCCGGGCGACGCGCGCGCGCCGGCGGCTCGTGACCAGAGGTCGCGTGTAGGGGAGCAACGGCCGGCAGGTGGACCCGCGGGCAGCGCCAGCTCGGCGGCAGAGTGAGGGAAGGAGGGGGAGGGGCGGATTCCAAGCCAGGCGGGCGACGCGCGCGCGCTGGCGTCTCGTCACCAGAGATCGCGAGTGCGAGAGGCCCGGCCGGCAGGTGGACACGCGGGCACCGCCGGCTCGGCGGCAGAGTCCGGGAAGTGGGGGGAGGGGATAGAGCCCCGTCGGGCTCGTCGACCCGCGGCTCCTGGCGGCTCTGCGGCCGAGTTGGGGAAGGAGGGGGGGAGGGGCAGACTCCCTGACAGCCGGGCGATGCGCGCGCGCCGGCGGCTCGGCGGCACAGGTCGCGAGTGGGGGAGGCCCGGCCGGCAGGTGGACACGCGGGCACCGCCAGCTCGGCGGCAGAGTGAGGAAAGGGGGGGCGGGGCAGACACCTCGACAGCCGGGCGACGCGCGCGCGCTGGCGGCTCGTCACCAGAGGTCGCGAGTGCGAGAGGCCCGGCCGGCAGGTGGACACGGGGGCACCGCCGGCTCGGCGGCAGAGTCAGGGAAGTGGGGGGAGGGGATAGAGCCCCGTCGGGCTCGTCGACCCGCGGCTCCTGGCGGCTCTGCGGCCGAGTTGGGGAAGGAGGGGGGGAGGGGCAGACTCCCTGACAGCCGGGCGATGCGCGCGCGCCGGCGGCTCGGCGGCACAGGTCGCGAGTGGGGGAGGCCCGGCCGGCAGGTGGACACGCGGGCACCGCCAGCTCGGCGGCAGAGTGAGGAAAGGGGGGGCGGGGCAGACACCTCGACAGCCGGGCGACGCGCGCGCGCTGGCGGCTCGTCACCAGAGGTCGCGAGTGCGACAGGCCCGGCCGGCAGGTGGACACGCGGGCACCCGCAGCTCGTCGGCAGGGTTAGGGAAGGGGGGGGAGGGGATAGAGCCCCGTCCGGCTGGTCGACCCGCGGGCACTGCCAGGCGGGCGACGGGCGCGCGCTGGCGGCTGGGCGGGCGAGGTCGCCAGTGGGAGAGGCCCGGCCGGCAGGTGCCCGCGGGCAACGCCAGCTGGGCGGCAGAGTGAGGGGAGGAGCGGGGGAGGGGCAGACAGCCTGACAGCCGGGCGACGGGCGCGCGCTGGGGGCTCTGCGGGCGAGGTCGCGAGTGGGAGAGCCCCGGTCGCAGGTGGCCCCGCGGGCACCCGCAGCTCGTCGACAGAGTTAGGGAAGTGGGGGGAGGGGATAGAGCCCCGTCGGGCTCGTCGACCCGCGGCTCCTGGCGGCTCTGCGGCCGAGTTAGGGAAGGAGGGGGGGAGGGGCAGACTCCCTGACAGCCGGGCGATGCGCGCGCGCCGGCGGCTCGGCGGCACAGGTCGCGAGTGGGGGAGGCCCGGCCGGCAGGTGGACACGCGGGCACCGCCAGCTCGGCGGCAGAGTGAGGAAAGGGGGGGGAGGGGCAGACACCTAGACAGCCGGGCGACGCGCGCGCGCCGGCGGCTCGTGACCAGAGGTCGCGTGTATGGGAGCACCGGCCGGCAGGTGGACCCGCGGGCAGCGCCAGCTCGGCGGCAGAGTGAGGGAAGGAGGGGGAGGGGCGGATTCCAAGCCAGGCGGGCGACGCGAGCGCGCTGGCGTCTCGTCACCAGAGATTGCGAGTGCGAGAGGCCCGGCCGGCAGGTGGACACGCGGGCACCGCCGGCTCGGCGGCAGAGTCAGGGAAGTGGGGGGAGGGGATAGAGCCCCGTCGGGCTCGTCGACCCGCGGCTCCTGGCGGCTCTGCGGCCGAGTTGGGGAAGGAGGGGGGGAGGGGCAGACTCCCTGACAGCCGGGCGATGCGCGCGCGCCGGCGGCTCGGCGGCACAGGTCGCGAGTGGGGGAGGCCCGGCCGGCAGGTGGACACGCGGGCACCGCCAGCTCGGCGGCAGAGTGAGGAAAGGGGGGGCGGGGCAGACACCTCGACAGCCGGGCGACGCGCGCGCGCTGGCGGCTCGTCACCAGAGGTCGCGAGTGCGAGAGGCCAGGCCGGCAGGTGGACACGCGGGCACCCGCAGCTCGTCGGCAGGGTTAGGGAATGGGGGGAGGGGATAGAGCCCCGTCCGGCTGGTCGACCCGCGGGCACTGCCAGGCGGGCGACGGGCGCGCGCTGGCGGCTGGGCGGGCGAGGTCGCCAGTGGGAGAGGCCCGGCCGGCAGGTGCCCGCGGGCAACGCCAGCTGGGCGGCAGAGTGAGGGGAGGAGCGGGGGAGGGGCCGACAGCCTGACAGCCGGGCGACGGGCGCGCGCTGGCGGCTCGGCGGGCGAGGTCGCGAGTGGGAGAGCCCCGGTCGCAGGTGGCCCCGCGGGCACCCGCAGCTCGTCGACAGAGTTAGGGAAGTGGGGGGAGGGGATAGAGCCCCGTCGGGCTCGTCGACCCGCGGCTCCTGGCGGCTCTGCGGCCGAGTTAGGGAAGGAGGGGGGGAGGGGCAGACTCCCTGACAGCCGGGCGATGCGCGCGCGCCGGCGGCTCGGCGGCACAGGTCGCGAGTGGGGGAGGCCCGGCCGGCAGGTGGACACGCGGGCACCGCCAGCTCGGCGGCAGAGTGAGGAAAGGGGGGGGAGGGGCAGACACCTAGACAGCCGGGCGACGCGCGCGCGCCGGCGGCTCGTGACCAGAGGTCGCGTGTAGGGGAGCAACGGCCGGCAGGTGGACCCGCGTGCACCGCCAGCTCGGCGGCAGAGTGAGGGAAGGAGGGGGAGGGGCGGATTCCAAGCCAGGCGGGCGACGCGCGCGCGCTGGCGTCTCGTCACCAGAGATCGCGAGAGCGAGAGGCCCGGCCGGCAGGTGGACACGCGGGCACCGCCGGCTCGGCGGCAGAGTCAGGGAAGTGGGGGGAGGGGATAGAGCCCCGTCGGGCTCGTCGACCCGCGGCTCCTGGCGGCTCTGCGGCCGAGTTGGGGAAGGAGGGGGGGAGGGGCAGACTCCCTGACAGCCGGGCGATGCGCGCGCGCCGGCGGCTCGGCGGCACAGGTCGCGAGTGGGGGAGGCCCGGCCGGCAGGTGGACACGCGGGCACCGCCAGCTCGGCGGCAGAGTGAGGAAAGGGGGGGCGGGGCAGACACCTCGACAGCCGGGCGACGCGCGCGCGCTGGCGGCTCGTCACCAGAGGTCGCGAGTGCGAGAGGCCAGGCCGGCAGGTGGACACGCGGGCACCCGCAGCTCGTCGGCAGGGTTAGGGAATGGGGGGAGGGGATAGAGCCCCGTCCGGCTGGTCGACCCGCGGGCACTGCCAGGCGGGCGACGGGCGCGCGCTGGCGGCTGGGCGGGCGAGGTCGCCAGTGGGAGAGGCCCGGCCGGCAGGTGCCCGCGGGCAACGCCAGCTGGGCGGCAGAGTGAGGGGAGGAGCGGGGGAGGGGCCGACAGCCTGACAGCCGGGCGACGGGCGCGCGCTGGCGGCTCGGCGGGCGAGGTCGCGAGTGGGAGAGCCCCGGTCGCAGGTGGCCCCGCGGGCACCCGCAGCTCGTCGACAGAGTTAGGGAAGTGGGGGGAGGGGATAGAGCCCCGTCGGGCTCGTCGACCCGCGGCTCCTGGCGGCTCTGCGGCCGAGTTAGGGAAGGAGGGGGGGAGGGGCAGACTCCCTGACAGCCGGGCGATGCGCGCGCGCCGGCGGCTCGGCGGCACAGGTCGCGAGTGGGGGAGGCCCGGCCGGCAGGTGGACACGCGGGCACCGCCAGCTCGGCGGCAGAGTGAGGAAAGGGGGGGGAGGGGCAGACACCTAGACAGCCGGGCGACGCGCGCGCGCCGGCGGCTCGTGACCAGAGGTCGCGTGTAGGGGAGCAACGGCCGGCAGGTGGACCCGCGGGCACCGCCAGCTCGGCGGCAGAGTGAGGGAAGGAGGGGGAGGGGCGGATTCCAAGCCAGGCGGGCGACGCGCGCGCGCTGGCGTCTCGTCACCAGAGATCGCGAGAGCGAGAGGCCCGGCCGGCAGGTGGACACGCGGGCACCGCCGGCTCGGCGGCAGAGTCAGGGAAGTGGGGGGAGGGGATAGAGCCCCGTCGGGCTCGTCGACCCGCGGCTCCTGGCGGCTCTGCGGCCGAGTTGGGGAAGGAGGGGGGGAGGGGCAGACTCCCTGACAGCCGGGCGATGCGCGCGCGCCGGCGGCTCGGCGGCACAGGTCGCGAGTGGGGGAGGCCCGGCCGGCAGGTGGACACGCGGGCACCGCCAGCTCGGCGGCAGAGTGAGGAAAGGGGGGGCGGGGCAGACACCTCGACAGCCGGGCGATGCGCGCGCGCTGGCGGCTCGTCACCAGAGGTCGCGAGTGCGAGAGGCCCGGCCGGCAGGTGGACACGGGGGCACCGCCGGCTCGGCGGCAGAGTCAGGGAAGTGGGGGGAGGGGATAGAGCCCCGTCGGGCTCGTCGACCCGCGGCTCCTGGCGGCTCTGCGGCCGAGTTGGGGAAGGAGGGGGGGAGGGGCAGACTCCCTGACAGCCGGGCGATGCGCGCGCGCCGGCGGCTCGGCGGCACAGGTCGCGAGTGGGGGAGGCCCGGCCGGCAGGTGGACACGCGGGCACCGCCAGCTCGGCGGCAGAGTGAGGAAAGGGGGGGCGGGGCAGACACCTCGACAGCCGGGCGACGCGCGCGCGCTGGCGGCTCGTCACCAGAGGTCGCGAGTGCGAGAGGCCAGGCCGGCAGGTGGACACGCGGGCACCCGCAGCTCGTCGGCAGGGTTAGGGAAGGGGGGGAGGGGATAGAGCCCCGTACGGCTGGTCGACCCGCGGGCACTGCCAGGCGGGCGACGGGCGCGCGCTGGCGGCTGGGCGGGCGAGGTCGCCAGTGGGAGAGGCCCGGCCGGCAGGTGCCCGCGGGCAACGCCAGCTGGGCGGCAGAGTGAGGGGAGGAGCGGGGGAGGGGCAGACAGCCTGACAGCCGGGCGACGGGCGCGCGCTGGCGGCTCGGCGGGCGAGGTCGCGAGTGGGAGAGCCCCGGTCGCAGGTGGACCCGCGGGCACCCGCAGCTCGTCGACAGAGTCAGGGAAGTGGGGGGAGGGGATAGAGCCCCGTCGGGCTCGTCGACCCGCGGCTCCTGGCGGCTCTGCGGCCGAGTTGGGGAAGGAGGGGGGGAGGGGCAGACTCCCTGACAGCCGGGCGATGCGCGCGCGCCGGCGGCTCAGCGGCACAGGTCGCGAGTGGGGGAGGCCCGGCCGGCAGGTGGACACGCGGGCACCGCCAGCTCGGCGGCAGAGTGAGGAAAGGGGGGGCGGGGCAGACACCTCGACAGCCGGGCGACGCGCGCGCGCTGGCGGCTCGTCACCAGAGGTCGCGAGTGCGACAGGCCCGGCCGGCAGGTGGACACGCGGGCACCCGCAGCTCGTCGGCAGGGTTAGGGAAGGGGGGGAGGGGATAGAGCCCCGTCCGGCTGGTCGACCCGCGGGCACTGCCAGGCGGGCGACGGGCGCGCGCTGGCGGCTGGGCGGGCGAGGTCGCCAGTGGGAGAGGCCCGGCCGGCAGGTGCCCGCGGGCAACGCCAGCTGGGCGGCAGAGTGAGGGGAGGAGCGGGGGAGGGGCAGACAGCCTGACAGCCGGGCGACGGGCGCGCGCTGGCGGCTCGGCGGGCGAGGTCGCGAGTGGGAGAGCCCCGGTCGCAGGTGGCCCCGCGGGCACCCGCAGCTCGTCGACAGAGTTAGGGAAGTGGGGGGAGGGGATAGAGCCCCGTCGGGCTCGTCGACCCGCGGCTCCTGGCGGCTCTGCGGCCGAGTTAGGGAAGGAGGGGGGGAGGGGCAGACTCCCTGACAGCCGGGCGATGCGCGCGCGCCGGCGGCTCGGCGGCACAGGTCGCGAGTGGGGGAGGCCCGGCCGGCAGGTGGACACGCGGGCACCGCCAGCTCGGCGGCAGAGTGAGGAAAGGGGGGGAGGGGCAGACACCTAGACAGCCGGGCGACGCGCGCGCGCCGGCGGCTCGTGACCAGAGGTCGCGTGTATGGGAGCACCGGCCGGCAGGTGGACCCGCGGGCAGCGCCAGCTCGGCGGCAGAGTGAGGGAAGGAGGGGGAGGGGCGGATTCCAAGCCAGGCGGGCGACGCGAGCGCGCTGGCGTCTCGTCACCAGAGATCGCGAGTGCGAGAGGCCCGGCCGGCAGGTGGACACGCGGGCACCGCCGGCTCGGCGGCAGAGTCAGGGAAGTGGGGGGAGGGGATAGAGCCCCGTCGGGCTCGTCGACCCGCGGCTCCTGGCGGCTCTGCGGCCGAGTTGGGGAAGGAGGGGGGGAGGGGCAGACTCCCTGACAGCCGGGCGATGCGCGCGCGCCGGCGGCTCGGCGGCACAGGTCGCGAGTGGGGGAGGCCCGGCCGGCAGGTGGACACGCGGGCACCGCCAGCTCGGCGGCAGAGTGAGGAAAGGGGGGGCGGGGCAGACACCTCGACAGCCGGGCGACGCGCGCGCGCTGGCGGCTCGTCACCAGAGGTCGCGAGTGCGAGAGGCCAGGCCGGCAGGTGGACACGCGGGCACCCGCAGCTCGTCGGCAGGGTTAGGGAATGGGGGGAGGGGATAGAGCCCCGTCCGGCTGGTCGACCCGCGGGCACTGCCAGGCGGGCGACGGGCGCGCGCTGGCGGCTGGGCGGGCGAGGTCGCCAGTGGGAGAGGCCCGGCCGGCAGGTGCCCGCGGGCAACGCCAGCTGGGCGGCAGAGTGAGGGGAGGAGCGGGGGAGGGGCCGACAGCCTGACAGCCGGGCGACGGGCGCGCGCTGGCGGCTCGGCGGGCGAGGTCGCGAGTGGGAGAGCCCCGGTCGCAGGTGGCCCCGCGGGCACCCGCAGCTCGTCGACAGAGTTAGGGAAGTGGGGGGAGGGGATAGAGCCCCGTCGGGCTCGTCGACCCGCGGGTCCTGGCGGCTCTGCGGCCGAGTTAGGGAAGGAGGGGGGGAGGGGCAGACTCCCTGACAGCCGGGCGATGCGCGCGCGCCGGCGGCTCGGCGGCACAGGTCGCGAGTGGGGGAGGCCCGGCCGGCAGGTGGACACGCGGGCACCGCCAGCTCGGCGGCAGAGTGAGGAAAGGGGGGGGAGGGGCAGACACCTAGACAGCCGGGCGACGCGCGCGCGCCGGCGGCTCGTGACCAGAGGTCGCGTGTAGGGGAGCAACGGCCGGCAGGTGGACCCGCGGGCACCGCCAGCTCGGCGGCAGAGTGAGGGAAGGAGGGGGAGGGGCGGATTCCAAGCCAGGCGGGCGACGCGCGCGCGCTGGCGTCTCGTCACCAGAGATCGCGAGAGCGAGAGGCCCGGCCGGCAGGTGGACACGCGGGCACCGCCGGCTCGGCGGCAGAGTCAGGGAAGTGGGGGGAGGGGATAGAGCCCCGTCGGGCTCGTCGACCCGCGGCTCCTGGCGGCTCTGCGGCCGAGTTGGGGAAGGAGGGGGGGAGGGGCAGACTCCCTGACAGCCGGGCGATGCGCGCGCGCCGGCGGCTCGGCGGCACAGGTCGCGAGTGGGGGAGGCCCGGCCGGCAGGTGGACACGCGGGCACCGCCAGCTCGGCGGCAGAGTGAGGAAAGGGGGGGCGGGGCAGACACCTCGACAGCCGGGCGATGCGCGCGCGCTGGCGGCTCGTCACCAGAGGTCGCGAGTGCGAGAGGCCCGGCCGGCAGGTGGACACGGGGGCACCGCCGGCTCGGCGGCAGAGTCAGGGAAGTGGGGGGAGGGGATAGAGCCCCGTCGGGCTCGTCGACCCGCGGCTCCTGGCGGCTCTGCGGCCGAGTTGGGGAAGGAGGGGGGGAGGGGCAGACTCCCTGACAGCCGGGCGATGCGCGCGCGCCGGCGGCTCGGCGGCACAGGTCGCGAGTGGGGGAGGCCCGGCCGGCAGGTGGACACGCGGGCACCGCCAGCTCGGCGGCAGAGTGAGGAAAGGGGGGGCGGGGCAGACACCTCGACAGCCGGGCGACGCGCGCGCGCTGGCGGCTCGTCACCAGAGGTCGCGAGTGCGAGAGGCCAGGCCGGCAGGTGGACACGCGGGCACCCGCAGCTCGTCGGCAGGGTTAGGGAAGGGGGGGAGGGGATAGAGCCCCGTACGGCTGGTCGACCCGCGGGCACTGCCAGGCGGGCGACGGGCGCGCGCTGGCGGCTGGGCGGGCGAGGTCGCCAGTGGGAGAGGCCCGGCCGGCAGGTGCCCGCGGGCAACGCCAGCTGGGCGGCAGAGTGAGGGGAGGAGCGGGGGAGGGGCAGACAGCCTGACAGCCGGGCGACGGGCGCGCGCTGGCGGCTCGGCGGGCGAGGTCGCGAGTGGGAGAGCCCCGGTCGCAGGTGGACCCGCGGGCACCCGCAGCTCGTCGACAGAGTTAGGGAAGTGGGGGGAGGGGATAGAGCCCCGTCGGGCTCGTCGACCCGCGGCTCCTGGCGGCTCTGCGGCCGAGTTAGGGAAGGAGGGGGGGAGGGGCAGACTCCCTGACAGCCGGGCGATGCGCGCGCGCCGGCGGCTCGGCGGCACAGGTCGCGAGTGGGGGAGGCCCGGCCGGCAGGTGGACACGCGGGCACCGCCAGCTCGGCGGCAGAGTGAGGAAAGGGGGGGGAGGGGCAGACACCTAGACAGCCGGGCGACGCGCGCGCGCCGGCGGCTCGTGACCAGAGGTCGCGTGTAGGGGAGCAACGGCCGGCAGGTGGACCCGCGGGCACCGCCAGCTCGGCGGCAGAGTGAGGGAAGGAGGGGGAGGGGCGGATTCCAAGCCAGGCGGGCGACGCGCGCGCGCTGGCGTCTCGTCACCAGAGATCGCGAGTGCGAGAGGCCCGGCCGGCAGGTGGACACGCGGGCACCGCCGGCTCGGCGGCAGAGTCAGGGAAGTGGGGGGAGGGGATAGAGCCCCGTCGGGCTCGTCGACCCGCGGCTCCTGGCGGCTCTGCGGCCGAGTTGGGGAAGGAGGGGGGGAGGGGCAGACTCCCTGACAGCCGGGCGATGCGCGCGCGCCGGCGGCTCGGCGGCACAGGTCGCGAGTGGGGGAGGCCCGGCCGGCAGGTGGACACGCGGGCACCGCCAGCTCGGCGGCAGAGTGAGGAAAGGGGGGGCGGGGCAGACACCTCGACAGCCGGGCGATGCGCGCGCGCTGGCGGCTCGTCACCAGAGGTCGCGAGTGCGAGAGGCCCGGCCGGCAGGTGGACACGGGGGCACCGCCGGCTCGGCGGCAGAGTCAGGGAAGTGGGGGGAGGGGATAGAGCCCCGTCGGGCTCGTCGACCCGCGGCTCCTGGCGGCTCTGCGGCCGAGTTGGGGAAGGAGGGGGGGAGGGGCAGACTCCCTGACAGCCGGGCGATGCGCGCGCGCCGGCGGCTCGGCGGCACAGGTCGCGAGTGGGGGAGGCCCGGCCGGCAGGTGGACACGCGGGCACCGCCAGCTCGGCGGCAGAGTGAGGAAAGGGGGGGCGGGGCAGACACCTCGACAGCCGGGCGACGCGCGCGCGCTGGCGGCTCGTCACCAGAGGTCGGGAGTGCGAGAGGCCAGGCCGGCAGGTGGACACGCGGGCACCCGCAGCTCGTCGGCAGGGTTAGGGAAGGGGGGGAGGGGATAGAGCCCCGTCCGGCTGGTCGACCCGCGGGCACTGCCAGGCGGGCGACGGGCGCGCGCTGGCGGCTGGGCGGGCGAGGTCGCCAGTGGGAGAGGCCCGGCCGGCAGGTGCCCGCGGGCAACGCCAGCTGGGCGGCAGAGTGAGGGGAGGAGCGGGGGAGGGGCAGACAGCCTGACAGCCGGGCGACGGGCGCGCGCTGGCGGCTCGGCGGGCGAGGTCGCGAGTGGGAGAGCCCCGGTCGCAGGTGGCCCCGCGGACACCCGCAGCTCGTCGACAGAGTTAGGGAAGTGGGGGGAGGGGATAGAGCCCCGTCGGGCTCGTCGACCCGCGGCTCCTGGCGGCTCTGCGGCCGAGTTAGGGAAGGAGGGGGGGAGGGGCAGACTCCCTGACAGCCGGGCGATGCACGCGCGCCGGCGGCTCGGCGGCACAGGTCGCGAGTGGGGGAGGCCCGGCCGGCAGGTGGACACGCGGGCACCGCCAGCTCGGCGGCAGAGTGAGGAAAGGGGGGGGAGGGGCAGACACCTAGACAGCCGGGCGACGCGCGCGCGCCGGCGGCTCGTGACCAGAGGTCGCGTGTATGGGAGCACCGGCCGGCAGGTGGACCCGCGGGCAGCGCCAGCTCGGCGGCAGAGTGAGGGAAGGAGGGGGAGGGGCGGATTCCAAGCCAGGCGGGCGACGCGAGCGCGCTGGCGTCTCGTCACCAGAGATCGCGAGTGCGAGAGGCCCGGCCGGCAGGTGGACACGCGGGCACCGCCGGCTCGGCGGCAGAGTCAGGGAAGTGGGGGGAGGGGATAGAGCCCCGTCGGGCTCGTCGACCCGCGGCTCCTGGCGGCTCTGCGGCCGAGTTGGGGAAGGAGGGGGGGAGGGGCAGACTCCCTGACAGCCGGGCGATGCGCGCGCGCCGGCGGCTCGGCGGCACAGGTCGCGAGTGGGGGAGGCCCGGCCGGCAGGTGGACACGCGGGCACCGCCAGCTCGGCGGCAGAGTGAGGAAAGGGGGGGCGGGGCAGACACCTCGACAGCCGGGCGACGCGCGCGCGCTGGCGGCTCGTCACCAGAGGTCGCGAGTGCGAGAGGCCAGGCCGGCAGGTGGACACGCGGGCACCCGCAGCTCGTCGGCAGGGTTAGGGAAGGGGGGGAGGGGATAGAGCGCCGTCCGGCTGGTCGACCCGCGGGCACTGCCAGGCGGGCGACGGGCGCGCGCTGGCGGCTGGGCGGGCGAGGTCGCCAGTGGGAGAGGCCCGGCCGGCAGGTGCCCGCGGGCAACGCCAGCTGGGCGGCAGAGTGAGGGGAGGAGCGGGGGAGGGGCAGACAGCCTGACAGCCGGGCGACGGGCGCGCGCTGGCGGCTCGGCGGGCGAGGTCGCGAGTGGGAGAGCCCCGGTCGCAGGTGGCCCCGCGGGCACCCGCAGCTCGTCGACAGAGTTAGGGAAGTGGGGGGAGGGGATAGAGCCCCGTCGGGCTCGTCGACCCGCGGCTCCTGGCGGCTCTGCGGCCGAGTTAGGGAAGGAGGGGGGGAGGGGCAGACTCCCTGACAGCCGGGCGATGCGCGCGCGCCGGCGGCTCGGCGGCACAGGTCGCGAGTGGGGGAGGCCCGGCCGGCAGGTGGACACGCGGGCACCGCCAGCTCGGCGGCAGAGTGAGGAAAGGGGGGGGAGGGGCAGACACCTAGACAGCCGGGCGACGCGCGCGCGCCGGCGGCTCGTGACCAGAGGTCGCGTGTAGGGGAGCAACGGCCGGCAGGTGGACCCGCGGGCACCGCCAGCTCGGCGGCAGAGTGAGGGAAGGAGGGGGAGGGGCGGATTCCAAGCCAGGCGGGCGACGCGCGCGCGCTGGCGTCTCGTCACCAGAGATCGCGAGTGCGAGAGGCCCGGCCGGCAGGTGGACACGCGGGCACCGCCGGCTCGGCGGCAGAGTCAGGGAAGTGGGGGGAGGGGATAGAGCCCCGTCGGGCTCGTCGACCCGCGGCTCCTGGCGGCTCTGCGGCCGAGTTGGGGAAGGAGGGGGGGAGGGGCAGACTCCCTGACAGCCGGGCGATGCGCGCGCGCCGGCGGCTCGGCGGCACAGGTCGCGAGTGGGGGAGGCCCGGCCGGCAGGTGGACACGCGGGCACCGCCAGCTCGGCGGCAGAGTGAGGAAAGGGGGGGCGGGGCAGACACCTCGACAGCCGGGCGATGCGCGCGCGCTGGCGGCTCGTCACCAGAGGTCGCGAGTGCGAGAGGCCCGGCCGGCAGGTGGACACGGGGGCACCGCCGGCTCGGCGGCAGAGTCAGGGAAGTGGGGGGAGGGGATAGAGCCCCGTCGGGCTCGTCGACCCGCGGCTCCTGGCGGCTCTGCGGCCGAGTTGGGGAAGGAGGGGGGGAGGGGCAGACTCCCTGACAGCCGGGCGATGCGCGCGCGCCGGCGGCTCGGCGGCACAGGTCGCGAGTGGGGGAGGCCCGGCCGGCAGGTGGACACGCGGGCACCGCCAGCTCGGCGGCAGAGTGAGGAAAGGGGGGGCGGGGCAGACACCTCGACAGCCGGGCGACGCGCGCGCGCTGGCGGCTCGTCACCAGAGGTCGGGAGTGCGAGAGGCCAGGCCGGCAGGTGGACACGCGGGCACCCGCAGCTCGTCGGCAGGGTTAGGGAAGGGGGGGAGGGGATAGAGCCCCGTCCGGCTGGTCGACCCGCGGGCACTGCCAGGCGGGCGACGGGCGCGCGCTGGCGGCTGGGCGGGCGAGGTCGCCAGTGGGAGAGGCCCGGCCGGCAGGTGCCCGCGGGCAACGCCAGCTGGGCGGCAGAGTGAGGGGAGGAGCGGGGGAGGGGCAGACAGCCTGACAGCCGGGCGACGGGCGCGCGCTGGCGGCTCGGCGGGCGAGGTCGCGAGTGGGAGAGCCCCGGTCGCAGGTGGACCCGCGGGCACCCGCAGCTCGTCGACAGAGCTAGGGAAGTGTGGGGAGGGGATAGAGCCCCGTCGGGCTCGTCGACCCGCGGCTCCTGGCGGCTCTGCGGCCGAGTTAGGGAAGGAGGGGGGGAGGGGCAGACTCCCTGACAGCCGGGCGATGCGCGCGCGCCGGCGGCTCGGCGGCACAGGTCGCGAGTGGGGGAGGCCCGGCCGGCAGGTGGACACGCGGGCACCGCCAGCTCGGCGGCAGAGTGAGGAAAGGGGGGGGAGGGGCAGACACCTAGACAGCCGGGCGACGCGCGCGCGCCGGCGGCTCGTGACCAGAGGTCGCGTGTAGGGGAGCACCGGCCGGCAGGTGGACCCGCGGGCACCGCCAGCTCGGCGGCAGAGTGAGGGAAGGAGGGGGAGGGGCGGATTCCAAGCCAGGCGGGCGACGCGCGCGCGCTGGCGTCTCGTCACCAGAGATCGCGAGTGCGAGAGGCCCGGCCGGCAGGTGGACACGCGGGCACCGCCGGCTCGGCGGCAGAGTCAGGGAAGTGGGGGGAGGGGATAGAGCCCCGTCGGGCTCGTCGACCCGCGGCTCCTGGCGGCTCTGCGGCCGAGTTGGGGAAGGAGGGGGGGAGGGGCAGACTCCCTGACAGCCGGGCGATGCGCGCGCGCCGGCGGCTCGGCGGCACAGGTCGCGAGTGGGGGAGGCCCGGCCGGCAGGTGGACACGCGGGCACCGCCAGCTCGGCGGCAGAGTGAGGAAAGGGGGGGCGGGGCAGACACCTCGACAGCCGGGCGATGCGCGCGCGCTGGCGGCTCGTCACCAGAGGTCGCGAGTGCGAGAGGCCCGGCCGGCAGGTGGACACGCGGGCACCGCCAGCTCGGCGGCAGAGTGAGGAAAGGGGGGGCGGGGCAGACACCTCGACAGCCGGGCGACGCGCGCGCGCTGGCGGCTCGTCACCAGAGGTCGCGAGTGCGAGAGGCCCGGCCGGCAGGTGGACACGGGGGCACCGCCGGCTCGGCGGCAGAGTCAGGGAAGTGGGGGGAGGGGATAGAGCCCCGTCGGACTCGTCGACCCGCGGCTCCTGGCGGCTCTGCGGCCGAGTTGGGGAAGGAGGGGGGGAGGGGCAGACTCCCTGACAGCCGGGCGATGCGCGCGCGCCGGCGGCTCGGCGGCACAGGTCGCGAGTGGGGGAGGCCCGGCCGGCAGGTGGACACGCGGGCACCGCCAGCTCGGCGGCAGAGTGAGGAAAGGGGGGGCGGGGCAGACACCTCGACAGCCGGGCGACGCGCGCGCGCTGGCGGCTCGTCACCAGAGGTCGCGAGTGCGACAGGCCCGGCCGGCAGGTGGACACGCGGGCACCCGCAGCTCGTCGGCAGGGTTAGGGAAGGGGGGGGAGGGGATAGAGCCCCGTCCGGCTGGTCGACCCGCGGGCACTGCCAGGCGGGCGACGGGCGCGCGCTGGCGGCTGGGCGGGCGAGGTCGCCAGTGGGAGAGGCCCGGCCGGCAGGTGCCCGCGGGCAACGCCAGCTGGGCGGCAGAGTGAGGGGAGGAGCGGGGGAGGGGCAGACAGCCTGACAGCCGGGCGACGGGCGCGCGCTGGCGGCTCGGCGGGCGAGGTCGCGAGTGGGAGAGCCCCGGTCGCAGGTGGCCCCGCGGGCACCCGCAGCTCGTCGACAGAGTTAGGGAAGTGGGGGGAGGGGATAGAGCCCCGTCGGGCTCGTCGACCCGCGGCTCCTGGCGGCTCTGCGGCCGAGTTAGGGAAGGAGGGGGGGAGGGGCAGACTCCCTGACAGCCGGGCGATGCGCGCGCGCCGGCGGCTCGGCGGCACAGGTCGCGAGTGGGGGAGGCCCGGCCGGCAGGTGGACACGCGGGCACCGCCAGCTCGGCGGCAGAGTGAGGAAAGGGGGGGGAGGGGCAGACACCTAGACAGCCGGGCGACGCGCGCGCGCCGGCGGCTCGTGACCAGAGGTCGCGTGTAGGGGAGCACCGGCCGGCAGGTGGACCCGCGGGCACCGCCAGCTCGGCGGCAGAGTGAGGGAAGGAGGGGGAGGGGCGGATTCCAAGCCAGGCGGGCGACGCGCGCGCGCTGGCGTCTCGTCACCAGAGATCGCGAGTGCGAGAGGCCCGGCCGGCAGGTGGACACGCGGGCACCGCCGGCTCGGCGGCAGAGTCAGGGAAGTGGGGGGAGGGGATAGAGCCCCGTCGGGCTCGTCGACCCGCGGCTCCTGGCGGCTCTGCGGCCGAGTTGGGGAAGGAGGGGGGGAGGGGCAGACTCCCTGACAGCCGGGCGATGCGCGCGCGCCGGCGGCTCGGCGGCACAGGTCGCGAGTGGGGGAGGCCCGGCCGGCAGGTGGACACGCGGGCACCGCCAGCTCGGCGGCAGAGTGAGGAAAGGGGGGGCGGGGCAGACACCTCGACAGCCGGGCGACGCGCGCGCGCTGGCGGCTCGTCACCAGAGGTCGCGAGTGCGAGAGGCCCGGCCGGCAGGTGGACACGGGGGCACCGCCGGCTCGGCGGCAGAGTCAGGGAAGTGGGGGGAGGGGATAGAGCCCCGTCGGGCTCGTCGACCCGCGGCTCCTGGCGGCTCTGCGGCCGAGTTGGGGAAGGAGGGGGGGAGGGGCAGACTCCCTGACAGCCGGGCGATGCGCGCGCGCCGGCGGCTCGGCGGCACAGGTCGCGAGTGGGGGAGGCCCGGCCGGCAGGTGGACACGCGGGCACCGCCAGCTCGGCGGCAGAGTGAGGAAAGGGGGGGCGGGGCAGACACCTCGACAGCCGGGCGACGCGCGCGCGCTGGCGGCTCGTCACCAGAGGTCGCGAGTGCGACAGGCCCGGCCGGCAGGTGGACACGCGGGCACCCGCAGCTCGTCGGCAGGGTTAGGGAAGGGGGGGGAGGGGATAGAGCCCCGTCCGGCTGGTCGACCCGCGGGCACTGCCAGGCGGGCGACGGGCGCGCGCTGGCGGCTGGGCGGGCGAGGTCGCCAGTGGGAGAGGCCCGGCCGGCAGGTGCCCGCGGGCAACGCCAGCTGGGCGGCAGAGTGAGGGGAGGAGCGGGGGAGGGGCAGACAGCCTGACAGCCGGGCGACGGGCGTGCGCTGGCGGCTCGGCGGGCGAGGTCGCGAGTGGGAGAGCCCCGGTCGCAGGTGGCCCCGCGGGCACCCGCAGCTCGTCGACAGAGTTAGGGAAGTGGGGGGAGGGGATAGAGCCCCGTCGGGCTCGTCGACCCGCGGCTCCTGGCGGCTCTGCGGCCGAGTTAGGGAAGGAGGGGGGGAGGGGCAGACTCCCTGACATCCGGGCGATGCGCGCGCGCCGGCGGCTCGGCGGCACAGGTCGCGAGTGGGGGAGGCCCGGCCGGCAGGTGGACACGCGGGCACCGCCAGCTCGGCGGCAGAGTGAGGAAAGGGGGGGGAGGGGCAGACACCTAGACAGCCGGGCGACGCGCGCGCGCCGGCGGCTCGTGACCAGAGGTCGCGTGTATGGGAGCACCGGCCGGCAGGTGGACCCGCGGGCAGCGCCAGCTCGGCGGCAGAGTGAGGGAAGGAGGGGGAGGGGCGGATTCCAAGCCAGGCGGGCGACGCGAGCGCGCTGGCGTCTCGTCACCAGAGATCGCGAGTGCGAGAGGCCCGGCCGGCAGGTGGACACGCGGGCACCGCCGGCTCGGCGGCAGAGTCAGGGAAGTGGGGGGAGGGGATAGAGCCCCGTCGGGCTCGTCGACCCGCGGCTCCTGGCGGCTCTGCGGCCGAGTTGGGGAAGGAGGGGGGGAGGGGCAGACTCCCTGACAGCCGGGCGATGCGCGCGCGCCGGCGGCTCGGCGGCACAGGTCGCGAGTGGGGGAGGCCCGGCCGGCAGGTGGACACGCGGGCACCGCCAGCTCGGCGGCAGAGTGAGGAAAGGGGGGGCGGGGCAGACACCTCGACAGCCGGGCGACGCGCGCGCGCTGGCGGCTCGTCACCAGAGGTCGCGAGTGCGAGAGGCCAGGCCGGCAGGTGGACACGCGGGCACCCGCAGCTCGTCGGCAGGGTTAGGGAATGGGGGGAGGGGATAGAGCCCCGTCCGGCTGGTCGACCCGCGGGCACTGCCAGGCGGGCGACGGGCGCGCGCTGGCGGCTGGGCGGGCGAGGTCGCCAGTGGGAGAGGCCCGGCCGGCAGGTGCCCGCGGGCAACGCCAGCTGGGCGGCAGAGTGAGGGGAGGAGCGGGGGAGGGGCCGACAGCCTGACAGCCGGGCGACGGGCGCGCGCTGGCGGCTCGGCGGGCGAGGTCGCGAGTGGGAGAGCCCCGGTCGCAGGTGGCCCCGCGGGCACCCGCAGCTCGTCGACAGAGTTAGGGAAGTGGGGGGAGGGGATAGAGCCCCGTCGGGCTCGTCGACCCGCGGCTCCTGGCGGCTCTGCGGCCGAGTTAGGGAAGGAGGGGGGGAGGGGCAGACTCCCTGACAGCCGGGCGATGCGCGCGCGCCGGCGGCTCGGCGGCACAGGTCGCGAGTGGGGGAGGCCCGGCCGGCAGGTGGACACGCGGGCACCGCCAGCTCGGCGGCAGAGTGAGGAAAGGGGGGGGGAGGGGCAGACACCTAGACAGCCGGGCGACGCGCGCGCGCCGGCGGCTCGTGACCAGAGGTCGCGTGTAGGGGAGCAACGGCCGGCAGGTGGACCCGCGGGCACCGCCAGCTCGGCGGCAGAGTGAGGGAAGGAGGGGGAGGGGCGGATTCCAAGCCAGGCGGGCGACGCGCGCGCGCTGGCGTCTCGTCACCAGAGATCGCGAGAGCGAGAGGCCAGGCCGGCAGGTGGACACGCGGGCACCGCCGGCTCGGCGGCAGAGTCAGGGAAGTGGGGGGAGGGGATAGAGCCCCGTCGGGCTCGTCGACCCGCGGCTCCTGGCGGCTCTGCGGCCGAGTTGGGGAAGGAGGGGGGGAGGGGCAGACTCCCTGACAGCCGGGCGATGCGCGCGCGCCGGCGGCTCGGCGGCACAGGTCGCGAGTGGGGGAGGCCCGGCCGGCAGGTGGACACGCGGGCACCGCCAGCTCGGCGGCAGAGTGAGGAAAGGGGGGGCGGGGCAGACACCTCGACAGCCGGGCGATGCGCGCGCGCTGGCGGCTCGTCACCAGAGGTCGCGAGTGCGAGAGGCCCGGCCGGCAGGTGGACACGGGGGCACCGCCGGCTCGGCGGCAGAGTCAGGGAAGTGGGGGGAGGGGATAGAGCCCCGTCGGGCTCGTCGACCCGCGGCTCCTGGCGGCTCTGCGGCCGAGTTGGGGAAGGAGGGGGGGAGGGGCAGACTCCCTGACAGCCGGGCGATGCGCGCGCGCCGGCGGCTCGGCGGCACAGGTCGCGAGTGGGGGAGGCCCGGCCGGCAGGTGGACACGCGGGCACCGCCAGCTCGGCGGCAGAGTGAGGAAAGGGGGGGCGGGGCAGACACCTCGACAGCCGGGCGACGCGCGCGCGCTGGCGGCTCGTCACCAGAGGTCGGGAGTGCGAGAGGCCAGGCCGGCAGGTGGACACGCGGGCACCCGCAGCTCGTCGGCAGGGTTAGGGAAGGGGGGGAGGGGATAGAGCCCCGTCCGGCTGGTCGACCCGCGGGCACTGCCAGGCGGGCGACGGGCGCGCGCTGGCGGCTGGGCGGGCGAGGTCGCCAGTGGGAGAGGCCCGGCCGGCAGGTGCCCGCGGGCAACGCCAGCTGGGCGGCAGAGTGAGGGGAGGAGCGGGGGAGGGGCAGACAGCCTGACAGCCGGGCGACGGGCGCGCGCTGGCGGCTCGGCGGGCGAGGTCGCGAGTGGGAGAGCCCCGGTCGCAGGTGGCCCCGCGGGCACCCGCAGCTCGTCGACAGAGTTAGGGAAGTGGGGGGAGGGGATAGAGCCCCGTCGGGCTCGTCGACCCGCGGCTCCTGGCGGCTCTGCGGCCGAGTTAGGGAAGGAGGGGGGGAGGGGCAGACTCCCTGACAGCCGGGCGATGCGCGCGCGCCGGCGGCTCGGCGGCACAGGTCGCGAGTGGGGGAGGCCCGGCCGGCAGGTGGACACGCGGGCACCGCCAGCTCGGCGGCAGAGTGAGGAAAGGGGGGGGAGGGGCAGACACCTAGACAGCCGGGCGACGCGCGCGCGCCGGCGGCTCGTGACCAGAGGTCGCGTGTAGGGGAGCAACGGCCGGCAGGTGGACCCGCGGGCACCGCCAGCTCGGCGGCAGAGTGAGGGAAGGAGGGGGAGGGGCGGATTCCAAGCCAGGCGGGCGACGCGCGCGCGCTGGCGTCTCGTCACCAGAGATCGCGAGTGCGAGAGGCCCGGCCGGCAGGTGGACACGCGGGCACCGCCGGCTCGGCGGCAGAGTCAGGGAAGTGGGGGGAGGGGATAGAGCCCCGTCGGGCTCGTCGACCCGCGGCTCCTGGCGGCTCTGCGGCCGAGTTGGGGAAGGAGGGGGGGAGGGGCAGACTCCCTGACAGCCGGGCGATGCGCGCGCGCCGGCGGCTCGGCGGCACAGGTCGCGAGTGGGGGAGGCCCGGCCGGCAGGTGGACACGCGGGCACCGCCAGCTCGGCGGCAGAGTGAGGAAAGGGGGGGCGGGGCAGACACCTCGACAGCCGGGCGATGCGCGCGCGCTGGCGGCTCGTCACCAGAGGTCGCGAGTGCGAGAGGCCCGGCCGGCAGGTGGACACGGGGGCACCGCCGGCTCGGCGGCAGAGTCAGGGAAGTGGGGGGAGGGGATAGAGCCCCGTCGGGCTCGTCGACCCGCGGCTCCTGGCGGCTCTGCGGCCGAGTTGGGGAAGGAGGGGGGGAGGGGCAGACTCCCTGACAGCCGGGCGATGCGCGCGCGCCGGCGGCTCGGCGGCACAGGTCGCGAGTGGGGGAGGCCCGGCCGGCAGGTGGACACGCGGGCACCGCCAGCTCGGCGGCAGAGTGAGGAAAGGGGGGGCGGGGCAGACACCTCGACAGCCGGGCGACGCGCGCGCGCTGGCGGCTCGTCACCAGAGGTCGCGAGTGCGAGAGGCCAGGCCGGCAGGTGGACACGCGGGCACCCGCAGCTCGTCGGCAGGGTTAGGGAAGGGGGGGAGGGGATAGAGCCCCGTCCGGCTGGTCGACCCGCGGGCACTGCCAGGCGGGCGACGGGCGCGCGCTGGCGGCTGGGCGGGCGAGGTCGCCAGTGGGAGAGGCCCGGCCGGCAGGTGCCCGCGGGCAACGCCAGCTGGGCGGCAGAGTGAGGGGAGGAGCGGGGGAGGGGCAGACAGCCTGACAGCCGGGCGACGGGCGCGCGCTGGCGGCTCGGCGGGCGAGGTCGCGAGTGGGAGAGCCCCGGTCGCAGGTGGCCCCGCGGGCACCCGCAGCTCGTCGACAGAGTTAGGGAAGTGGGGGGAGGGGATAGAGCCCCGTCGGGCTCGTCGACCCGCGGCTCCTGGCGGCTCTGCGGCCGAGTTAGGGAAGGAGGGGGGGAGGGGCAGACTCCCTGACAGCCGGGCGATGCGCGCGCGCCGGCGGCTCGGCGGCACAGGTCGCGAGTGGGGGAGGCCCGGCCGGCAGGTGGACACGCGGGCACCGCCAGCTCGGCGGCAGAGTGAGGAAAGGGGGGGGAGGGGCAGACACCTAGACAGCCGGGCGACGCGCGCGCGCCGGCGGCTCGTGACCAGAGGTCGCGTGTAGGGGAGCAACGGCCGGCAGGTGGACCCGCGGGCACCGCCAGCTCGGCGGCAGAGTGAGGGAAGGAGGGGGAGGGGCGGATTCCAAGCCAGGCGGGCGACGCGCGCGCGCTGGCGTCTCGTCACCAGAGATCGCGAGTGCGAGAGGCCCGGCCGGCAGGTGGACACGCGGGCACCGCCGGCTCGGCGGCAGAGTCAGGGAAGTGGGGGGAGGGGATAGAGCCCCGTCGGGCTCGTCGACCCGCGGCTCCTGGCGGCTCTGCGGCCGAGTTGGGGAAGGAGGGGGGGAGGGGCAGACTCCCTGACAGCCGGGCGATGCGCGCGCGCCGGCGGCTCGGCGGCACAGGTCGCGAGTGGGGGAGGCCCGGCCGGCAGGTGGACACGCGGGCACCGCCAGCTCGGCGGCAGAGTGAGGAAAGGGGGGGCGGGGCAGACACCTCGACAGCCGGGCGATGCGCGCGCGCTGGCGGCTCGTCACCAGAGGTCACGAGTGCGAGAGGCCCGGCCGGCAGGTGGACACGGGGGCACCGCCGGCTCGGCGGCAGAGTCAGGGAAGTGGGGGGAGGGGATAGAGCCCCGTCGGGCTCGTCGACCCGCGGCTCCTGGCGGCTCTGCGGCCGAGTTGGGGAAGGAGGGGGGGAGGGGCAGACTCCCTGACAGCCGGGCGATGCGCGCGCGCCGGCGGCTCGGCGGCACAGGTCGCGAGTGGGGGAGGCCCGGCCGGCAGGTGGACACGCGGGCACCGCCAGCTCGGCGGCAGAGTGAGGAAAGGGGGGGCGGGGCAGACACCTCGACAGCCGGGCGACGCGCGCGCGCTGGCGGCTCGTCACCAGAGGTCGCGAGTGCGAGAGGCCAGGCCGGCAGGTGGACACGCGGGCACCCGCAGCTCGTCGGCAGGGTTAGGGAAGGGGGGGAGGGGATAGAGCCCCGTCCGGCTGGTCGACCCGCGGGCACTGCCAGGCGGGCGACGGGCGCGCGCTGGCGGCTGGGCGGGCGAGGTCGCCAGTGGGAGAGGCCCGGCCGGCAGGTGCCCGCGGGCAACGCCAGCTGGGCGGCAGAGTGAGGGGAGGAGCGGGGGAGGGGCAGACAGCCTGACAGCCGGGCGACGGGCGCGCGCTGGCGGCTCGGCGGGCGAGGTCGCGAGTGGGAGAGCCCCGGTCGCAGGTGGCCCCGCGGGCACCCGCAGCTCGTCGACAGAGTTAGGGAAGTGGGGGGAGGGGATAGAGCCCCGTCGGGCTCGTCGACCCGCGGCTCCTGGCGGCTCTGCGGCCGAGTTAGGGAAGGAGGGGGGGAGGGGCAGACTCCCTGACAGCCGGGCGATGCGCGCGCGCCGGCGGCTCGGCGGCACAGGTCGCGAGTGGGGGAGGCCCGGCCGGCAGGTGGACACGCGGGCACCGCCAGCTCGGCGGCAGAGTGAGGAAAGGGGGGGGAGGGGCAGACACCTAGACAGCCGGGCGACGCGCGCGCGCCGGCGGCTCGTGACCAGAGGTCGCGTGTAGGGGAGCAACGGCCGGCAGGTGGACCCGCGGGCACCGCCAGCTCGGCGGCAGAGTGAGGGAAGGAGGGGGAGGGGCGGATTCCAAGCCAGGCGGGCGACGCGCGCGCGCTGGCGTCTCGTCACCAGAGATCGCGAGTGCGAGAGGCCCGGCCGGCAGGTGGACACGCGGGCACCGCCGGCTCGGCGGCAGAGTCAGGGAAGTGGGGGGAGGGGATAGAGCCCCGTCGGGCTCGTCGACCCGCGGCTCCTGGCGGCTCTGCGGCCGAGTTGGGGAAGGAGGGGGGAGGGGCAGACTCCCTGACAGCCGGGCGATGCGCGCGCGCCGGCGGCTCGGCGGCACAGGTCGCGAGTGGGGGAGGCCCGGCCGGCAGGTGGACACGCGGGCACCGCCAGCTCGGCGGCAGAGTGAGGAAAGGGGGGGCGGGGCAGACACCTCGACAGCCGGGCGATGCGCGCGCGCTGGCGGCTCGTCACCAGAGGTCGCGAGTGCGAGAGGCCCGGCCGGCAGGTGGACACGGGGGCACCGCCGGCTCGGCGGCAGAGTCAGGGAAGTGGGGGGAGGGGATAGAGCCCCGTCGGGCTCGTCGACCCGCGGCTCCTGGCGGCTCTGCGGCCGAGTTGGGGAAGGAGGGGGGGAGGGGCAGACTCCCTGACAGCCGGGCGATGCGCGCGCGCCGGCGGCTCGGCGGCACAGGTCGCGAGTGGGGGAGGCCCGGCCGGCAGGTGGACACGCGGGCACCGCCAGCTCGGCGGCAGAGTGAGGAAAGGGGGGGCGGGGCAGACACCTCGACAGCCGGGCGACGCGCGCGCGCTGGCGGCTCGTCACCAGAGGTCGGGAGTGCGAGAGGCCAGGCCGGCAGGTGGACACGCGGGCACCCGCAGCTCGTCGGCAGGGTTAGGGAAGGGGGGGAGGGGATAGAGCCCCGTCCGGCTGGTCGACCCGCGGGCACTGCCAGGCGGGCGACGGGCGCGCGCTGGCGGCTGGGCGGGCGAGGTCGCCAGTGGGAGAGGCCCGGCCGGCAGGTGCCCGCGGGCAACGCCAGCTGGGCGGCAGAGTGAGGGGAGGAGCGGGGGAGGGGCAGACAGCCTGACAGCCGGGCGACGGGCGCGCGCTGGCGGCTCGGCGGGCGAGGTCGCGAGTGGGAGAGCCCCGGTCGCAGGTGGCCCCGCGGGCACCCGCAGCTCGTCGACAGAGTTAGGGAAGTGGGGGGAGGGGATAGAGCCCCGTCGGGCTCGTCGACCCGCGGCTCCTGGCGGCTCTGCGGCCGAGTTAGGGAAGGAGGGGGGGAGGGGCAGACTCCCTGACAGCCGGGCGATGCGCGCGCGCCGGCGGCTCGGCGGCACAGGTCGCGAGTGGGGGAGGCCCGGCCGGCAGGTGGACACGCGGGCACCGCCAGCTCGGCGGCAGAGTGAGGAAAGGGGGGGGAGGGGCAGACACCTAGACAGCCGGGCGACGCGCGCGCGCCGGCGGCTCGTGACCAGAGGTCGCGTGTAGGGGAGCAACGGCCGGCAGGTGGACCCGCGGGCACCGCCAGCTCGGCGGCAGAGTGAGGGAAGGAGGGGGAGGGGCGGATTCCAAGCCAGGCGGGCGACGCGCGCGCGCTGGCGTCTCGTCACCAGAGATCGCGAGTGCGAGAGGCCCGGCCGGCAGGTGGACACGCGGGCACCGCCGGCTCGGCGGCAGAGTCAGGGAAGTGGGGGGAGGGGATAGAGCCCCGTCGGGCTCGTCGACCCGCGGCTCCTGGCGGCTCTGCGGCCGAGTTGGGGAAGGAGGGGGGGAGGGGCAGACTCCCTGACAGCCGGGCGATGCGCGCGCGCCGGCGGCTCGGCGGCACAGGTCGCGAGTGGGGGAGGCCCGGCCGGCAGGTGGACACACGGGCACCGCCAGCTCGGCGGCAGAGTGAGGAAAGGGGGGGCGGGGCAGACACCTCGACAGCCGGGCGATGCGCGCGCGCTGGCGGCTCGTCACCAGAGGTCGCGAGTGCGAGAGGCCCGGCCGGCAGGTGGACACGGGGGCACCGCCGGCTCGGCGGCAGAGTCAGGGAAGTGGGGGGAGGGGATAGAGCCCCGTCGGGCTCGTCGACCCGCGGCTCCTGGCGGCTCTGCGGCCGAGTTGGGGAAGGAGGGGGGAGGGGCAGACTCCCTGACAGCCGGGCGATGCGCGCGCGCCGGCGGCTCGGCGGCACAGGTCGCGAGTGGGGGAGGCCCGGCCGGCAGGTGGACACGCGGGCACCGCCAGCTCGGCGGCAGAGTGAGGAAAGGGGGGGCGGGGCAGACACCTCGACAGCCGGGCGACGCGCGCGCGCTGGCGGCTCGTCACCAGAGGTCGGGAGTGCGAGAGGCCAGGCCGGCAGGTGGACACGCGGGCACCCGCAGCTCGTCGGCAGGGTTAGGGAAGGGGGGGAGGGGATAGAGCCCCGTCCGGCTGGTCGACCCGCGGGCACTGCCAGGCGGGCGACGGGCGCGCGCTGGCGGCTGGGCGGGCGAGGTCGCCAGTGGGAGAGGCCCGGCCGGCAGGTGCCCGCGGGCAACGCCAGCTGGGCGGCAGAGTGAGGGGAGGAGCGGGGGAGGGGCAGACAGCCTGACAGCCGGGCGACGGGCGCGCGCTGGCGGCTCGGCGGGCGAGGTCGCGAGTGGGAGAGCCCCGGTCGCAGGTGGCCCCGCGGGCACCCGCAGCTCGTCGACAGAGTTAGGGAAGTGGGGGGAGGGGATAGAGCCCCGTCGGGCTCGTCGACCCGCGGCTCCTGGCGGCTCTGCGGCCGAGTTAGGGAAGGAGGGGGGGAGGGGCAGACTCCCTGACAGCCGGGCGATGCGCGCGCGCCGGCGGCTCGGCGGCACAGGTCGCGAGTGGGGGAGGCCCGGCCGGCAGGTGGACACGCGGGCACCGCCAGCTCGGCGGCAGAGTGAGGAAAGGGGGGGGAGGGGCAGACACCTAGACAGCCGGGCGACGCGCGCGCGCCGGCGGCTCGTGACCAGAGGTCGCGTGTAGGGGAGCAACGGCCGGCAGGTGGACCCGCGGGCACCGCCAGCTCGGCGGCAGAGTGAGGGAAGGAGGGGGAGGGGCGGATTCCAAGCCAGGCGGGCGACGCGCGCGCGCTGGCGTCTCGTCACCAGAGATCGCGAGTGCGAGAGGCCCGGCCGGCAGGTGGACACGCGGGCACCGCCGGCTCGGCGGCAGAGTCAGGGAAGTGGGGGGAGGGGATAGAGCCCCGTCGGGCTCGTCGACCCGCGGCTCCTGGCGGCTCTGCGGCCGAGTTGGGGAAGGAGGGGGGGAGGGGCAGACTCCCTGACAGCCGGGCGATGCGCGCGCGCCGGCGGCTCGGCGGCACAGGTCGCGAGTGGGGGAGGCCCGGCCGGCAGGTGGACACGCGGGCACCGCCAGCTCGGCGGCAGAGTGAGGAAAGGGGGGGCGGGGCAGACACCTCGACAGCCGGGCGATGCGCGCGCGCTGGCGGCTCGTCACCAGAGGTCGCGAGTGCGAGAGGCCCGGCCGGCAGGTGGACACGGGGGCACCGCCGGCTCGGCGGCAGAGTCAGGGAAGTGGGGGGAGGGGATAGAGCCCCGTCGGGCTCGTCGACCCGCGGCTCCTGGCGGCTCTGCGGCCGAGTTGGGGAAGGAGGGGGGGAGGGGCAGACTCCCTGACAGCCGGGCGATGCGCGCGCGCCGGCGGCTCGGCGGCACAGGTCGCGAGTGGGGGAGGCCCGGCCGGCAGGTGGACACGCGGGCACCGCCAGCTCGGCGGCAGAGTGAGGAAAGGGGGGGCGGGGCAGACACCTCGACAGCCGGGCGACGCGCGCGCGCTGGCGGCTCGTCACCAGAGGTCGGGAGTGCGAGAGGCCAGGCCGGCAGGTGGACACGCGGGCACCCGCAGCTCGTCGGCAGGGTTAGGGAAGGGGGGGAGGGGATAGAGCCCCGTCCGGCTGGTCGACCCGCGGGCACTGCCAGGCGGGCGACGGGCGCGCGCTGGCGGCTGGGCGGGCGAGGTCGCCAGTGGGAGAGGCCCGGCCGGCAGGTGCCCGCGGGCAACGCCAGCTGGGCGGCAGAGTGAGGGGAGGAGCGGGGGAGGGGCAGACAGCCTGACAGCCGGGCGACGGGCGCGCGCTGGCGGCTCGGCGGGCGAGGTCGCGAGTGGGAGAGCCCCGGTCGCAGGTGGCCCCGCGGGCACCCGCAGCTCGTCGACAGAGTTAGGGAAGTGGGGGGAGGGGATAGAGCCCCGTCGGGCTCGTCGACCCGCGGCTCCTGGCGGCTCTGCGGCCGAGTTATGGAAGGAGGGGGGGAGGGGCAGACTCCCTGACAGCCGGGCGATGCGCGCGCGCCGGCGGCTCGGCGGCACAGGTCGCGAGTGGGGGAGGCCCGGCCGGCAGGTGGACACGCGGGCACCGCCAGCTCGGCGGCAGAGTGAGGAAAGGGGGGGAGGGGCAGACACCTAGACAGCCGGGCGACGCGCGCGCGCCGGCGGCTCGTGACCAGAGGTCGCGTGTAGGGGAGCAACGGCCGGCAGGTGGACCCGCGGGCACCGCCAGCTCGGCGGCAGAGTGAGGGAAGGAGGGGGAGGGGCGGATTCCAAGCCAGGCGGGCGACGCGCGCGCGCTGGCGTCTCGTCACCAGAGATCGCGAGTGCGAGAGGCCCGGCCGGCAGGTGGACACGCGGGCACCGCCGGCTCGGCGGCAGAGTCAGGGAAGTGGGGGGAGGGGATAGAGCCCCGTCGGGCTCGTCGACCCGCGGCTCCTGGCGGCTCTGCGGCCGAGTTGGGGAAGGAGGGGGGGAGGGGCAGACTCCCTGACAGCCGGGCGATGCGCGCGCGCCGGCGGCTCGGCGGCACAGGTCGCGAGTGGGGGAGGCCCGGCCGGCAGGTGGACACGCGGGCACCGCCAGCTCGGCGGCAGAGTGAGGAAAGGGGGGGCGGGGCAGACACCTCGACAGCCGGGCGATGCGCGCGCGCTGGCGGCTCGTCACCAGAGGTCGCGAGTGCGAGAGGCCCGGCCGGCAGGTGGACACGGGGGCACCGCCGGCTTGGCGGCAGAGTCAGGGAAGTGGGGGGAGGGGATAGAGCCCCGTCGGGCTCGTCGACCCGCGGCTCCTGGCGGCTCTGCGGCCGAGTTGGGGAAGGAGGGGGGGAGGGGCAGACTCCCTGACAGCCGGGCGATGCGCGCGCGCCGGCGGCTCGGCGGCACAGGTCGCGAGTGGGGGAGGCCCGGCCGGCAGGTGGACACGCGGGCACCGCCAGCTCGGCGGCAGAGTGAGGAAAGGGGGGGCGGGGCAGACACCTCGACAGCCGGGCGACGCGCGCGCGCTGGCGGCTCGTCACCAGAGGTCGGGAGTGCGAGAGGCCAGGCCGGCAGGTGGACACGCGGGCACCCGCAGCTCGTCGGCAGGGTTAGGGAAGGGGGGGAGGGGATAGAGCCCCGTCCGGCTGGTCGACCCGCGGGCACTGCCAGGCGGGCGACGGGCGCGCGCTGGCGGCTGGGCGGGCGAGGTCGCCAGTGGGAGAGGCCCGGCCGGCAGGTGCCCGCGGGCAACGCCAGCTGGGCGGCAGAGTGAGGGGAGGAGCGGGGGAGGGGCAGACAGCCTGACAGCCGGGCGACGGGCGCGCGCTGGCGGCTCGGCGGGCGAGGTCGCGAGTGGGAGAGCCCCGGTCGCAGGTGGCCCCGCGGGCACCCGCAGCTCGTCGACAGAGTTAGGGAAGTGGGGGGAGGGGATAGAGCCCCGTCGGGCTCGTCGACCCGCGGCTCCTGGCGGCTCTGCGGCCGAGTTAGGGAAGGAGGGGGGGAGGGGCAGACTCCCTGACAGCCGGGCGATGCGCGCGCGCCGGCGGCTCGGCGGCACAGGTCGCGAGTGGGGGAGGCCCGGCCGGCAGGTGGACACGCGGGCACCGCCAGCTCGGCGGCAGAGTGAGGAAAGGGGGGGGAGGGGCAGACACCTAGACAGCCGGGCGACGCGCGCGCGCCGGCGGCTCGTGACCAGAGGTCGCGTGTAGGGGAGCAACGGCCGGCAGGTGGACCCGCGGGCACCGCCAGCTCGGCGGCAGAGTGAGGGAAGGAGGGGGAGGGGCGGATTCCAAGCCAGGCGGGCGACGCGCGCGCGCTGGCGTCTCGTCACCAGAGATCGCGAGTGCGAGAGGCCCGGCCGGCAGGTGGACACGCGGGCACCGCCGGCTCGGCGGCAGAGTCAGGGAAGTGGGGGGAGGGGATAGAGCCCCGTCGGGCTCGTCGACCCGCGGCTCCTGGCGGCTCTGCGGCCGAGTTGGGGAAGGAGGGGGGGAGGGGCAGACTCCCTGACAGCCGGGCGATGCGCGCGCGCCGGCGGCTCGGCGGCACAGGTCGCGAGTGGGGGAGGCCCGGCCGGCAGGTGGACACGCGGGCACCGCCAGCTCGGCGGCAGAGTGAGGAAAGGGGGGGCGGGGCAGACACCTCGACAGCCGGGCGATGCGCGCGCGCTGGCGGCTCGTCACCAGAGGTCGCGAGTGCGAGAGGCCCGGCCGGCAGGTGGACACGGGGGCACCGCCGGCTCGGCGGCAGAGTCAGGGAAGTGGGGGGAGGGGATAGAGCCCCGTCGGGCTCGTCGACCCGCGGCTCCTGGCGGCTCTGCGGCCGAGTTGGGGAAGGAGGGGGGGAGGGGCAGACTCCCTGACAGCCGGGCGATGCGCGCGCGCCGGCGGCTCGGCGGCACAGGTCGCGAGTGGGGGAGGCCCGGCCGGCAGGTGGACACGCGGGCACCGCCAGCTCGGCGGCAGAGTGAGGAAAGGGGGGGCGGGGCAGACACCTCGACAGCCGGGCGACGCGCGCGCGCTGGCGGCTCGTCACCAGAGGTCGCGAGTGCGAGAGGCCAGGCCGGCAGGTGGACACGCGGGCACCCGCAGCTCGTCGGCAGGGTTAGGGAAGGGGGGGAGGGGATAGAGCCCCGTCCGGCTGGTCGACCCGCGGGCACTGCCAGGCGGGCGACGGGCGCGCGCTGGCGGCTGGGCGGGCGAGGTCGCCAGTGGGAGAGGCCCGGCCGGCAGGTGCCCGCGGGCAACGCCAGCTGGGCGGCAGAGTGAGGGGAGGAGCGGGGGAGGGGCAGACAGCCTGACAGCCGGGCGACGGGCGCGCGCTGGCGGCTCGGCGGGCGAGGTCGCGAGTGGGAGAGCCCCGGTCGCAGGTGGCCCCGCGGGCACCCGCAGCTCGTCGACAGAGTTAGGGAAGTGGGGGGAGGGGATAGAGCCCCGTCGGGCTCGTCGACCCGCGGCTCCTGGCGGCTCTGCGGCCGAGTTAGGGAAGGAGGGGGGGAGGGGCAGACTCCCTGACAGCCGGGCGATGCGCGCGCGCCGGCGGCTCGGCGGCACAGGTCGCGAGTGGGGGAGGCCCGGCCGGCAGGTGGACACGCGGGCACCGCCAGCTCGGCGGCAGAGTGAGGAAAGGGGGGGGAGGGGCAGACACCTAGACAGCCGGGCGACGCGCGCGCGCCGGCGGCTCGTGACCAGAGGTCGCGTGTAGGGGAGCAACGGCCGGCAGGTGGACCCGCGGGCACCGCCAGCTCGGCGGCAGAGTGAGGGAAGGAGGGGGAGGGGCGGATTCCAAGCCAGGCGGGCGACGCGCGCGCGCTGGCGTCTCGTCACCAGAGATCGCGAGTGCGAGAGGCCCGGCCGGCAGGTGGACACGCGGGCACCGCCGGCTCGGCGGCAGAGTCAGGGAAGTGGGGGGAGGGGATAGAGCCCCGTCGGGCTCGTCGACCCGCGGCTCCTGGCGGCTCTGCGGCCGAGTTGGGGAAGGAGGGGGGAGGGGCAGACTCCCTGACAGCCGGGCGATGCGCGCGCGCCGGCGGCTCGGCGGCACAGGTCGCGAGTGGGGGAGGCCCGGCCGGCAGGTGGACACGCGGGCACCGCCAGCTCGGCGGCAGAGTGAGGAAAGGGGGGGCGGGGCAGACACCTCGACAGCCGGGCGATGCGCGCGCGCTGGCGGCTCGTCACCAGAGGTCGCGAGTGCGAGAGGCCCGGCCGGCAGGTGGACACGGGGGCACCGCCGGCTCGGCGGCAGAGTCAGGGAAGTGGGGGGAGGGGATAGAGCCCCGTCGGGCTCGTCGACCCGCGGCTCCTGGCGGCTCTGCGGCCGAGTTGGGGAAGGAGGGGGGGAGGGGCAGACTCCCTGACAGCCGGGCGATGCGCGCGCGCCGGCGGCTCGGCGGCACAGGTCGCGAGTGGGGGAGGCCCGGCCGGCAGGTGGACACGCGGGCACCGCCAGCTCGGCGGCAGAGTGAGGAAAGGGGGGGCGGGGCAGACACCTCGACAGCCGGGCGACGCGCGCGCGCTGGCGGCTCGTCACCAGAGGTCGGGAGTGCGAGAGGCCAGGCCGGCAGGTGGACACGCGGGCACCCGCAGCTCGTCGGCAGGGTTAGGGAAGGGGGGGAGGGGATAGAGCCCCGTCCGGCTGGTCGACCCGCGGGCACTGCCAGGCGGGCGACGGGCGCGCGCTGGCGGCTGGGCGGGCGAGGTCGCCAGTGGGAGAGGCCCGGCCGGCAGGTGCCCGCGGGCAACGCCAGCTGGGCGGCAGAGTGAGGGGAGGAGCGGGGGAGGGGCAGACAGCCTGACAGCCGGGCGACGGGCGCGCGCTGGCGGCTCGGCGGGCGAGGTCGCGAGTGGGAGAGCCCCGGTCGCAGGTGGCCCCGCGGGCACCCGCAGCTCGTCGACAGAGTTAGGGAAGTGGGGGGAGGGGATAGAGCCCCGTCGGGCTCGTCGACCCGCGGCTCCTGGCGGCTCTGCGGCCGAGTTAGGGAAGGAGGGGGGAGGGGCAGACTCCCTGACAGCCGGGCGATGCGCGCGCGCCGGCGGCTCGGCGGCACAGGTCGCGAGTGGGGGAGGCCCGGCCGGCAGGTGGACACGCGGGCACCGCCAGCTCGGCGGCAGAGTGAGGAAAGGGGGGGGAGGGGCAGACACCTAGACAGCCGGGCGACGCGCGCGCGCCGGCGGCTCGTGACCAGAGGTCGCGTGTAGGGGAGCAACGGCCGGCAGGTGGACCCGCGGGCACCGCCAGCTCGGCGGCAGAGTGAGGGAAGGAGGGGGAGGGGCGGATTCCAAGCCAGGCGGGCGACGCGCGCGCGCTGGCGTCTCGTCACCAGAGATCGCGAGTGCGAGAGGCCCGGCCGGCAGGTGGACACGCGGGCACCGCCGGCTCGGCGGCAGAGTCAGGGAAGTGGGGGGAGGGGATAGAGCCCCGTCGGGCTCGTCGACCCGCGGCTCCTGGCGGCTCTGCGGCCGAGTTGGGGAAGGAGGGGGGGAGGGGCAGACTCCCTGACAGCCGGGCGATGCGCGCGCGCCGGCGGCTCGGCGGCACAGGTCGCGAGTGGGGGAGGCCCGGCCGGCAGGTGGACACGCGGGCACCGCCAGCTCGGCGGCAGAGTGAGGAAAGGGGGGGCGGGGCAGACACCTCGACAGCCGGGCGACGCGCGCGCGCTGGCGGCTCGTCACCAGAGGTCGCGAGTGCGAGAGGCCCGGCCGGCAGGTGGACACGGGGGCACCGCCGGCTCGGCGGCAGAGTCAGGGAAGTGGGGGGAGGGGATAGAGCCCCGTCGGGCTCGTCGACCCGCGGCTCCTGGCGGCTCTGCGGCCGAGTTGGGGAAGGAGGGGGGGAGGGGCAGACTCCCTGACAGCCGGGCGATGCGCGCGCGCCGGCGGCTCGGCGGCACAGGTCGCGAGTGGGGGAGGCCCGGCCGGCAGGTGGACACGCGGGCACCGCCAGCTCGGCGGCAGAGTGAGGAAAGGGGGGGCGGGGCAGACACCTCGACAGCCGGGCGACGCGCGCGCGCTGGCGGCTCGTCACCAGAGGTCGGGAGTGCGAGAGGCCAGGCCGGCAGGTGGACACGCGGGCACCCGCAGCTCGTCGGCAGGGTTAGGGAAGGGGGGGAGGGGATAGAGCCCCGTCCGGCTGGTCGACCCGCGGGCACTGCCAGGCGGGCGACGGGCGCGCGCTGGCGGCTGGGCGGGCGAGGTCGCCAGTGGGAGAGGCCCGGCCGGCAGGTGCCCGCGGGCAACGCCAGCTGGGCGGCAGAGTGAGGGGAGGAGCGGGGGAGGGGCAGACAGCCTGACAGCCGGGCGACGGGCGCGCGCTGGCGGCTCGGCGGGCGAGGTCGCGAGTGGGAGAGCCCCGGTCGCAGGTGGCCCCGCGGGCACCCGCAGCTCGTCGACAGAGTTAGGGAAGTGGGGGGAGGGGATAGAGCCCCGTCGGGCTCGTCGACCCGCGGCTCCTGGCGGCTCTGCGGCCGAGTTAGGGAAGGAGGGGGGGAGGGGCAGACTCCCTGACAGCCGGGCGATGCGCGCGCGCCGGCGGCTCGGCGGCACAGGTCGCGAGTGGGGGAGGCCCGGCCGGCAGGTGGACACGCGGGCACCGCCAGCTCGGCGGCAGAGTGAGGAAAGGGGGGGGAGGGGCAGACACCTAGACAGCCGGGCGACGCGCGCGCGCCGGCGGCTCGTGACCAGAGGTCGCGTGTAGGGGAGCAACGGCCGGCAGGTGGACCCGCGGGCACCGCCAGCTCGGCGGCAGAGTGAGGGAAGGAGGGGGAGGGGCGGATTCCAAGCCAGGCGGGCGACGCGCGCGCGCTGGCGTCTCGTCACCAGAGATCGCGAGTGCGAGAGGCCCGGCCGGCAGGTGGACACGCGGGCACCGCCGGCTCGGCGGCAGAGTCAGGGAAGTGGGGGGAGGGGATAGAGCCCCGTCGGGCTCGTCGACCCGCGGCTCCTGGCGGCTCTGCGGCCGAGTTGGGGAAGGAGGGGGGGAGGGGCAGACTCCCTGACAGCCGGGCGATGCGCGCGCGCCGGCGGCTCGGCGGCACAGGTCGCGAGTGGGGGAGGCCCGGCCGGCAGGTGGACACGCGGGCACCGCCAGCTCGGCGGCAGAGTGAGGAAAGGGGGGGCGGGGCAGACACCTCGACAGCCGGGCGACGCGCGCGCGCTGGCGGCTCGTCACCAGAGGTCGCGAGTGCGAGAGGCCCGGCCGGCAGGTGGACACGGGGGCACCGCCGGCTCGGCGGCAGAGTCAGGGAAGTGGGGGGAGGGGATAGAGCCCCGTCGGGCTCGTCGACCCGCGGCTCCTGGCGGCTCTGCGGCCGAGTTGGGGAAGGAGGGGGGGAGGGGCAGACTCCCTGACAGCCGGGCGATGCGCGCGCGCCGGCGGCTCGGCGGCACAGGTCGCGAGTGGGGGAGGCCCGGCCGGCAGGTGGACACGCGGGCACCGCCAGCTCGGCGGCAGAGTGAGGAAAGGGGGGGCGGGGCAGACACCTCGACAGCCGGGCGACGCGCGCGCGCTGGCGGCTCGTCACCAGAGGTCGGGAGTGCGAGAGGCCAGGCCGGCAGGTGGACACGCGGGCACCCGCAGCTCGTCGGCAGGGTTAGGGAAGGGGGGGAGGGGATAGAGCCCCGTCCGGCTGGTCGACCCGCGGGCACTGCCAGGCGGGCGACGGGCGCGCGCTGGCGGCTGGGCGGGCGAGGTCGCCAGTGGGAGAGGCCCGGCCGGCAGGTGCCCGCGGGCAACGCCAGCTGGGCGGCAGAGTGAGGGGAGGAGCGGGGGAGGGGCAGACAGCCTGACAGCCGGGCGACGGGCGCGCGCTGGCGGCTCGGCGGGCGAGGTCGCGAGTGGGAGAGCCCCGGTCGCAGGTGGCCCCGCGGGCACCCGCAGCTCGTCGACAGAGTTAGGGAAGTGGGGGGAGGGGATAGAGCCCCGTCGGGCTCGTCGACCCGCGGCTCCTGGCGGCTCTGCGGCCGAGTTAGGGAAGGAGGGGGGGAGGGGCAGACTCCCTGACAGCCGGGCGATGCGCGCGCGCCGGCGGCTCGGCGGCACAGGTCGCGAGTGGGGGAGGCCCGGCCGGCAGGTGGACACGCGGGCACCGCCAGCTCGGCGGCAGAGTGAGGAAAGGGGGGGGAGGGGCAGACACCTAGACAGCCGGGCGACGCGCGCGCGCCGGCGGCTCGTGACCAGAGGTCGCGTGTAGGGGAGCAACGGCCGGCAGGTGGACCCGCGGGCACCGCCAGCTCGGCGGCAGAGTGAGGGAAGGAGGGGGAGGGGCGGATTCCAAGCCAGGCGGGCGACGCGCGCGCGCTGGCGTCTCGTCACCAGAGATCGCGAGTGCGAGAGGCCCGGCCGGCAGGTGGACACGCGGGCACCGCCGGCTCGGCGGCAGAGTCAGGGAAGTGGGGGGAGGGGATAGAGCCCCGTCGGGCTCGTCGACCCGCGGCTCCTGGCGGCTCTGCGGCCGAGTTGGGGAAGGAGGGGGGAGGGGCAGACTCCCTGACAGCCGGGCGATGCGCGCGCGCCGGCGGCTCGGCGGCACAGGTCGCGAGTGGGGGAGGCCCGGCCGGCAGGTGGACACGCGGGCACCGCCAGCTCGGCGGCAGAGTGAGGAAAGGGGGGGCGGGGCAGACACCTCGACAGCCGGGCGATGCGCGCGCGCTGGCGGCTCGTCACCAGAGGTCGCGAGTGCGAGAGGCCCGGCCGGCAGGTGGACACGGGGGCACCGCCGGCTCGGCGGCAGAGTCAGGGAAGTGGGGGGAGGGGATAGAGCCCCGTCGGGCTCGTCGACCCGCGGCTCCTGGCGGCTCTGCGGCCGAGTTGGGGAAGGAGGGGGGGAGGGGCAGACTCCCTGACAGCCGGGCGATGCGCGCGCGCCGGCGGCTCGGCGGCACAGGTCGCGAGTGGGGGAGGCCCGGCCGGCAGGTGGACACGCGGGCACCGCCAGCTCGGCGGCAGAGTGAGGAAAGGGGGGGCGGGGCAGACACCTCGACAGCCGGGCGACGCGCGCGCGCTGGCGGCTCGTCACCAGAGGTCGGGAGTGCGAGAGGCCAGGCCGGCAGGTGGACACGCGGGCACCCGCAGCTCGTCGGCAGGGTTAGGGAAGGGGGGGAGGGGATAGAGCCCCGTCCGGCTGGTCGACCCGCGGGCACTGCCAGGCGGGCGACGGGCGCGCGCTGGCGGCTGGGCGGGCGAGGTCGCCAGTGGGAGAGGCCCGGCCGGCAGGTGCCCGCGGGCAACGCCAGCTGGGCGGCAGAGTGAGGGGAGGAGCGGGGGAGGGGCAGACAGCCTGACAGCCGGGCGACGGGCGCGCGCTGGCGGCTCGGCGGGCGAGGTCGCGAGTGGGAGAGCCCCGGTCGCAGGTGGCCCCGCGGGCACCCGCAGCTCGTCGACAGAGTTAGGGAAGTGGGGGGAGGGGATAGAGCCCCGTCGGGCTCGTCGACCCGCGGCTCCTGGCGGCTCTGCGGCCGAGTTAGGGAAGGAGGGGGGGAGGGGCAGACTCCCTGACAGCCGGGCGATGCGCGCGCGCCGGCGGCTCGGCGGCACAGGTCGCGAGTGGGGGAGGCCCGGCCGGCAGGTGGACACGCGGGCACCGCCAGCTCGGCGGCAGAGTGAGGAAAGGGGGGGGAGGGGCAGACACCTAGACAGCCGGGCGACGCGCGCGCGCCGGCGGCTCGTGACCAGAGGTCGCGTGTAGGGGAGCACCGGCCGGCAGGTGGACCCGCGGGCAGCGCCAGCTCGGCGGCAGAGTGAGGGAAGGAGGGGGAGGGGCGGATTCCAAGCCAGGCGGGCGACGCGCGCGCGCTGGCGTCTCGTCACCAGAGATCGCGAGTGCGAGAGGCCCGGCCGGCAGGTGGACACGCGGGCACCGCCGGCTCGGCGGCAGAGTCAGGGAAGTGGGGGGAGGGGATAGAGCCCCGTCGGGCTCGTCGACCCGCGGCTCCTGGCGGCTCTGCGGCCGAGTTGGGGAAGGAGGGGGGGAGGGGCAGACTCCCTGACAGCCGGGCGATGCGCGCGCGCCGGCGGCTCGGCGGCACAGGTCGCGAGTGGGGGAGGCCCGGCCGGCAGGTGGACACGCGGGCACCGCCAGCTCGGCGGCAGAGTGAGGAAAGGGGGGGCGGGGCAGACACCTCGACAGCCGGGCGACGCGCGCGCGCTGGCGGCTCGTCACCAGAGGTCGCGAGTGCGAGAGGCCCGGCCGGCAGGTGGACACGGGGGCACCGCCGGCTCGGCGGCAGAGTCAGGGAAGTGGGGGGAGGGGATAGAGCCCCGTCGGGCTCGTCGACCCGCGGCTCCTGGCGGCTCTGCGGCCGAGTTGGGGAAGGAGGGGGGGAGGGGCAGACTCCCTGACAGCCGGGCGATGCGCGCGCGCCGGCGCCTCGGCGGCACAGGTCGCGAGTGGGGGAGGCCCGGCCGGCAGGT
The DNA here is from genome assembly GCF_054371585.1 of Giraffa tippelskirchi. Taxonomy (NCBI): domain Eukaryota; kingdom Metazoa; phylum Chordata; class Mammalia; order Artiodactyla; family Giraffidae; genus Giraffa; species Giraffa tippelskirchi. The sequence continues at coordinate 70,244,297 of NC_137282.1, forward strand.
GGACACGCGGGCACCGCCAGCTCGGCGGCAGAGTGAGGAAAGGGGGGGCGGGGCAGACACCTCGACAGCCGGGCGACGCGCGCGCGCTGGCGGCTCGTCACCAGAGGTCGGGAGTGCGAGAGGCCAGGCCGGCAGGTGGACACGCGGGCACCCGCAGCTCGTCGGCAGGGTTAGGGAAGGGGGGAAGGGGATAGAGCCCCGTCCGGCTGGTCGACCCGCGGGCACTGCCAGGCGGGCGACGGGCGCGCGCTGGCGGCTGGGCGGGCGCGGTCGCCAGTGGGAGAGGCCCGGCCGGCAGGTGCCCGCGGGCAACGCCAGCTGGGCGGCAGAGTGAGGGGAGGAGCGGGGGAGGGGCAGACAGCCTGACAGCCGGGCGACGGGCGCGCGCTGGCGGCTCGGCGGGCGAGGTCGCGAGTGGGAGAGCCCCGGTCGCAGGTGGCCCCGCGGGCACCCGCAGCTCGTCGACAGAGTTAGGGAAGTGGGGGGAGGGGATAGAGCCCCGTCGGGCTCGTCGACCCGCGGCTCCTGGCGGCTCTGCGGCCGAGTTAGGGAAGGAGGGGGGGAGGGGCAGACTCCCTGACAGCCGGGCGATGCGCGCGCGCCGGCGGCTCGGCGGCACAGGTCGCGAGTGGGGGAGGCCCGGCCGGCAGGTGGACACGCGGGCACCGCCAGCTCGGCGGCAGAGTGAGGAAAGGGGGGGGAGGGGCAGACACCTAGACAGCCGGGCGACGCGCGCGCGCCGGCGGCTCGTGACCAGAGGTCGCGTGTATGGGAGCACCGGCCGGCAGGTGGACCCGCGGGCAGCGCCAGCTCGGCGGCAGAGTGAGGGAAGGAGGGGGAGGGGCGGATTCCAAGCCAGGCGGGCGACGCGCGCGCGCTGGCGTCTCGTCACCAGAGATCGCGAGTGCGAGAGGCCCGGCCGGCAGGTGGACACGCGGGCACCGCCGGCTCGGCGGCAGAGTCAGGGAAGTGGGGGGAGGGGATAGAGCCCCGTCGGGCTCGTCGACCCGCGGCTCCTGGCGGCTCTGCGGCCGAGTTGGGGAAGGAGGGGGGGAGGGGCAGACTCCCTGACAGCCGGGCGATGCGCGCGCGCCGGCGGCTCGGCGGCACAGGTCGCGAGTGGGGGAGGCCCGGCCGGCAGGTGGACACGCGGGCACCGCCAGCTCGGCGGCAGAGTGAGGAAAGGGGGGGCGGGGCAGACACCTCGACAGCCGGGCGACGCGCGCGCGCTGGCGGCTCGTCACCAGAGGTCGCGAGTGCGAGAGGCCAGGCCGGCAGGTGGACACGCGGGCACCCGCAGCTCGTCGGCAGGGTTAGGGAAGGGGGGGAGGGGATAGAGCCCCGTCCGGCTGGTCGACCCGCGGGCACTGCCAGGCGGGCGACGGGCGCGCGCTGGCGGCTGGGCGGGCGAGGTCGCCAGTGGGAGAGGCCCGGCCGGCAGGTGCCCGCGGGCAACGCCAGCTGGGCGGCAGAGTGAGGGGAGGAGCGGGGGAGGGGCCGACAGCCTGACAGCCGGGCGACGGGCGCGCGCTGGCGGCTCGGCGGGCGAGGTCGCGAGTGGGAGAGCCCCGGTCGCAGGTGGCCCCGCGGGCACCCGCAGCTCGTCGACAGAGTTAGGGAAGTGGGGGGAGGGGATAGAGCCCCGTCGGGCTCGTCGACCCGCGGCTCCTGGCGGCTCTGCGGCCGAGTTAGGGAAGGAGGGGGGGAGGGGCAGACTCCCTGACAGCCGGGCGATGCGCGCGCGCCGGCGGCTCGGCGGCACAGGTCGCGAGTGGGGGAGGCCCGGCCGGCAGGTGGACACGCGGGCACCGCCAGCTCGGCGGCAGAGTGAGGAAAGGGGGGGAGGGGCAGACACCTAGACAGCCGGGCGACGCGCGCGCGCCGGCGGCTCGTGACCAGAGGTCGCGTGTAGGGGAGCAACGGCCGGCAGGTGGACCCGCGGGCAGCGCCAGCTCGGCGGCAGAGTGAGGGAAGGAGGGGGAGGGGCGGATTCCAAGCCAGGCGGGCGACGCGCGCGCGCTGGCGTCTCGTCACCAGAGATCGCGAGTGCGAGAGGCCCGGCCGGCAGGTGGACACGCGGGCACCGCCGGCTCGGCGGCAGAGTCAGGGAAGTGGGGGGAGGGGATAGAGCCCCGTCGGGCTCGTCGACCCGCGGCTCCTGGCGGCTCTGCGGCCGAGTTGGGGAAGGAGGGGGGGAGGGGCAGACTCCCTGACAGCCGGGCGATGCGCGCGCGCCGGCGGCTCGGCGGCACAGGTCGCGAGTGGGGGAGGCCCGGCCGGCAGGTGGACACGCGGGCACCCGCAGCTCGTCGGCAGGGTTAGGGAAGGGGGGGAGGGGATAGAGCCCCGTCCGGCTGGTCGACCCGCGGGCACTGCCAGGCGGGCGACGGGCGCGCGCTGGCGGCTGGGCGGGCGAGGTCGCCAGTGGGAGAGGCCCGGCCGGCAGGTGCCCGCGGGCAACGCCAGCTGGGCGGCAGAGTGAGGGGAGGAGCGGGGGAGGGGCAGACAGCCTGACAGCCGGGCGACGGGCGCGCGCTGGCGGCTCGGCGGGCGAGGTCGCGAGTGGGAGAGCCCCGGTCGCAGGTGGACCCGCGGGCACCCGCAGCTCGTCGACAGAGCTAGGGAAGTGGGGGGAGGGGATAGAGCCCCGTCGGGCTCGTCGACCCGCGGCTCCTGGCGGCTCTGCGGCCGAGTTGGGGAAGGAGGGGGGGAGGGGCAGACTCCCTGACAGCCGGGCGATGCGCGCGCGCCGGCGGCTCGGCGGCACAGGTCGCGAGTGGGGGAGGCCCGGCCGGCAGGTGGACACGCGGGCACCGCCAGCTCGGCGGCAGAGTGAGGAAAGGGGGGGCGGGGCAGACACCTCGACAGCCGGGCGATGCGCGCGCGCTGGCGGCTCGTCACCAGAGGTCGCGAGTGCGAGAGGCCCGGCCGGCAGGTGGACACGGGGGCACCGCCGGCACGGCGGCAGAGTCAGGGAAGTGGGGGGAGGGGATAGAGCCCCGTCGGGCTCGTCGACCCGCGGCTCCTGGCGGCTCTGCGGCCGAGTTGGGGAAGGAGGGGGGGAGGGGCAGACTCCCTGACAGCCGGGCGATGCGCGCGCGCCGGCGGCTCGGCGGCACAGGTCGCGAGTGGGGGAGGCCCGGCCGGCAGGTGGACACGCGGGCACCGCCAGCTCGGCGGCAGAGTGAGGAAAGGGGGGGCGGGGCAGACACCTCGACAGCCGGGCGACGCGCGCGCGCTGGCGGCTCGTCACCAGAGGTCGCGAGTGCGAGAGGCCAGGCCGGCAGGTGGACACGCGGGCACCCGCAGCTCGTCGGCAGGGTTAGGGAAGGGGGGGAGGGGATAGAGCCCCGTCCGGCTGGTCGACCCGCGGGCACTGCCAGGCGGGCGACGGGCGCGCGCTGGCGGCTGGGCGGGCGAGGTCGCCAGTGGGAGAGGCCCGGCCGGCAGGTGCCCGCGGGCAACGCCAGCTGGGCGGCAGAGTGAGGGGAGGAGCGGGGGAGGGGCAGACAGCCTGACAGCCGGGCGACGGGCGCGCGCTGGCGGCTCGGCGGGCGAGGTCGCGAGTGGGAGAGCCCCGGTCGCAGGTGGCCCCGCGGGCACCCGCAGCTCGTCGACAGAGTTAGGGAAGTGGGGGGAGGGGATAGAGCCCCGTCGGGCTCGTCGACCCGCGGCTCCTGGCGGCTCTGCGGCCGAGTTAGGGAAGGAGGGGGGGAGGGGCAGACTCCCTGACAGCCGGGCGATGCGCGCGCGCCGGCGGCTCGGCGGCACAGGTCGCGAGTGGGGGAGGCCCGGCCGGCAGGTGGACACGCGGGCACCGCCAGCTCGGCGGCAGAGTGAGGAAAGGGGGGGGAGGGGCAGACACCTAGACAGCCGGGCGACGCGCGCGCGCCGGCGGCTCGTGACCAGAGGTCGCGTGTAGGGGAGCAACGGCCGGCAGGTGGACCCGCGGGCACCGCCAGCTCGGCGGCAGAGTGAGGGAAGGAGGGGGAGGGGCGGATTCCAAGCCAGGCGGGCGACGCGCGCGCGCTGGCGTCTCGTCACCAGAGATCGCGAGTGCGAGAGGCCCGGCCGGCAGGTGGACACGCGGGCACCGCCGGCTCGGCGGCAGAGTCAGGGAAGTGGGGGGAGGGGATAGAGCCCCGTCGGGCTCGTCGACCCGCGGCTCCTGGCGGCTCTGCGGCCGAGTTGGGGAAGGAGGGGGGGAGGGGCAGACTCCCTGACAGCCGGGCGATGCGCGCGCGCCGGCGGCTCGGCGGCACAGGTCGCGAGTGGGGGAGGCCCGGCCGGCAGGTGGACACGCGGGCACCGCCAGCTCGGCGGCAGAGTGAGGAAAGGGGGGGCGGGGCAGACACCTCGACAGCCGGGCGATGCGCGCGCGCTGGCGGCTCGTCACCAGAGGTCGCGAGTGCGAGAGGCCCGGCCGGCAGGTGGACACGGGGGCACCGCCGGCTCGGCGGCAGAGTCAGGGAAGTGGGGGGAGGGGATAGAGCCCCGTCGGGCTCGTCGACCCGCGGCTCCTGGCGGCTCTGCGGCCGAGTTGGGGAAGGAGGGGGGGAGGGGCAGACTCCCTGACAGCCGGGCGATGCGCGCGCGCCGGCGGCTCGGCGGCACAGGTCGCGAGTGGGGGAGGCCCGGCCGGCAGGTGGACACGCGGGCACCGCCAGCTCGGCGGCAGAGTGAGGAAAGGGGGGGCGGGGCAGACACCTCGACAGCCGGGCGACGCGCGCGCGCTGGCGGCTCGTCACCAGAGGTCGCGAGTGCGAGAGGCCAGGCCGGCAGGTGGACACGCGGGCACCCGCAGCTCGTCGGCAGGGTTAGGGAAGGGGGGGAGGGGATAGAGCCCCGTCCGGCTGGTCGACCCGCGGGCACTGCCAGGCGGGCGACGGGCGCGCGCTGGCGGCTGGGCGGGCGAGGTCGCCAGTGGGAGAGGCCCGGCCGGCAGGTGCCCGCGGGCAACGCCAGCTGGGCGGCAGAGTGAGGGGAGGAGCGGGGGAGGGGCAGACAGCCTGACAGCCGGGCGACGGGCGCGCGCTGGCGGCTCGGCGGGCGAGGTCGCGAGTGGGAGAGCCCCGGTCGCAGGTGGCCCCGCGGGCACCCGCAGCTCGTCGACAGAGTTAGGGAAGTGGGGGGAGGGGATAGAGCCCCGTCGGGCTCGTCGACCCGCGGCTCCTGGCGGCTCTGCGGCCGAGTTAGGGAAGGAGGGGGGGAGGGGCAGACTCCCTGACAGCCGGGCGATGCGCGCGCGCCGGCGGCTCGGCGGCACAGGTCGCGAGTGGGGGAGGCCCGGCCGGCAGGTGGACACGCGGGCACCGCCAGCTCGGCGGCAGAGTGAGGAAAGGGGGGGGAGGGGCAGACACCTAGACAGCCGGGCGACGCGCGCGCGCCGGCGGCTCGTGACCAGAGGTCGCGTGTAGGGGAGCAACGGCCGGCAGGTGGACCCGCGGGCACCGCCAGCTCGGCGGCAGAGTGAGGGAAGGAGGGGGAGGGGCGGATTCCAAGCCAGGCGGGCGACGCGCGCGCGCTGGCGTCTCGTCACCAGAGATCGCGAGTGCGAGAGGCCCGGCCGGCAGGTGGACACGCGGGCACCGCCGGCTCGGCGGCAGAGTCAGGGAAGTGGGGGGAGGGGATAGAGCCCCGTCGGGCTCGTCGACCCGCGGCTCCTGGCGGCTCTGCGGCCGAGTTGGGGAAGGAGGGGGGGAGGGGCAGACTCCCTGACAGCCGGGCGATGCGCGCGCGCCGGCGGCTCGGCGGCACAGGTCGCGAGTGGGGGAGGCCCGGCCGGCAGGTGGACACGCGGGCACCGCCAGCTCGGCGGCAGAGTGAGGAAAGGGGGGGCGGGGCAGACACCTCGACAGCCGGGCGATGCGCGCGCGCTGGCGGCTCGTCACCAGAGGTCGCGAGTGCGAGAGGCCCGGCCGGCAGGTGGACACGGGGGCACCGCCGGCTCGGCGGCAGAGTCAGGGAAGTGGGGGGAGGGGATAGAGCCCCGTCGGGCTCGTCGACCCGCGGCTCCTGGCGGCTCTGCGGCCGAGTTGGGGAAGGAGGGGGGGAGGGGCAGACTCCCTGACAGCCGGGCGATGCGCGCGCGCCGGCGGCTCGGCGGCACAGGTCGCGAGTGGGGGAGGCCCGGCCGGCAGGTGGACACGCGGGCACCGCCAGCTCGGCGGCAGAGTGAGGAAAGGGGGGGCGGGGCAGACACCTCGACAGCCGGGCGACGCGCGCGCGCTGGCGGCTCGTCACCAGAGGTCGCGAGTGCGAGAGGCCAGGCCGGCAGGTGGACACGCGGGCACCCGCAGCTCGTCGGCAGGGTTAGGGAAGGGGGGGAGGGGATAGAGCCCCGTCCGGCTGGTCGACCCGCGGGCACTGCCAGGCGGGCGACGGGCGCGCGCTGGCGGCTGGGCGGGCGAGGTCGCCAGTGGGAGAGGCCCGGCCGGCAGGTGCCCGCGGGCAACGCCAGCTGGGCGGCAGAGTGAGGGGAGGAGCGGGGGAGGGGCAGACAGCCTGACAGCCGGGCGACGGGCGCGCGCTGGCGGCTCGGCGGGCGAGGTCGCGAGTGGGAGAGCCCCGGTCGCAGGTGGCCCCGCGGGCACCCGCAGCTCGTCGACAGAGTTAGGGAAGTGGGGGGAGGGGATAGAGCCCCGTCGGGCTCGTCGACCCGCGGCTCCTGGCGGCTCTGCGGCCGAGTTAGGGAAGGAGGGGGGGAGGGGCAGACTCCCTGACAGCCGGGCGATGCGCGCGCGCCGGCGGCTCGGCGGCACAGGTCGCGAGTGGGGGAGGCCCGGCCGGCAGGTGGACACGCGGGCACCGCCAGCTCGGCGGCAGAGTGAGGAAAGGGGGGGGAGGGGCAGACACCTAGACAGCCGGGCGACGCGCGCGCGCCGGCGGCTCGTGACCAGAGGTCGCGTGTAGGGGAGCAACGGCCGGCAGGTGGACCCGCGGGCACCGCCAGCTCGGCGGCAGAGTGAGGGAAGGAGGGGGAGGGGCGGATTCCAAGCCAGGCGGGCGACGCGCGCGCGCTGGCGTCTCGTCACCAGAGATCGCGAGTGCGAGAGGCCCGGCCGGCAGGTGGACACGCGGGCACCGCCGGCTCGGCGGCAGAGTCAGGGAAGTGGGGGGAGGGGATAGAGCCCCGTCGGGCTCGTCGACCCGCGGCTCCTGGCGGCTCTGCGGCCGAGTTGGGGAAGGAGGGGGGGAGGGGCAGACTCCCTGACAGCCGGGCGATGCGCGCGCGCCGGCGGCTCGGCGGCACAGGTCGCGAGTGGGGGAGGCCCGGCCGGCAGGTGGACACGCGGGCACCGCCAGCTCGGCGGCAGAGTGAGGAAAGGGGGGGCGGGGCAGACACCTCGACAGCCGGGCGATGCGCGCGCGCTGGCGGCTCGTCACCAGAGGTCGCGAGTGCGAGAGGCCCGGCCGGCAGGTGGACACGGGGGCACCGCCGGCTCGGCGGCAGAGTCAGGGAAGTGGGGGGAGGGGATAGAGCCCCGTCGGGCTCGTCGACCCGCGGCTCCTGGCGGCTCTGCGGCCGAGTTGGGGAAGGAGGGGGGGAGGGGCAGACTCCCTGACAGCCGGGCGATGCGCGCGCGCCGGCGGCTCGGCGGCACAGGTCGCGAGTGGGGGAGGCCCGGCCGGCAGGTGGACACGCGGGCACCGCCAGCTCGGCGGCAGAGTGAGGAAAGGGGGGGCGGGGCAGACACCTCGACAGCCGGGCGACGCGCGCGCGCTGGCGGCTCGTCACCAGAGGTCGCGAGTGCGAGAGGCCAGGCCGGCAGGTGGACACGCGGGCACCCGCAGCTCGTCGGCAGGGTTAGGGAAGGGGGGGAGGGGATAGAGCCCCGTCCGGCTGGTCGACCCGCGGGCACTGCCAGGCGGGCGACGGGCGCGCGCTGGCGGCTGGGCGGGCGAGGTCGCCAGTGGGAGAGGCCCGGCCGGCAGGTGCCCGCGGGCAACGCCAGCTGGGCGGCAGAGTGAGGGGAGGAGCGGGGGAGGGGCAGACAGCCTGACAGCCGGGCGACGGGCGCGCGCTGGCGGCTCGGCGGGCGAGGTCGCGAGTGGGAGAGCCCCGGTCGCAGGTGGCCCCGCGGGCACCCGCAGCTCGTCGACAGAGTTAGGGAAGTGGGGGGAGGGGATAGAGCCCCGTCGGGCTCGTCGACCCGCGGCTCCTGGCGGCTCTGCGGCCGAGTTAGGGAAGGAGGGGGGGAGGGGCAGACTCCCTGACAGCCGGGCGATGCGCGCGCGCCGGCGGCTCGGCGGCACAGGTCGCGAGTGGGGGAGGCCCGGCCGGCAGGTGGACACGCGGGCACCGCCAGCTCGGCGGCAGAGTGAGGAAAGGGGGGGGAGGGGCAGACACCTAGACAGCCGGGCGACGCGCGCGCGCCGGCGGCTCGTGACCAGAGGTCGCGTGTAGGGGAGCAACGGCCGGCAGGTGGACCCGCGGGCACCGCCAGCTCGGCGGCAGAGTGAGGGAAGGAGGGGGAGGGGCGGATTCCAAGCCAGGCGGGCGACGCGCGCGCGCTGGCGTCTCGTCACCAGAGATCGCGAGTGCGAGAGGCCCGGCCGGCAGGTGGACACGCGGGCACCGCCGGCTCGGCGGCAGAGTCAGGGAAGTGGGGGGAGGGGATAGAGCCCCGTCGGGCTCGTCGACCCGCGGCTCCTGGCGGCTCTGCGGCCGAGTTGGGGAAGGAGGGGGGGAGGGGCAGACTCCCTGACAGCCGGGCGATGCGCGCGCGCCGGCGGCTCGGCGGCACAGGTCGCGAGTGGGGGAGGCCCGGCCGGCAGGTGGACACGCGGGCACCGCCAGCTCGGCGGCAGAGTGAGGAAAGGGGGGGCGGGGCAGACACCTCGACAGCCGGGCGATGCGCGCGCGCTGGCGGCTCGTCACCAGAGGTCGCGAGTGCGAGAGGCCCGGCCGGCAGGTGGACACGCGGGCACCGCCGGCTCGGCGGCAGAGTCAGGGAAGTGGGGGGAGGGGATAGAGCCCCGTCGGGCTCGTCGACCCGCGGCTCCTGGCGGCTCTGCGGCCGAGTTGGGGAAGGAGGGGGGGAGGGGCAGACTCCCTGACAGCCGGGCGATGCGCGCGCGCCGGCGGCTCGGCGGCACAGGTCGCGAGTGGGGGAGGCCCGGCCGGCAGGTGGACACGCGGGCACCGCCAGCTCGGCGGCAGAGTGAGGAAAGGGGGGGCGGGGCAGACACCTCGACAGCCGGGCGACGCGCGCGCGCTGGCGGCTCGTCACCAGAGGTCGGGAGTGCGAGAGGCCAGGCCGGCAGGTGGACACGCGGGCACCCGCAGCTCGTCGGCAGGGTTAGGGAAGGGGGGGAGGGGATAGAGCCCCGTCCGGCTGGTCGACCCGCGGGCACTGCCAGGCGGGCGACGGGCGCGCGCTGGCGGCTGGGCGGGCGAGGTCGCCAGTGGGAGAGGCCCGGCCGGCAGGTGCCCGCGGGCAACGCCAGCTGGGCGGCAGAGTGAGGGGAGGAGCGGGGGAGGGGCAGACAGCCTGACAGCCGGGCGACGGGCGCGCGCTGGCGGCTCGGCGGGCGAGGTCGCGAGTGGGAGAGCCCCGGTCGCAGGTGGCCCCGCGGGCACCCGCAGCTCGTCGACAGAGTTAGGGAAGTGGGGGGAGGGGATAGAGCCCCGTCGGGCTCGTCGACCCGCGGCTCCTGGCGGCTCTGCGGCCGAGTTAGGGAAGGAGGGGGGGAGGGGCAGACTCCCTGACAGCCGGGCGATGCGCGCGCGCCGGCGGCTCGGCGGCACAGGTCGCGAGTGGGGGAGGCCCGGCCGGCAGGTGGACACGCGGGCACCGCCAGCTCGGCGGCAGAGTGAGGAAAGGGGGGGGAGGGGCAGACACCTAGACAGCCGGGCGACGCGCGCGCGCCGGCGGCTCGTGACCAGAGGTCGCGTGTAGGGGAGCAACGGCCGGCAGGTGGACCCGCGGGCACCGCCAGCTCGGCGGCAGAGTGAGGGAAGGAGGGGGAGGGGCGGATTCCAAGCCAGGCGGGCGACGCGCGCGCGCTGGCGTCTCGTCACCAGAGATCGCGAGTGCGAGAGGCCCGGCCGGCAGGTGGACACGCGGGCACCGCCGGCTCGGCGGCAGAGTCAGGGAAGTGGGGGGAGGGGATAGAGCCCCGTCGGGCTCGTCGACCCGCGGCTCCTGGCGGCTCTGCGGCCGAGTTGGGGAAGGAGGGGGGGAGGGGCAGACTCCCTGACAGCCGGGCGATGCGCGCGCGCCGGCGGCTCGGCGGCACAGGTCGCGAGTGGGGGAGGCCCGGCCGGCAGGTGGACACGCGGGCACCGCCAGCTCGGCGGCAGAGTGAGGAAAGGGGGGGCGGGGCAGACACCTCGACAGCCGGGCGATGCGCGCGCGCTGGCGGCTCGTCACCAGAGGTCGCGAGTGCGAGAGGCCCGGCCGGCAGGTGGACACGGGGGCACCGCCGGCTCGGCGGCAGAGTCAGGGAAGTGGGGGGAGGGGATAGAGCCCCGTCGGGCTCGTCGACCCGCGGCTCCTGGCGGCTCTGCGGCCGAGTTGGGGAAGGAGGGGGGGAGGGGCAGACTCCCTGACAGCCGGGCGATGCGCGCGCGCCGGCGGCTCGGCGGCACAGGTCGCGAGTGGGGGAGGCCCGGCCGGCAGGTGGACACGCGGGCACCGCCAGCTCGGCGGCAGAGTGAGGAAAGGGGGGGCGGGGCAGACACCTCGACAGCCGGGCGACGCGCGCGCGCTGGCGGCTCGTCACCAGAGGTCGGGAGTGCGAGAGGCCAGGCCGGCAGGTGGACACGCGGGCACCCGCAGCTCGTCGGCAGGGTTAGGGAAGGGGGGGAGGGGATAGAGCCCCGTCCGGCTGGTCGACCCGCGGGCACTGCCAGGCGGGCGACGGGCGCGCGCTGGCGGCTGGGCGGGCGAGGTCGCCAGTGGGAGAGGCCCGGCCGGCAGGTGCCCGCGGGCAACGCCAGCTGGGCGGCAGAGTGAGGGGAGGAGCGGGGGAGGGGCAGACAGCCTGACAGCCGGGCGACGGGCGCGCGCTGGCGGCTCGGCGGGCGAGGTCGCGAGTGGGAGAGCCCCGGTCGCAGGTGGCCCCGCGGGCACCCGCAGCTCGTCGACAGAGTTAGGGAAGTGGGGGGAGGGGATAGAGCCCCGTCGGGCTCGTCGACCCGCGGCTCCTGGCGGCTCTGCGGCCGAGTTAGGGAAGGAGGGGGGGAGGGGCAGACTCCCTGACAGCCGGGCGATGCGCGCGCGCCGGCGGCTCGGCGGCACAGGTCGCGAGTGGGGGAGGCCCGGCCGGCAGGTGGACACGCGGGCACCGCCAGCTCGGCGGCAGAGTGAGGAAAGGGGGGGCGGGGCAGACACCTCGACAGCCGGGCGACGCGCGCGCGCTGGCGGCTCGTCACCAGAGGTCGGGAGTGCGAGAGGCCAGGCCGGCAGGTGGACACGCGGGCACCCGCAGCTCGTCGGCAGGGTTAGGGAAGGGGGGGAGGGGATAGAGCCCCGTCCGGCTGGTCGACCCGCGGGCACTGCCAGGCGGGCGACGGGCGCGCGCTGGCGGCTGGGCGGGCGAGGTCGCCAGTGGGAGAGGCCCGGCCGGCAGGTGCCCGCGGGCAACGCCAGCTGGGCGGCAGAGTGAGGGGAGGAGCGGGGGAGGGGCAGACAGCCTGACAGCCGGGCGACGGGCGCGCGCTGGCGGCTCGGCGGGCGAGGTCGCGAGTGGGAGAGCCCCGGTCGCAGGTGGCCCCGCGGGCACCCGCAGCTCGTCGACAGAGTTAGGGAAGTGGGGGGAGGGGATAGAGCCCCGTCGGGCTCGTCGACCCGCGGCTCCTGGCGGCTCTGCGGCCGAGTTAGGGAAGGAGGGGGGGAGGGGCAGACTCCCTGACAGCCGGGCGATGCGCGCGCGCCGGCGGCTCGGCGGCACAGGTCGCGAGTGGGGGAGGCCCGGCCGGCAGGTGGACACGCGGGCACCGCCAGCTCGGCGGCAGAGTGAGGAAAGGGGGGGGAGGGGCAGACACCTAGACAGCCGGGCGACGCGCGCGCGCCGGCGGCTCGTGACCAGAGGTCGCGTGTAGGGGAGCAACGGCCGGCAGGTGGACCCGCGGGCACCGCCAGCTCGGCGGCAGAGTGAGGGAAGGAGGGGGAGGGGCGGATTCCAAGCCAGGCGGGCGACGCGCGCGCGCTGGCGTCTCGTCACCAGAGATCGCGAGTGCGAGAGGCCCGGCCGGCAGGTGGACACGCGGGCACCGCCGGCTCGGCGGCAGAGTCAGGGAAGTGGGGGGAGGGGATAGAGCCCCGTCGGGCTCGTCGACCCGCGGCTCCTGGCGGCTCTGCGGCCGAGTTGGGGAAGGAGGGGGGGAGGGGCAGACTCCCTGACAGCCGGGCGATGCGCGCGCGCCGGCGGCTCGGCGGCACAGGTCGCGAGTGGGGGAGGCCCGGCCGGCAGGTGGACACGCGGGCACCGCCAGCTCGGCGGCAGAGTGAGGAAAGGGGGGGCGGGGCAGACACCTCGACAGCCGGGCGATGCGCGCGCGCTGGCGGCTCGTCACCAGAGGTCGCGAGTGCGAGAGGCCCGGCCGGCAGGTGGACACGGGGGCACCGCCGGCTCGGCGGCAGAGTCAGGGAAGTGGGGGGAGGGGATAGAGCCCCGTCGGGCTCGTCGACCCGCGGCTCCTGGCGGCTCTGCGGCCGAGTTGGGGAAGGAGGGGGGGAGGGGCAGACTCCCTGACAGCCGGGCGATGCGCGCGCGCCGGCGGCTCGGCGGCACAGGTCGCGAGTGGGGGAGGCCCGGCCGGCAGGTGGACACGCGGGCACCGCCAGCTCGGCGGCAGAGTGAGGAAAGGGGGGGCGGGGCAGACACCTCGACAGCCGGGCGACGCGCGCGCGCTGGCGGCTCGTCACCAGAGGTCGCGAGTGCGAGAGGCCAGGCCGGCAGGTGGACACGCGGGCACCCGCAGCTCGTCGGCAGGGTTAGGGAAGGGGGGGAGGGGATAGAGCCCCGTCCGGCTGGTCGACCCGCGGGCACTGCCAGGCGGGCGACGGGCGCGCGCTGGCGGCTGGGCGGGCGAGGTCGCCAGTGGGAGAGGCCCGGCCGGCAGGTGCCCGCGGGCAACGCCAGCTGGGCGGCAGAGTGAGGGGAGGAGCGGGGGAGGGGCAGACAGCCTGACAGCCGGGCGACGGGCGCGCGCTGGCGGCTCGGCGGGCGAGGTCGCGAGTGGGAGAGCCCCGGTCGCAGGTGGCCCCGCGGGCACCCGCAGCTCGTCGACAGAGTTAGGGAAGTGGGGGGAGGGGATAGAGCCCCGTCGGGCTCGTCGACCCGCGGCTCCTGGCGGCTCTGCGGCCGAGTTAGGGAAGGAGGGGGGGAGGGGCAGACTCCCTGACAGCCGGGCGATGCGCGCGCGCCGGCGGCTCGGCGGCACAGGTCGCGAGTGGGGGAGGCCCGGCCGGCAGGTGGACACGCGGGCACCGCCAGCTCGGCGGCAGAGTGAGGAAAGGGGGGGGAGGGGCAGACACCTAGACAGCCGGGCGACGCGCGCGCGCCGGCGGCTCGTGACCAGAGGTCGCGTGTAGGGGAGCAACGGCCGGCAGGTGGACCCGCGGGCACCGCCAGCTCGGCGGCAGAGTGAGGGAAGGAGGGGGAGGGGCGGATTCCAAGCCAGGCGGGCGACGCGCGCGCGCTGGCGTCTCGTCACCAGAGATCGCGAGTGCGAGAGGCCCGGCCGGCAGGTGGACACGCGGGCACCGCCGGCTCGGCGGCAGAGTCAGGGAAGTGGGGGGAGGGGATAGAGCCCCGTCGGGCTCGTCGACCCGCGGCTCCTGGCGGCTCTGCGGCCGAGTTGGGGAAGGAGGGGGGGAGGGGCAGACTCCCTGACAGCCGGGCGATGCGCGCGCGCCGGCGGCTCGGCGGCACAGGTCGCGAGTGGGGGAGGCCCGGCCGGCAGGTGGACACGCGGGCACCGCCAGCTCGGCGGCAGAGTGAGGAAAGGGGGGGCGGGGCAGACACCTCGACAGCCGGGCGATGCGCGCGCGCTGGCGGCTCGTCACCAGAGGTCGCGAGTGCGAGAGGCCCGGCCGGCAGGTGGACACGGGGGCACCGCCGGCTCGGCGGCAGAGTCAGGGAAGTGGGGGGAGGGGATAGAGCCCCGTCGGGCTCGTCGACCCGCGGCTCCTGGCGGCTCTGCGGCCGAGTTGGGGAAGGAGGGGGGGAGGGGCAGACTCCCTGACAGCCGGGCGATGCGCGCGCGCCGGCGGCTCGGCGGCACAGGTCGCGAGTGGGGGAGGCCCGGCCGGCAGGTGGACACGCGGGCACCGCCAGCTCGGCGGCAGAGTGAGGAAAGGGGGGGCGGGGCAGACACCTCGACAGCCGGGCGACGCGCGCGCGCTGGCGGCTCGTCACCAGAGGTCGGGAGTGCGAGAGGCCAGGCCGGCAGGTGGACACGCGGGCACCCGCAGCTCGTCGGCAGGGTTAGGGAAGGGGGGGAGGGGATAGAGCCCCGTCCGGCTGGTCGACCCGCGGGCACTGCCAGGCGGGCGACGGGCGCGCGCTGGCGGCTGGGCGGGCGAGGTCGCCAGTGGGAGAGGCCCGGCCGGCAGGTGCCCGCGGGCAACGCCAGCTGGGCGGCAGAGTGAGGGGAGGAGCGGGGGAGGGACAGACAGCCTGACAGCCGGGCGACGGGCGCGCGCTGGCGGCTCGGCGGGCGAGGTCGCGAGTGGGAGAGCCCCGGTCGCAGGTGGCCCCGCGGGCACCCGCAGCTCGTCGACAGAGTTAGGGAAGTGGGGGGAGGGGATAGAGCCCCGTCGGGCTCGTCGACCCGCGGCTCCTGGCGGCTCTGCGGCCGAGTTAGGGAAGGAGGGGGGGAGGGGCAGACTCCCTGACAGCCGGGCGATGCGCGCGCGCCGGCGGCTCGGCGGCACAGGTCGCGAGTGGGGGAGGCCCGGCCGGCAGGTGGACACGCGGGCACCGCCAGCTCGGCGGCAGAGTGAGGAAAGGGGGGGGAGGGGCAGACACCTAGACAGCCGGGCGACGCGCGCGCGCCGGCGGCTCGTGACCAGAGGTCGCGTGTAGGGGAGCAACGGCCGGCAGGTGGACCCGCGGGCACCGCCAGCTCGGCGGCAGAGTGAGGGAAGGAGGGGGAGGGGCGGATTCCAAGCCAGGCGGGCGACGCGCGCGCGCTGGCGTCTCGTCACCAGAGATCGCGAGTGCGAGAGGCCCGGCCGGCAGGTGGACACGCGGGCACCGCCGGCTCGGCGGCAGAGTCAGGGAAGTGGGGGGAGGGGATAGAGCCCCGTCGGGCTCGTCGACCCGCGGCTCCTGGCGGCTCTGCGGCCGAGTTGGGGAAGGAGGGGGGGAGGGGCAGACTCCCTGACAGCCGGGCGATGCGCGCGCGCCGGCGGCTCGGCGGCACAGGTCGCGAGTGGGGGAGGCCCGGCCGGCAGGTGGACACGCGGGCACCGCCAGCTCGGCGGCAGAGTGAGGAAAGGGGGGGCGGGGCAGACACCTCGACAGCCGGGCGATGCGCGCGCGCTGGCGGCTCGTCACCAGAGGTCGCGAGTGCGAGAGGCCCGGCCGGCAGGTGGACACGGGGGCACCGCCGGCTCGGCGGCAGAGTCAGGGAAGTGGGGGGAGGGGATAGAGCCCCGTCGGGCTCGTCGACCCGCGGCTCCTGGCGGCTCTGCGGCCGAGTTGGGGAAGGAGGGGGGGAGGGGCAGACTCCCTGACAGCCGGGCGATGCGCGCGCGCCGGCGGCTCGGCGGCACAGGTCGCGAGTGGGGGAGGCCCGGCCGGCAGGTGGACACGCGGGCACCGCCAGCTCGGCGGCAGAGTGAGGAAAGGGGGGGCGGGGCAGACACCTCGACAGCCGGGCGACGCGCGCGCGCTGGCGGCTCGTCACCAGAGGTCGGGAGTGCGAGAGGCCAGGCCGGCAGGTGGACACGCGGGCACCCGCAGCTCGTCGGCAGGGTTAGGGAAGGGGGGGAGGGGATAGAGCCCCGTCCGGCTGGTCGACCCGCGGGCACTGCCAGGCGGGCGACGGGCGCGCGCTGGCGGCTGGGCGGGCGAGGTCGCCAGTGGGAGAGGCCCGGCCGGCAGGTGCCCGCGGGCAACGCCAGCTGGGCGGCAGAGTGAGGGGAGGAGCGGGGGAGGGGCAGACAGCCTGACAGCCGGGCGACGGGCGCGCGCTGGCGGCTCGGCGGGCGAGGTCGCGAGTGGGAGAGCCCCGGTCGCAGGTGGCCCCGCGGGCACCCGCAGCTCGTCGACAGAGTTAGGGAAGTGGGGGGAGGGGATAGAGCCCCGTCGGGCTCGTCGACCCGCGGCTCCTGGCGGCTCTGCGGCCGAGTTAGGGAAGGAGGGGGGGAGGGGCAGACTCCCTGACAGCCGGGCGATGCGCGCGCGCCGGCGGCTCGGCGGCACAGGTCGCGAGTGGGGGAGGCCCGGCCGGCAGGTGGACACGCGGGCACCGCCAGCTCGGCGGCAGAGTGAGGAAAGGGGGGGGAGGGGCAGACACCTAGACAGCCGGGCGACGCGCGCGCGCCGGCGGCTCGTGACCAGAGGTCGCGTGTAGGGGAGCAACGGCCGGCAGGTGGACCCGCGGGCACCGCCAGCTCGGCGGCAGAGTGAGGGAAGGAGGGGGAGGGGCGGATTCCAAGCCAGGCGGGCGACGCGCGCGCGCTGGCGTCTCGTCACCAGAGATCGCGAGTGCGAGAGGCCCGGCCGGCAGGTGGACACGCGGGCACCGCCGGCTCGGCGGCAGAGTCAGGGAAGTGGGGGGAGGGGATAGAGCCCCGTCGGGCTCGTCGACCCGCGGCTCCTGGCGGCTCTGCGGCCGAGTTGGGGAAGGAGGGGGGGAGGGGCAGACTCCCTGACAGCCGGGCGATGCGCGCGCGCCGGCGGCTCGGCGGCACAGGTCGCGAGTGGGGGAGGCCCGGCCGGCAGGTGGACACGCGGGCACCGCCAGCTCGGCGGCAGAGTGAGGAAAGGGGGGGCGGGGCAGACACCTCGACAGCCGGGCGATGCGCGCGCGCTGGCGGCTCGTCACCAGAGGTCGCGAGTGCGAGAGGCCCGGCCGGCAGGTGGACACGGGGGCACCGCCGGCTCGGCGGCAGAGTCAGGGAAGTGGGGGGAGGGGATAGAGCCCCGTCGGGCTCGTCGACCCGCGGCTCCTGGCGGCTCTGCGGCCGAGTTGGGGAAGGAGGGGGGGAGGGGCAGACTCCCTGACAGCCGGGCGATGCGCGCGCGCCGGCGGCTCGGCGGCACAGGTCGCGAGTGGGGGAGGCCCGGCCGGCAGGTGGACACGCGGGCACCGCCAGCTCGGCGGCAGAGTGAGGAAAGGGGGGGCGGGGCAGACACCTCGACAGCCGGGCGACGCGCGCGCGCTGGCGGCTCGTCACCAGAGGTCGGGAGTGCGAGAGGCCAGGCCGGCAGGTGGACACGCGGGCACCCGCAGCTCGTCGGCAGGGTTAGGGAAGGGGGGGAGGGGATAGAGCCCCGTCCGGCTGGTCGACCCGCGGGCACTGCCAGGCGGGCGACGGGCGCGCGCTGGCGGCTGGGCGGGCGAGGTCGCCAGTGGGAGAGGCCCGGCCGGCAGGTGCCCGCGGGCAACGCCAGCTGGGCGGCAGAGTGAGGGGAGGAGCGGGGGAGGGGCAGACAGCCTGACAGCCGGGCGACGGGCGCGCGCTGGCGGCTCGGCGGGCGAGGTCGCGAGTGGGAGAGCCCCGGTCGCAGGTGGCCCCGCGGGCACCCGCAGCTCGTCGACAGAGTTAGGGAAGTGGGGGGAGGGGATAGAGCCCCGTCGGGCTCGTCGACCCGCGGCTCCTGGCGGCTCTGCGGCCGAGTTAGGGAAGGAGGGGGGGAGGGGCAGACTCCCTGACAGCCGGGCGATGCGCGCGCGCCGGCGGCTCGGCGGCACAGGTCGCGAGTGGGGGAGGCCCGGCCGGCAGGTGGACACGCGGGCACCGCCAGCTCGGCGGCAGAGTGAGGAAAGGGGGGGGAGGGGCAGACACCTAGACAGCCGGGCGACGCGCGCGCGCCGGCGGCTCG
Organism: Giraffa tippelskirchi; assembly: GCF_054371585.1. Taxonomy (NCBI): domain Eukaryota; kingdom Metazoa; phylum Chordata; class Mammalia; order Artiodactyla; family Giraffidae; genus Giraffa; species Giraffa tippelskirchi. The sequence continues at coordinate 70,262,306 of NC_137282.1, forward strand.
TGACCAGAGGTCGCGTGTAGGGGAGCAACGGCCGGCAGGTGGACCCGCGGGCACCGCCAGCTCGGCGGCAGAGTGAGGGAAGGAGGGGGAGGGGCGGATTCCAAGCCAGGCGGGCGACGCGCGCGCGCTGGCGTCTCGTCACCAGAGATCGCGAGTGCGAGAGGCCCGGCCGGCAGGTGGACACGCGGGCACCGCCGGCTCGGCGGCAGAGTCAGGGAAGTGGGGGGAGGGGATAGAGCCCCGTCGGGCTCGTCGACCCGCGGCTCCTGGCGGCTCTGCGGCCGAGTTGGGGAAGGAGGGGGGGAGGGGCAGACTCCCTGACAGCCGGGCGATGCGCGCGCGCCGGCGGCTCGGCGGCACAGGTCGCGAGTGGGGGAGGCCCGGCCGGCAGGTGGACACGCGGGCACCGCCAGCTCGGCGGCAGAGTGAGGAAAGGGGGGGCGGGGCAGACACCTCGACAGCCGGGCGATGCGCGCGCGCTGGCGGCTCGTCACCAGAGGTCGCGAGTGCGAGAGGCCCGGCCGGCAGGTGGACACGGGGGCACCGCCGGCTCGGCGGCAGAGTCAGGGAAGTGGGGGGAGGGGATAGAGCCCCGTCGGGCTCGTCGACCCGCGGCTCCTGGCGGCTCTGCGGCCGAGTTGGGGAAGGAGGGGGGGAGGGGCAGACTCCCTGACAGCCGGGCGATGCGCGCGCGCCGGCGGCTCGGCGGCACAGGTCGCGAGTGGGGGAGGCCCGGCCGGCAGGTGGACACGCGGGCACCGCCAGCTCGGCGGCAGAGTGAGGAAAGGGGGGGCGGGGCAGACACCTCGACAGCCGGGCGACGCGCGCGCGCTGGCGGCTCGTCACCAGAGGTCGGGAGTGCGAGAGGCCAGGCCGGCAGGTGGACACGCGGGCACCCGCAGCTCGTCGGCAGGGTTAGGGAAGGGGGGGAGGGGATAGAGCCCCGTCCGGCTGGTCGACCCGCGGGCACTGCCAGGCGGGCGACGGGCGCGCGCTGGCGGCTGGGCGGGCGAGGTCGCCAGTGGGAGAGGCCCGGCCGGCAGGTGCCCGCGGGCAACGCCAGCTGGGCGGCAGAGTGAGGGGAGGAGCGGGGGAGGGGCAGACAGCCTGACAGCCGGGCGACGGGCGCGCGCTGGCGGCTCGGCGGGCGAGGTCGCGAGTGGGAGAGCCCCGGTCGCAGGTGGCCCCGCGGGCACCCGCAGCTCGTCGACAGAGTTAGGGAAGTGGGGGGAGGGGATAGAGCCCCGTCGGGCTCGTCGACCCGCGGCTCCTGGCGGCTCTGCGGCCGAGTTAGGGAAGGAGGGGGGGAGGGGCAGACTCCCTGACAGCCGGGCGATGCGCGCGCGCCGGCGGCTCGGCGGCACAGGTCGCGAGTGGGGGAGGCCCGGCCGGCAGGTGGACACGCGGGCACCGCCAGCTCGGCGGCAGAGTGAGGAAAGGGGGGGGAGGGGCAGACACCTAGACAGCCGGGCGACGCGCGCGCGCCGGCGGCTCGTGACCAGAGGTCGCGTGTAGGGGAGCAACGGCCGGCAGGTGGACCCGCGGGCACCGCCAGCTCGGCGGCAGAGTGAGGGAAGGAGGGGGAGGGGCGGATTCCAAGCCAGGCGGGCGACGCGCGCGCGCTGGCGTCTCGTCACCAGAGATCGCGAGTGCGAGAGGCCCGGCCGGCAGGTGGACACGCGGGCACCGCCGGCTCGGCGGCAGAGTCAGGGAAGTGGGGGGAGGGGATAGAGCCCCGTCGGGCTCGTCGACCCGCGGCTCCTGGCGGCTCTGCGGCCGAGTTGGGGAAGGAGGGGGGGAGGGGCAGACTCCCTGACAGCCGGGCGATGCGCGCGCGCCGGCGGCTCGGCGGCACAGGTCGCGAGTGGGGGAGGCCCGGCCGGCAGGTGGACACGCGGGCACCGCCAGCTCGGCGGCAGAGTGAGGAAAGGGGGGGCGGGGCAGACACCTCGACAGCCGGGCGATGCGCGCGCGCTGGCGGCTCGTCACCAGAGGTCGCGAGTGCGAGAGGCCCGGCCGGCAGGTGGACACGGGGGCACCGCCGGCTCGGCGGCAGAGTCAGGGAAGTGGGGGGAGGGGATAGAGCCCCGTCGGGCTCGTCGACCCGCGGCTCCTGGCGGCTCTGCGGCCGAGTTGGGGAAGGAGGGGGGGAGGGGCAGACTCCCTGACAGCCGGGCGATGCGCGCGCGCCGGCGGCTCGGCGGCACAGGTCGCGAGTGGGGGAGGCCCGGCCGGCAGGTGGACACGCGGGCACCGCCAGCTCGGCGGCAGAGTGAGGAAAGGGGGGGCGGGGCAGACACCTCGACAGCCGGGCGACGCGCGCGCGCTGGCGGCTCGTCACCAGAGGTCGGGAGTGCGAGAGGCCAGGCCGGCAGGTGGACACGCGGGCACCCGCAGCTCGTCGGCAGGGTTAGGGAAGGGGGGGAGGGGATAGAGCCCCGTCCGGCTGGTCGACCCGAGGGCACTGCCAGGCGGGCGACGGGCGCGCGCTGGCGGCTGGGCGGGCGAGGTCGCCAGTGGGAGAGGCCCGGCCGGCAGGTGCCCGCGGGCAACGCCAGCTGGGCGGCAGAGTGAGGGGAGGAGCGGGGGAGGGGCAGACAGCCTGACAGCCGGGCGACGGGCGCGCGCTGGCGGCTCGGCGGGCGAGGTCGCGAGTGGGAGAGCCCCGGTCGCAGGTGGCCCCGCGGGCACCCGC
>NC_137282.1:70277500-70460000 GCF_054371585.1 Giraffa tippelskirchi
TGCCCGCCACGGCCCTCACTCGCGCGACCCCGCCGCGCCAGGTCCCTCCCCTCACTTCTCTCAGGGACTCCGAGGGCACTGCTCCGCCCGGGGACGACACCCACAGGAGGCGAAGCCGACTCGGTCCCAGACAGGGGGGAAGGGCACGCGGGCGGTCGCACGCGCGGGCCGAGGAGGAAGGCCGGCAGCGGCGGGGAGGGGCCGGCAAGCGCGCACAGCGACGGCCACGGGACAGGGGCCGCGGGCGCCGCCCGGGGACCAGAAAAGACCACCGGGAACACGGCCGGGCCGCCAGGAAAACCAGCGCGGGATCCCACCGCCACCCACACACGAGGGCGGTCCCGCGACGCCTGGGACGCCGGCCGGCCCCGGCCGGCCCCGGAGCGGAGTCCCACGCCCCGGCCCCGCCGCCAGGGCCGGCGGCGCCGTCCACCCTCGACGGATCCGTCTCTCCATCTAGTCTGACCCCGAGGCGCCACATCCCGGGGACACGCTCTCGAGCGAGGCGGCCCAGACCGTGCCCGCGCGCCGCCACCGGCTCGGGGACGAGGGCGGGCGCGACGGACTCCTCCTCGCCACGGCCGCGGGGCTGGGGAAGCCGGGGCCGACCGGGCGTCGCCCCCCCGGCCCTTCTCCTCCTGCACTCACACCGCGGGGCCGGCCGCACGCACGCGGCGCACGCGCGGTCCCCCCCCACGTGCCGGACACCCGGCGGGGCCCGGCGGGACCCTCCCCCGACTCGGCGGGGGGAGGCGCGGGCCGCGGTAGGCAACGAACGGCACACGGCCCCACCGCGGGGCCGGCGCACCCATCCCCCCTCACAGAGGAGAGGTGGGGGGATTCTGCCCACGTGCTCTGGCAGTCGCCACGGCGGCTACACTGCGCACTCAGGAGGGGCAGCGGCCGGGGGCTCCGGTACCCCAGAGGCTCCCTCTCGGATCGCTAGAGAAGGCTTTCTCACCGAGGGCGCGCCGTCCCTCACCCCATCGTCTCTCCTTCGGGCCCACGGAGGCGCTCCACGAGCCGCCGAGCCTCGACTGGGCGGGAGGGGTCTGCGGTACAGGTAAGCGGACGACCACACGGGAGCGTGTGCACGGTCGGGGCCGGAGCACGGCCCGTGCCTCCACGACGAGGCAGCACCTGCCCCCAACGGAAGACGCGAGGGAAACAGGCACGCCTCTCTTCCCGTCTCGACCCCTCCCCCAACGAGAGCCACTCGCGGGACACACACACACACACCACCGCGGTGGGGGACCCGAGGGGGACGCCGGGTTAAGGGAAACGACACCACCGCTCGGCCTCAGGCACCTGAGGGGCGACCTGGAGCGCTCCAGGGGCACCACCGAGGGTTAAACGAGGCACGCTCACCCACCCACGCGGGGCGCGCGGCGCAGCAGCGGGCACAGCCCCCCCCACCGCGGGGAGGGCCGCTCGCGGGACACGCGCCGAGAAGGCGAAGCGAGAGCGTCCGCTGTGTCCGAAGACCGACGGCCTCCCTGACGCCCCGTGGAGGGGGGCGGGCAGGAGACCGAGAGTCAGGGCCGGAGGCCGCACCCACCCTCCCGCCTTCCTCACCCTCCCCGACGGGCAGGGGGAAAGGCAGGCGAGGGGCCCCGTGGACAGACCGAGAAGACCGCACACGTTCACCAGGAACGCCCGTCCCTCGTCCGGCACGGCTTAGGCCCGGCCCGGGAGAGCACGACCACACCACATCGATCCGTTGAGCCGAGGGGGAGGGGGGGAAGGCACGGTGAGGACAGTCGCCGGAGGGGCCCGCTTTAAGCCTCGCCGGCCGCCTCCCCCCGCCACACCTCACCTCGCCTCGCCTCAGGCGACAGCCGCCGACGACGACCCCAGGAGGAGGAGCTGCCTGACACGGGGCACGGAGCCTACAAGAGCGGGCGTCGTCCCGGCCACCACCGGGCGCCCGCGGCGGGGGTCACACAGGGTAGAAGACCCACGGCGCCTCGCCCCGCCGCCCTCGGGTCACCCAGAGACCGGAGGTGGCGCCACGGGTCGGGTCTGCCAGACACGCCACGCGGGAGCCGGCGCACAGGCCCAGGCCGGCGGCCCAGAGGCCCAGAGCCCCGCGTGCGTCCAGAGGCCCAAAGTCCTCGGCGGCAGACGCCGAGAGAGACCGTGTCGGCACTTACCTGGTGGCAGAAAAGGCCCATTTCGGGCGACAAAATGACAGCGCCCGACAGCGGGGCCCACCCACGACTGGCAGAGAGGGACCTTGGCACCTTGGCACCGCCACCTGTCCCCAGCACTACCCCAGAAACACCAGGCCCGGAGCTGTCGGGGGTCATCTGGTCGACTGGGGGGGGGGAGGGGGGCGAAGGGGGCGCCCGGTGGGCGAGGTGGGGGCGCAGACGCCAAGGGGGAGGGAGCTGGCCGGGGACGCCCTCCCCCTTCGCCCGCACGGGTAGGTGTACCCGTCCGTCCGAGTCTCCGAGCGGGGGTTTGGCTTCGAGTTGCCAGAGAGAAAAACGAAGAGAGACCCGCCGGCGAGGCGCCTCCCACGAGACGAGCGGGCCCCCACGAGGGACCACGCCCGGGGCCCCAGACCGTCCTGTCCGTGGCACCCAGGACGGCTCGAGCCGGTCCCTGACCTCCTGGCCGTGATTCAGGGAGTTGGGGAGGGGTGAGAAAGCAAACCCTCCGGGGTGGCGAACCCTCCTGAAAGGGCGGGAAAGCAAGAACCTCCTGAAGGGAGACGCAAACCCTTCTGAAAAGGCGAACAGCAAATCCTTTGGAGGGCGGGAGCCAACCCTCCTGAAGGAAGAAAGCAAACCCTCCTGAGGGAGGCCCGGGAGGAGGCCAGACCGCCGAGTCCCAGGCGCTCCAGGGAGGGACGACCCTCTCCCTCCCTGCCCACCGCGGCGGCCCGGCCCAGGTAGGGTCCGGCCGGTCCGTCTCCGCGGCCGGAGGGGCACGGGGAGACGCTGGTCGACCCGGTCAGGCCACCCCAGAGCCCGGCTCTGGAGCGCCGCCGCCGCCGCGACGGCCACCCTCCTCAGAAACCTAGAGAACCAATCTCCGGCGACAGCAGGACGTCCCTAGGCCTCGGCGCCACCGCCACTGTCGCCGCCAGCAGAGCTGGTCTCTGAGAGCTGTGCCTCGGGCCCGGCGGCTGAGTCACAACCCTCCTGAAGGTCGCCGAAGCTCCAGAGGGGAGGGACACTATAAAAGCGGCCGCCAGGTGGCTCCTGACAACCGGCTCCAATGTCCCGAGGACGGGTCGCTGTCGCCGGCCGCCCAAACGCCCGAGCTCGGCCCGGAGCCGCCGCCTCCGAGAGACGCGACGCGACGCGACCCCGGCCGCAGAGGAAGGGAGAGGAGCTGGGAAATATCTCCCCAGGAGGCTGCCACGAAGGAGACGCGCTCCCCCCCCCCCACCCACGCGATGCCAGGCTGGTGGGGGGACATTCCACGGAGACGCCGGCGGGCGGCGGGGCTCGGGGCGGGGACGGCCGAGAGAGGGGCACCAGTGACATCCCGGGCTCCCCCGGGCCCCCTCCCCCGAAGGAGGGAGGGAGGGAGAGAGAGAAGGGAGGGAGGCAGGGAGGGAGGGACCGACCGGCAAAGCGAAACCAGGCAAGCGCTGCTCGGAGAACAAAGCAGGACTTCTCGAAAGCAGACACAGACACAGACACGCAAGCCCAGGAGCAAGAAAGGAAAAGAAGGAGACACTCGGACCCCCAACAAGAGAAAACGAAAGTCAACCTGTGTCGAGACCGTGATCAAGTCCAACGACAACAAACACAAGCATGCGCCGCTGGGTGGGGAAAGTGCACGTGAGGACAGGAGAACATGGATTTCAAAACAACTGGCCACAAACACCGGAAAGGAAAGGCGGCCGGGCGGCCGGGCCGGGCGGTCTGGTCTGGGGTGGGGTGGCAGGGCTGCTGGGGGCGGGGGTCGGTGGCGGGGGGTGGGGGTGGGGGGTGGGGGGTGGAGGAAACGGGAGCACCTAGAAAGAGGAGGAGACTGTCGGCCGTGCTGAGACACGGAAACATCGCACGGCTGGGGACCCGTTCCTCTCGTTTTCCCCGGGGTGTGAAAGAGACTTACTTTGCCTCCCGTCTCCTGGGATTTCATCTCCCCAGCAACAACGGTCAGGCAAGCTGTCGGGTGTGTGTGTGTTGCGGGGGGTTGGGGGGGGTTGGGGAGAAAAAAAGAAGACACCTTTCAAGTGAAAGGAGGGAGCGTGAAGGTCTCTGAACCCTCGGACAGCGGCCTTCCATTTTCCAGACCAGTGACACGTTCTCCCAAGTCGCCCGGTTCCAGAAAACGCTTTTCGGAAACAGAATCCTCGAGGCCCGCGAACTCCTTAGGAATCCTCGGATGAGCTTCCGGGCCAGGCTATACCGTAGGCAGCGCGCTTCCCCTGAAGCCAAAGCCACGGGCTCCAGAGGGCCACGTCCAAGAAGCTGATCTCGTACGGAACCCGGTGTCTTCTTCTCTAGGACACTTCTAGAAGCAGCAAGAGTGCCCGTTTGTGAGAATCGAAGGTGAAGCCGGCACGATGTAAACCCAGCGATGTGTGCGGTCAGAGGCCCATCTAGATTCGAACTCCAGTTCTGGAGGGAGGGGAGCAGTGGGGACAGGAGGGTGGCCTGCGAGTCCGCCGTCCCGTCCCCACTCCTCCTGTGAACATCCGCCCCGCGGAAGGTGTCGAGGAACCTCATGACCTGACCTACGGGGTGAACCGTCGCCAAAGACAAAGAATTCCTCCAGCCAGGCGTTGTCCGCAGCCACGAACCCCTTCCCTCCGTCGCCCGGCCTTTCAGAATGCCACGTGGAACCCTCTCAAGACGAGTGTGGGGCTTGGAGGTATGGGCCCCCGAATTCTCCTCGCCCGGCCCTGCAAGAAACCATTCCGGGCGGGCCTGCCCCACATGAAGACTTTTCGGGCTTTTCGGTGGACCGGGCCTCCCGGGGTGCCCCTGCACCCGGCACCCTGCGACATCCCGAGAGATCCCACGGAGAAACGTCTCCGGCCACTCGCGCGGCATCTGCCTCGCTGGCGAGCGCCCCTCCCAACCTCCCCAGAGATACGTGAGCACGGACGCTTCTTCCCCATCTGGGTCCCCTCACAGGATCTGTGAGTTCCTGCGGTTCCGCACGCCCTCGACTTGGCTGTGGTTCGGGGCTCTGTTCTGTTCCGTGTTTGCTCTCCGGCCCACGTGATCTCTCTGGCTAGGGCACCCAGGAAAAGCGAAAAGAAATCGAGTCCGCGTGAGTACTATTCAGGCATCAAGTGGGGATACCTACCAACGACCTCTAACGTGGATCCACCAAGATGGCGGCCGTGCGGGGTTCAGGAGGATCATTTTGCGCTTTCTGGGGGCGCTATTTGCTCTCAATGATTTCACGTGCCTTTTGGGCATGGCTCACGGAGATGGACGTGAAGCAGCAGGGCAGCCACATCTGGCGTCTCGGCCTAGCTAGGGCGGCTCCACGAGTGACCTCTCGGAACCGGGGCCGAGACCGCCATCCCTCCCCGGGCCCCCCCCCCCCCTCGGTGGCTGGGTATGGGGGGGAGGAGGGGGAGGTTTCGGAGGGGAGACGGGAGATCTGGGCTTGTGGTTGGGGGCGCGCGGGGCCACACGTGTCATGTCGTGATATTCCTGTAACGCTCCAACAAGATACATATTATTCTCTCTTCTGCAGATTTCTATCTGTGTCTGAATGGAAATGTATTAGACTCTTGAAATCTGAGCCTTGACGAGGGGTGCGCCCTGTACGTCTCGGGCTACAGGCAGCATACGGAAACTGAAGATATCAGGAATCACGTATAAAGGTTAAAGTCAAAGAAACGGACCTAGTTCAGTGGCAGACTTAGTCTTCCTCGCTGCAGCCTCAAGGTAAATGCTGGGGGTACCCAGTCTATTCTTGGGAAGATACAGTGTTTCTTTTAACTGTTGCCAGCAACGCAGCTTCTCCTCTACCGGAGTTGAAACTGAGATTTAGTTCTTGCAGCTAGTAGTTCTTTTTCAGAACATCTATCAGGAAGGATCTGAATAGCTTGTCATGTCCCTGAAAATATACTAGAGAACATTTGGTTCAGTTCTCGTACCCAGAGACTGGGGAAATTAAGGTGGCACTAGAAATCGCACCTTTTGGTTATATAGTATCTTTCCTGGAAAACAGGCTGCTCTTAAACTCTAATTGTATCAAACAGTAGCAGGGATGAGAAGTGCATGATCCACAAGTTTCAGTAAAGCTGGCTCTCCCGCTCCTTAACATTATATACATTGTTAACAAAAGTGTAGAATTGGACACTTGATGGCAACAAAGAGGCATCCTGTTTGGCGTTTCTTTGGACTGCAGCCGGGAGAGGAGCAGAGCCGACTTGTTCAGTCCCCGGTCCTGCTACTCCTAGGCCTTTCCTCACACTTGATCTTGGACGCTCTGGGGCAGGTTGTGTCTGCAACAAGCACTCGATTTGTCCGGAAGCACTGAATCCTCTGTTCATCGCCTTTGTTCCCAGGACTGTCTCAGGAGGTGACGACGATTTCCCATGGGGGAATCTGTGTCAGAGGCTTGCCAACCATACTTTTCACGTGGTTCATGCAAAGCTCACCCGTCACCGGTCACCTGTCAACTCACCATCCGTACGAGAGTCAGCACCAACACGCCCGGCAGAGCTGAGCGTCAAGAAGGGGTTGCGTGGAAAGAGATGTGTATGCTTGGTCCTGGTCCTGGTTATAGACAGAAAGTATCAAGGGGGAATAACTCCCAGAATAAGTAGGCCTGCCTGGAATGCGAAATAGTGAGAAGAGGCCTCGCGCTTGGAGGACGGGTCAGAGCTTTAGCCACGGGAGAGTGAAAAGGAAAGGCCCGGGAAAGGGCCGTGGGGCAGGGGACGGTCTGAGCCCAGCACCAGCGGTGAAGGACGAGGAGGCACCTTGAAAGAACGTGCTGTTTCGGAGGTTTGTGGTAAGAGCACACCGGTGCTGCTAAAGATGAGGCTGGTGGAACCCAGATAGTAGAGAGGCGCCAGAAACCGGCCAGGAAGGATGAGAATCCTGTGTGCTGAGGACCGGCACTTCACCAAGCCCACAGCAAAGGGTGCTGTCTAGATTCAAACCCAGTCACTCGCGCAAACGCCACTCAGCCACCTCCTCATCTACAAGGCCGACAGATACTCGGTGCGTGAGGTGCGTGTACAGTCTAGGTGGGCGGCACTCACGTTATCGGGCAACCACACAGCTAATACGTGCTTTGAAAGAACCAACAGTGAGCTGATAGCTTTTTCTGGATCTGCCTATAACCAAAGATACCGCTCGCTGCATACTGTGGATCTCGACTCCTGTCTCACGTCTCCATGAGGCCGTCAGAAAAGTACTGTTCGTGCTACCTCTCAGGCCAGGAATGACACTTAAAGTGTAACGTGCTCACCAAGTCCTCAGAGATTCATGGGTTTGAATCGAGAAATTCCACCTGGTCCTTTCGCTCCCGATCCACTCCTGCTCTCACCACTACTACCACACGGGTCAGACACGAGCGAGTTCAGCTGAATTAGCTTGCACACGTGGGGACGGAGTTAGCTTTCGGCACACGGATATTTAGGAATTCCATGGCAGTATGCCAGGTATTCACAGTATGTATCGGATATTCGCCTAATTTGATAACAAGAGAGCTCAGGCCTCAGGCATAACTTCAGGCAGATTTTCCCTCCAACAGAAACAGCTCAGATGGGCTGGCAGCCCGGGAAAATGAGCAACTGCCACTGACAGACTGAGACACCTATGGGCTCCCTCCGTGGGGAGACCTTCTGCCAAGGCTTCTCCCTCAAGGGCCGTTACCCAGCCTGCGGGCATCAGCTGAGGAGAAGGGGAGGTGGGTGCCCCGGAAAGCAGCCGCGCTCGAGTCAGTCTCCCGGGAGCTCTCGTTCCAGCTCTGGACGCTCACTCCCGGGCCTGGGTTCCCACTCCAGCTTTCAGATGGATCCCGGGCCCTTCTTCAGAGAAGTTCCTCCAGATGAGTCCCCAGCCACCAGTGGGCCTCATTCGACCTTGCGGGACCTCCCTCCCCTTCTGAAGCTAGGTTCCGTCTCTCTCTTCACAAAACTTTAAGTCCAACATAGATTGTTAACAATGACTTGCCATTTCCTTTTGTTCTCACCATTATTCTGACTACTTGCAGTTAATTCCGCTCACCTTTGGATTGCTTACGACACTCCAGGCCACTGAAAAAAAGGGAGTTTCCGTTCTGAGCTCAAAGATCCTCAGGCGGCATTTGGGCCTTACTTTACCTCTGCTGGAGACAGGAAGGTGGCAGGTGACCGGGACCTGCCAAGAGCAGAGCAGAAGCTGTGCCCCCTGAGCAGTGGTGCCTGGCTCTCTCTCATTGGTCGCAGAGGGTCTGCAAGATTCGAGGGGGTTCTTGACGGCCCCACCATGCTGGTGAGCCGTGTCGTCTCATCTCATCGGGAATCTGACCCCTCATCAGCAAGCGTAGCCATGTGCCCTCACCCTGAGTCTCTAAACCCTTCCCAGACCATCACTCGGCCCGCCTTCTCCTCTCAGGCAGAATGAACCTGGGCTTCTCTCCTGGGACAGGTCATTCTGTGTCATGGGATGTCCTCTTTACTCCTGTTGCCGGCAATAGGAGTATTGATGTGCCGCTCATAGGTCAGAGACTCCTCATTCTTATTACCCAGAGGCTTTTCTTCAGTCAGTAAATTTTGTTCCTTTGAAGTTAAAGGGATTGCCTTTGAAGACTATCATTTCTGACCTAGTCGCAAACCGTCTCTTTTGAGGAACTTCCTTAGGGTTCCAGGGATTAAGACAGTTTGCTTCCATTGCAAAGGGCACAGATTCATTCCTCGATTGCAGGATCTAGATCTCCTGTGCCTCACACTCTAGCCAAAAAGGTATATTTTAAATATAAGAGGGCCAAGCATAAACCTACTACTTTCCCTTTCCATTATTATGATAATAATCTAATTCTCTTCAAGGCAACACAAATGCTTCTTACTAACTAGAAGGATCATGTCGCGGAAATTATAAACAGAAAAACAGGGAATTACTTCATGATATCTCACTACATCCGTCTCCGATCCAACGTCCGAAACATCAAGGAAGTCCACGTAAAGTATCATCTTTAAATAGAGCGCTCCACTTTGAGACAATAGAACTAAACTCATTAAAACTAAGTTTTCCAGCATGTGGCTGCTTTGAAATCTTGCATCCAACCGACAATTCTGGAGCATATGATAATTCGGAATTGAGTAATCGATGACACAAACACTCTCCTCGGCAGGGGGACGTTTTGGATCGCCTGAGTTCTAGGTTCTCAATGTTATCAAGCCAGACACAATCTTCACGGTTTTTCATAGATCTTGTAATATCTTTTTTAAAATTTCAACTTTTTTGAGGTACAATTGACATACAAAATTGCAAGAAATTGAAATATAACTGTGGTGATTTCACGTGTTTACGATGTGAAAGGATTCCTCATCCAGTTAATTAATATCACCTCACATATTTCACTTTCTGTTTTTTTTTCTTCCCTCCATCTTTCCTACTTAGATTTTTATCTTCATAAGATTTCATTTATACAAAACATGTCAAAAAGAGTGCCATGTTTTACATTAGATCCTCAGACTCTATTCATCTTATAGCTGAACATTTGTTCCCTTTTACCAACCTCTCCCCATAGCCCTAGTAACCACTTTTCTACTCTCTGGATGAGTTTTACTTTTTCATGGATGCACTATCAGAGCCAGTCCTGAAATTTCCTCCAATTACAATTCTTCTCTCAGAGTCATCAGTCCATTTTGTGTTATCTTTCATGTTTTACAAAATTACTCCTAACCAGCAATGGAGCGGGTGTGGCAGGCAATGAGCCAAGAAGATTTACAGGGTGGCATCCACTTACTGTGGGAACTAACCATGGCATTGATCAGTCTATCAACCTAGAAAGAGATCACTGGACATTGCACAAAAATTTGCTTATTTCTTTGTAGAAGTTTGGCATTAAACTAAACCCTTAGTTTGGGATGGGATGGGATGGGGTGGGGTGGGGTGGGGTGGGGTGGGGGGTGGGGGGTGGAGGAAACAGGAGCACCTAGAAAGAGGAGGAGACTGTCGGCCGTGCTGAGACACGGAAACATCGCACGGCTGGGGACCCGTTCCTCTCGTTTTCCCCGGGGTGTGAAAGAGACTTACTTTGCCTCCCGTCTCCTGGGATTTCATCTCCCCAGCAACAACGGTCAGGCAAGCTGTCGGGTGTGTGTGTGTTGCGGGGGGTTGGGGGGGGTTGGGGAGAAAAAAAGAAGACACCTTTCAAGTGAAAGGAGGGAGCGTGAAGGTCTCTGAACCCTCGGACAGCGGCCTTCCATTTTCCAGACCAGTGACACGTTCTCCCAAGTCGCCCGGTTCCAGAAAACGCTTTTCAGAAACAGAATCCTCGAGGCCCGCGAACTCCTTAGGAATCCTCGGATGAGCTTCCGGGCCAGGCTATACCGTAGGCAGCGCGCTTCCCCTGAAGCCAAAGCCACGGGCTCCAGAGGGCCACGTCCAAGAAGCTGATCTCGTACGGAACCCGGTGTCTTCTTCTCTAGGACACTTCTAGAAGCAGCAAGAGTGCCCGTTTGTGAGAATCGAAGGTGAAGCCGGCACGATGTAAACCCAGCGATGTGTGCGGTCAGAGGCCCATCTAGATTCGAACTCCAGTTCTGGAGGGAGGGGAGCAGTGGGGACAGGAGGGTGGCCTGCGAGTCCGCCGTCCCGTCCCCACTCCTCCTGTGAACATCCGCCCCGCGGAAGGTGTCGAGGAACCTCATGACCTGACCTACGGGGTGAACCGTCGCCAAAGACAAAGAATTCCTCCAGCCAGGCGTTGTCCGCAGCCACGAACCCCTTCCCTCCGTCGCCCGGCCTTTCAGAATGCCACGTGGAACCCTCTCAAGACGAGTGTGGGGCTTGGAGGTATGGGCCCCCGAATTCTCCTCGCCCGGCCCTGCAAGAAACCATTCCGGGCGGGCCTGCCCCACATGAAGACTTTTCGGGCTTTTCGGTGGACCGGGCCTCCCGGGGTGCCCCTGCACCCGGCACCCTGCGACATCCCGAGAGATCCCACGGAGAAACGTCTCCGGCCACTCGCGCGGCATCTGCCTCGCTGGCGAGCGCCCCTCCCAACCTCCCCAGAGATACGTGAGCACGGACGCTTCTTCCCCATCTGGGTCCCCTCACAGGATCTGTGAGTTCCTGCGGTTCCGCACGCCCTCGACTTGGCTGTGGTTCGGGGCTCTGTTCTGTTCCGTGTTTGCTCTCCGGCCCACGTGATCTCTCTGGCTAGGGCACCCAGGAAAAGCGAAAAGAAATCGAGTCCGCGTGAGTACTATTCAGGCATCAAGTGGGGATACCTACCAACGACCTCTAACGTGGATCCACCAAGATGGCGGCCGTGCGGGGTTCAGGAGGATCATTTTGCGCTTTCTGGGGGCGCTATTTGCTCTCAATGATTTCACGTGCCTTTTGGGCATGGCTCACGGAGATGGACGTGAAGCAGCAGGGCAGCCACATCTGGCGTCTCGGCCTAGCTAGGGCGGCTCCACGAGTGACCTCTCGGAACCGGGGCCGAGACCGCCATCCCTCCCCGGGCCCCCCCCCCCCTCGGTGGCTGGGTATGGGGGGGAGGAGGGGGAGGTTTCGGAGGGGAGACGGGAGATCTGGGCTTGTGGTTGGGGGCGCGCGGGGCCACACGTGTCATGTCGTGATATTCCTGTAACGCTCCAACAAGATACATATTATTCTCTCTTCTGCAGATTTCTATCTGTGTCTGAATGGAAATGTATTAGACTCTTGAAATCTGAGCCTTGACGAGGGGTGCGCCCTGTACGTCTCGGGCTACAGGCAGCATACGGAAACTGAAGATATCAGGAATCACGTATAAAGGTTAAAGTCAAAGAAACGGACCTAGTTCAGTGGCAGACTTAGTCTTCCTCGCTGCAGCCTCAAGGTAAATGCTGGGGGTACCCAGTCTATTCTTGGGAAGATACAGTGTTTCTTTTAACTGTTGCCAGCAACGCAGCTTCTCCTCTACCGGAGTTGAAACTGAGATTTAGTTCTTGCAGCTAGTAGTTCTTTTTCAGAACATCTATCAGGAAGGATCTGAATAGCTTGTCATGTCCCTGAAAATATACTAGAGAACATTTGGTTCAGTTCTCGTACCCAGAGACTGGGGAAATTAAGGTGGCACTAGAAATCGCACCTTTTGGTTATATAGTATCTTTCCTGGAAAACAGGCTGCTCTTAAACTCTAATTGTATCAAACAGTAGCAGGGATGAGAAGTGCATGATCCACAAGTTTCAGTAAAGCTGGCTCTCCCGCTCCTTAACATTATATACATTGTTAACAAAAGTGTAGAATTGGACACTTGATGGCAACAAAGAGGCATCCTGTTTGGCGTTTCTTTGGACTGCAGCCGGGAGAGGAGCAGAGCCGACTTGTTCAGTCCCCGGTCCTGCTACTCCTAGGCCTTTCCTCACACTTGATCTTGGACGCTCTGGGGCAGGTTGTGTCTGCAACAAGCACTCGATTTGTCCGGAAGCACTGAATCCTCTGTTCATCGCCTTTGTTCCCAGGACTGTCTCAGGAGGTGACGACGATTTCCCATGGGGGAATCTGTGTCAGAGGCTTGCCAACCATACTTTTCACGTGGTTCATGCAAAGCTCACCCGTCACCGGTCACCTGTCAACTCACCATCCGTACGAGAGTCAGCACCAACACGCCCGGCAGAGCTGAGCGTCAAGAAGGGGTTGCGTGGAAAGAGATGTGTATGCTTGGTCCTGGTCCTGGTTATAGACAGAAAGTATCAAGGGGGAATAACTCCCAGAATAAGTAGGCCTGCCTGGAATGCGAAATAGTGAGAAGAGGCCTCGCGCTTGGAGGACGGGTCAGAGCTTTAGCCACGGGAGAGTGAAAAGGAAAGGCCCGGGAAAGGGCCGTGGGGCAGGGGACGGTCTGAGCCCAGCACCAGCGGTGAAGGACGAGGAGGCACCTTGAAAGAACGTGCTGTTTCGGAGGTTTGTGGTAAGAGCACACCGGTGCTGCTAAAGATGAGGCTGGTGGAACCCAGATAGTAGAGAGGCGCCAGAAACCGGCCAGGAAGGATGAGAATCCTGTGTGCTGAGGACCGGCACTTCACCAAGCCCACAGCAAAGGGTGCTGTCTAGATTCAAACCCAGTCACTCGCGCAAACGCCACTCAGCCACCTCCTCATCTACAAGGCCGACAGATACTCGGTGCGTGAGGTGCGTGTACAGTCTAGGTGGGCGGCACTCACGTTATCGGGCAACCACACAGCTAATACGTGCTTTGAAAGAACCAACAGTGAGCTGATAGCTTTTTCTGGATCTGCCTATAACCAAAGATACCGCTCGCTGCATACTGTGGATCTCGACTCCTGTCTCACGTCTCCATGAGGCCGTCAGAAAAGTACTGTTCGTGCTACCTCTCAGGCCAGGAATGACACTTAAAGTGTAACGTGCTCACCAAGTCCTCAGAGATTCATGGGTTTGAATCGAGAAATTCCACCTGGTCCTTTCGCTCCCGATCCACTCCTGCTCTCACCACTACTACCACACGGGTCAGACACGAGCGAGTTCAGCTGAATTAGCTTGCACACGTGGGGACGGAGTTAGCTTTCGGCACACGGATATTTAGGAATTCCATGGCAGTATGCCAGGTATTCACAGTATGTATCGGATATTCGCCTAATTTGATAACAAGAGAGCTCAGGCCTCAGGCATAACTTCAGGCAGATTTTCCCTCCAACAGAAACAGCTCAGATGGGCTGGCAGCCCGGGAAAATGAGCAACTGCCACTGACAGACTGAGACACCTATGGGCTCCCTCCGTGGGGAGACCTTCTGCCAAGGCTTCTCCCTCAAGGGCCGTTACCCAGCCTGCGGGCATCAGCTGAGGAGAAGGGGAGGTGGGTGCCCCGGAAAGCAGCCGCGCTCGAGTCAGTCTCCCGGGAGCTCTCGTTCCAGCTCTGGACGCTCACTCCCGGGCCTGGGTTCCCACTCCAGCTTTCAGATGGATCCCGGGCCCTTCTTCAGAGAAGTTCCTCCAGATGAGTCCCCAGCCACCAGTGGGCCTCATTCGACCTTGCGGGACCTCCCTCCCCTTCTGAAGCTAGGTTCCGTCTCTCTCTTCACAAAACTTTAAGTCCAACATAGATTGTTAACAATGACTTGCCATTTCCTTTTGTTCTCACCATTATTCTGACTACTTGCAGTTAATTCCGCTCACCTTTGGATTGCTTACGACACTCCAGGCCACTGAAAAAAAGGGAGTTTCCGTTCTGAGCTCAAAGATCCTCAGGCGGCATTTGGGCCTTACTTTACCTCTGCTGGAGACAGGAAGGTGGCAGGTGACCGGGACCTGCCAAGAGCAGAGCAGAAGCTGTGCCCCCTGAGCAGTGGTGCCTGGCTCTCTCTCATTGGTCGCAGAGGGTCTGCAAGATTCGAGGGGGTTCTTGACGGCCCCACCATGCTGGTGAGCCGTGTCGTCTCATCTCATCGGGAATCTGACCCCTCATCAGCAAGCGTAGCCATGTGCCCTCACCCTGAGTCTCTAAACCCTTCCCAGACCATCACTCGGCCCGCCTTCTCCTCTCAGGCAGAATGAACCTGGGCTTCTCTCCTGGGACAGGTCATTCTGTGTCATGGGATGTCCTCTTTACTCCTGTTGCCGGCAATAGGAGTATTGATGTGCCGCTCATAGGTCAGAGACTCCTCATTCTTATTACCCAGAGGCTTTTCTTCAGTCAGTAAATTTTGTTCCTTTGAAGTTAAAGGGATTGCCTTTGAAGACTATCATTTCTGACCTAGTCGCAAACCGTCTCTTTTGAGGAACTTCCTTAGGGTTCCAGGGATTAAGACAGTTTGCTTCCATTGCAAAGGGCACAGATTCATTCCTCGATTGCAGGATCTAGATCTCCTGTGCCTCACACTCTAGCCAAAAAGGTATATTTTAAATATAAGAGGGCCAAGCATAAACCTACTACTTTCCCTTTCCATTATTATGATAATAATCTAATTCTCTTCAAGGCAACACAAATGCTTCTTACTAACTAGAAGGATCATGTCGCGGAAATTATAAACAGAAAAACAGGGAATTACTTCATGATATCTCACTACATCCGTCTCCGATCCAACGTCCGAAACATCAAGGAAGTCCACGTAAAGTATCATCTTTAAATAGAGCGCTCCACTTTGAGACAATAGAACTAAACTCATTAAAACTAAGTTTTCCAGCATGTGGCTGCTTTGAAATCTTGCATCCAACCGACAATTCTGGAGCATATGATAATTCGGAATTGAGTAATCGATGACACAAACACTCTCCTCGGCAGGGGGACGTTTTGGATCGCCTGAGTTCTAGGTTCTCAATGTTATCAAGCCAGACACAATCTTCACGGTTTTTCATAGATCTTGTAATATCTTTTTTAAAATTTCAACTTTTTTGAGGTACAATTGACATACAAAATTGCAAGAAATTGAAATATAACTGTGGTGATTTCACGTGTTTACGATGTGAAAGGATTCCTCATCCAGTTAATTAATATCACCTCACATATTTCACTTTCTGTTTTTTTTTCTTCCCTCCATCTTTCCTACTTAGATTTTTATCTTCATAAGATTTCATTTATACAAAACATGTCAAAAAGAGTGCCATGTTTTACATTAGATCCTCAGACTCTATTCATCTTATAGCTGAACATTTGTTCCCTTTTACCAACCTCTCCCCATAGCCCTAGTAACCACTTTTCTACTCTCTGGATGAGTTTTACTTTTTCATGGATGCACTATCAGAGCCAGTCCTGAAATTTCCTCCAATTACAATTCTTCTCTCAGAGTCATCAGTCCATTTTGTGTTATCTTTCATGTTTTACAAAATTACTCCTAACCAGCAATGGAGCGGGTGTGGCAGGCAATGAGCCAAGAAGATTTACAGGGTGGCATCCACTTACTGTGGGAACTAACCATGGCATTGATCAGTCTATCAACCTAGAAAGAGATCACTGGACATTGCACAAAAATTTGCTTATTTCTTTGTAGAAGTTTGGCATTAAACTAAACCCTTAGTTTGGGATGGGATGGGATGGGGTGGGGTGGGGTGGGGTGGGGTGGGGGGTGGGGGGTGGAGGAAACAGGAGCACCTAGAAAGAGGAGGAGACTGTCGGCCGTGCTGAGACACGGAAACATCGCACGGCTGGGGACCCGTTCCTCTCGTTTTCCCCGGGGTGTGAAAGAGACTTACTTTGCCTCCCGTCTCCTGGGATTTCATCTCCCCAGCAACAACGGTCAGGCAAGCTGTCGGGTGTGTGTGTGTTGCGGGGGGTTGGGGGGGGTTGGGGAGAAAAAAAGAAGACACCTTTCAAGTGAAAGGAGGGAGCGTGAAGGTCTCTGAACCCTCGGACAGCGGCCTTCCATTTTCCAGACCAGTGACACGTTCTCCCAAGTCGCCCGGTTCCAGAAAACGCTTTTCAGAAACAGAATCCTCGAGGCCCGCGAACTCCTTAGGAATCCTCGGATGAGCTTCCGGGCCAGGCTATACCGTAGGCAGCGCGCTTCCCCTGAAGCCAAAGCCACGGGCTCCAGAGGGCCACGTCCAAGAAGCTGATCTCGTACGGAACCCGGTGTCTTCTTCTCTAGGACACTTCTAGAAGCAGCAAGAGTGCCCGTTTGTGAGAATCGAAGGTGAAGCCGGCACGATGTAAACCCAGCGATGTGTGCGGTCAGAGGCCCATCTAGATTCGAACTCCAGTTCTGGAGGGAGGGGAGCAGTGGGGACAGGAGGGTGGCCTGCGAGTCCGCCGTCCCGTCCCCACTCCTCCTGTGAACATCCGCCCCGCGGAAGGTGTCGAGGAACCTCATGACCTGACCTACGGGGTGAACCGTCGCCAAAGACAAAGAATTCCTCCAGCCAGGCGTTGTCCGCAGCCACGAACCCCTTCCCTCCGTCGCCCGGCCTTTCAGAATGCCACGTGGAACCCTCTCAAGACGAGTGTGGGGCTTGGAGGTATGGGCCCCCGAATTCTCCTCGCCCGGCCCTGCAAGAAACCATTCCGGGCGGGCCTGCCCCACATGAAGACTTTTCGGGCTTTTCGGTGGACCGGGCCTCCCGGGGTGCCCCTGCACCCGGCACCCTGCGACATCCCGAGAGATCCCACGGAGAAACGTCTCCGGCCACTCGCGCGGCATCTGCCTCGCTGGCGAGCGCCCCTCCCAACCTCCCCAGAGATACGTGAGCACGGACGCTTCTTCCCCATCTGGGTCCCCTCACAGGATCTGTGAGTTCCTGCGGTTCCGCACGCCCTCGACTTGGCTGTGGTTCGGGGCTCTGTTCTGTTCCGTGTTTGCTCTCCGGCCCACGTGATCTCTCTGGCTAGGGCACCCAGGAAAAGCGAAAAGAAATCGAGTCCGCGTGAGTACTATTCAGGCATCAAGTGGGGATACCTACCAACGACCTCTAACGTGGATCCACCAAGATGGCGGCCGTGCGGGGTTCAGGAGGATCATTTTGCGCTTTCTGGGGGCGCTATTTGCTCTCAATGATTTCACGTGCCTTTTGGGCATGGCTCACGGAGATGGACGTGAAGCAGCAGGGCAGCCACATCTGGCGTCTCGGCCTAGCTAGGGCGGCTCCACGAGTGACCTCTCGGAACCGGGGCCGAGACCGCCATCCCTCCCCGGGCCCCCCCCCCCCTCGGTGGCTGGGTATGGGGGGGAGGAGGGGGAGGTTTCGGAGGGGAGACGGGAGATCTGGGCTTGTGGTTGGGGGCGCGCGGGGCCACACGTGTCATGTCGTGATATTCCTGTAACGCTCCAACAAGATACATATTATTCTCTCTTCTGCAGATTTCTATCTGTGTCTGAATGGAAATGTATTAGACTCTTGAAATCTGAGCCTTGACGAGGGGTGCGCCCTGTACGTCTCGGGCTACAGGCAGCATACGGAAACTGAAGATATCAGGAATCACGTATAAAGGTTAAAGTCAAAGAAACGGACCTAGTTCAGTGGCAGACTTAGTCTTCCTCGCTGCAGCCTCAAGGTAAATGCTGGGGGTACCCAGTCTATTCTTGGGAAGATACAGTGTTTCTTTTAACTGTTGCCAGCAACGCAGCTTCTCCTCTACCGGAGTTGAAACTGAGATTTAGTTCTTGCAGCTAGTAGTTCTTTTTCAGAACATCTATCAGGAAGGATCTGAATAGCTTGTCATGTCCCTGAAAATATACTAGAGAACATTTGGTTCAGTTCTCGTACCCAGAGACTGGGGAAATTAAGGTGGCACTAGAAATCGCACCTTTTGGTTATATAGTATCTTTCCTGGAAAACAGGCTGCTCTTAAACTCTAATTGTATCAAACAGTAGCAGGGATGAGAAGTGCATGATCCACAAGTTTCAGTAAAGCTGGCTCTCCCGCTCCTTAACATTATATACATTGTTAACAAAAGTGTAGAATTGGACACTTGATGGCAACAAAGAGGCATCCTGTTTGGCGTTTCTTTGGACTGCAGCCGGGAGAGGAGCAGAGCCGACTTGTTCAGTCCCCGGTCCTGCTACTCCTAGGCCTTTCCTCACACTTGATCTTGGACGCTCTGGGGCAGGTTGTGTCTGCAACAAGCACTCGATTTGTCCGGAAGCACTGAATCCTCTGTTCATCGCCTTTGTTCCCAGGACTGTCTCAGGAGGTGACGACGATTTCCCATGGGGGAATCTGTGTCAGAGGCTTGCCAACCATACTTTTCACGTGGTTCATGCAAAGCTCACCCGTCACCGGTCACCTGTCAACTCACCATCCGTACGAGAGTCAGCACCAACACGCCCGGCAGAGCTGAGCGTCAAGAAGGGGTTGCGTGGAAAGAGATGTGTATGCTTGGTCCTGGTCCTGGTTATAGACAGAAAGTATCAAGGGGGAATAACTCCCAGAATAAGTAGGCCTGCCTGGAATGCGAAATAGTGAGAAGAGGCCTCGCGCTTGGAGGACGGGTCAGAGCTTTAGCCACGGGAGAGTGAAAAGGAAAGGCCCGGGAAAGGGCCGTGGGGCAGGGGACGGTCTGAGCCCAGCACCAGCGGTGAAGGACGAGGAGGCACCTTGAAAGAACGTGCTGTTTCGGAGGTTTGTGGTAAGAGCACACCGGTGCTGCTAAAGATGAGGCTGGTGGAACCCAGATAGTAGAGAGGCGCCAGAAACCGGCCAGGAAGGATGAGAATCCTGTGTGCTGAGGACCGGCACTTCACCAAGCCCACAGCAAAGGGTGCTGTCTAGATTCAAACCCAGTCACTCGCGCAAACGCCACTCAGCCACCTCCTCATCTACAAGGCCGACAGATACTCGGTGCGTGAGGTGCGTGTACAGTCTAGGTGGGCGGCACTCACGTTATCGGGCAACCACACAGCTAATACGTGCTTTGAAAGAACCAACAGTGAGCTGATAGCTTTTTCTGGATCTGCCTATAACCAAAGATACCGCTCGCTGCATACTGTGGATCTCGACTCCTGTCTCACGTCTCCATGAGGCCGTCAGAAAAGTACTGTTCGTGCTACCTCTCAGGCCAGGAATGACACTTAAAGTGTAACGTGCTCACCAAGTCCTCAGAGATTCATGGGTTTGAATCGAGAAATTCCACCTGGTCCTTTCGCTCCCGATCCACTCCTGCTCTCACCACTACTACCACACGGGTCAGACACGAGCGAGTTCAGCTGAATTAGCTTGCACACGTGGGGACGGAGTTAGCTTTCGGCACACGGATATTTAGGAATTCCATGGCAGTATGCCAGGTATTCACAGTATGTATCGGATATTCGCCTAATTTGATAACAAGAGAGCTCAGGCCTCAGGCATAACTTCAGGCAGATTTTCCCTCCAACAGAAACAGCTCAGATGGGCTGGCAGCCCGGGAAAATGAGCAACTGCCACTGACAGACTGAGACACCTATGGGCTCCCTCCGTGGGGAGACCTTCTGCCAAGGCTTCTCCCTCAAGGGCCGTTACCCAGCCTGCGGGCATCAGCTGAGGAGAAGGGGAGGTGGGTGCCCCGGAAAGCAGCCGCGCTCGAGTCAGTCTCCCGGGAGCTCTCGTTCCAGCTCTGGACGCTCACTCCCGGGCCTGGGTTCCCACTCCAGCTTTCAGATGGATCCCGGGCCCTTCTTCAGAGAAGTTCCTCCAGATGAGTCCCCAGCCACCAGTGGGCCTCATTCGACCTTGCGGGACCTCCCTCCCCTTCTGAAGCTAGGTTCCGTCTCTCTCTTCACAAAACTTTAAGTCCAACATAGATTGTTAACAATGACTTGCCATTTCCTTTTGTTCTCACCATTATTCTGACTACTTGCAGTTAATTCCGCTCACCTTTGGATTGCTTACGACACTCCAGGCCACTGAAAAAAAGGGAGTTTCCGTTCTGAGCTCAAAGATCCTCAGGCGGCATTTGGGCCTTACTTTACCTCTGCTGGAGACAGGAAGGTGGCAGGTGACCGGGACCTGCCAAGAGCAGAGCAGAAGCTGTGCCCCCTGAGCAGTGGTGCCTGGCTCTCTCTCATTGGTCGCAGAGGGTCTGCAAGATTCGAGGGGGTTCTTGACGGCCCCACCATGCTGGTGAGCCGTGTCGTCTCATCTCATCGGGAATCTGACCCCTCATCAGCAAGCGTAGCCATGTGCCCTCACCCTGAGTCTCTAAACCCTTCCCAGACCATCACTCGGCCCGCCTTCTCCTCTCAGGCAGAATGAACCTGGGCTTCTCTCCTGGGACAGGTCATTCTGTGTCATGGGATGTCCTCTTTACTCCTGTTGCCGGCAATAGGAGTATTGATGTGCCGCTCATAGGTCAGAGACTCCTCATTCTTATTACCCAGAGGCTTTTCTTCAGTCAGTAAATTTTGTTCCTTTGAAGTTAAAGGGATTGCCTTTGAAGACTATCATTTCTGACCTAGTCGCAAACCGTCTCTTTTGAGGAACTTCCTTAGGGTTCCAGGGATTAAGACAGTTTGCTTCCATTGCAAAGGGCACAGATTCATTCCTCGATTGCAGGATCTAGATCTCCTGTGCCTCACACTCTAGCCAAAAAGGTATATTTTAAATATAAGAGGGCCAAGCATAAACCTACTACTTTCCCTTTCCATTATTATGATAATAATCTAATTCTCTTCAAGGCAACACAAATGCTTCTTACTAACTAGAAGGATCATGTCGCGGAAATTATAAACAGAAAAACAGGGAATTACTTCATGATATCTCACTACATCCGTCTCCGATCCAACGTCCGAAACATCAAGGAAGTCCACGTAAAGTATCATCTTTAAATAGAGCGCTCCACTTTGAGACAATAGAACTAAACTCATTAAAACTAAGTTTTCCAGCATGTGGCTGCTTTGAAATCTTGCATCCAACCGACAATTCTGGAGCATATGATAATTCGGAATTGAGTAATCGATGACACAAACACTCTCCTCGGCAGGGGGACGTTTTGGATCGCCTGAGTTCTAGGTTCTCAATGTTATCAAGCCAGACACAATCTTCACGGTTTTTCATAGATCTTGTAATATCTTTTTTAAAATTTCAACTTTTTTGAGGTACAATTGACATACAAAATTGCAAGAAATTGAAATATAACTGTGGTGATTTCACGTGTTTACGATGTGAAAGGATTCCTCATCCAGTTAATTAATATCACCTCACATATTTCACTTTCTGTTTTTTTTTCTTCCCTCCATCTTTCCTACTTAGATTTTTATCTTCATAAGATTTCATTTATACAAAACATGTCAAAAAGAGTGCCATGTTTTACATTAGATCCTCAGACTCTATTCATCTTATAGCTGAACATTTGTTCCCTTTTACCAACCTCTCCCCATAGTCCTAGTAACCACTTTTCTACTCTCTGGATGAGTTTTACTTTTTCATGGATGCACTATCAGAGCCAGTCCTGAAATTTCCTCCAATTACAATTCTTCTCTCAGAGTCATCAGTCCATTTTGTGTTATCTTTCACGTTTTACAAAATTACTCCTAGGCGTCTCGGCCTAGCTAGGGCGGTTTCACAAGTGACCTCTCCGAACCGCGGCTGAGACCTCCATCCCTCCCCGGGCCCCCCTCGGTGGCTGGGCGCTGGGGTGGTGGGGGGTGGGGAGAGGAGTCGGGGCAGCTGGTCTAGGGGTTGGGGGCGCGTGAGGGCCAGGGGACCGTCCCCGGTGGTCCCGCTGAGACGTGAAGGCAGGTTCTGTCCCGCTGAGAACTTCCTGCCTTCGGGCGTGTGAGAGGAGCAGATTTCTCTCCAATCCAAGGCCATGCATCGTTTTCGGCCTGTTCAACAAGACTAGACGAGCACGTATTTGTGTGTCTATCTTGGCTTGTTTTCTGACGGAGGCCAAAGACCTCTTCAGGCGTGTCCAAAGGATCTGCCAGGGTGGGAGGGTGCAGGTCAATCCATGTGTCAAGAGAGCCAGAGAATCTGTCACAGCTGTGACTCGGGCCTTTTTCAGAAACAGGCCAACTTTGATGATTCCCCTGGACAGGAATCACCGCAGAAGTTTCCTTGAAGGGATCGAGTTGCAGGAGTCGGGGGCGTGGCCCCGCCGCCGCCAGAGGGCTTCCTCAGCCAGGCAAGGCCGGCCGCTGGCCGGGGCTATTGTCTGTGGGCCCCACCCCCACCGCCACCCTCCACCCTCCCCCTCCCCCTCCCCCTTCCCCTTCCCCTTCCCCTCCCCCTGCAGGGCCCCTCGTGGGATAGCTTCATTCAAATGCAGAACGCTTTCCAGTCAAGGAAGAGCCTTTGGACTTTGCCTCGATCTTCTCCCTATTGAATGGTGATCCGCCCCGACCCCACCCCCATTTCTCCACCTTGAGGCTGCCCCTTCGGCACCGCGCGGAGGAATGGGCCTGGGGGTGGGGTGGGGAGGGAGGCTGAGGGACAAACTCGCCTTGGGTCAGGCCAAAGGAGTCTCCTCCTTTTCGTAACCCAGGAAACCCCGCTAATGCATGTGAGGATCACGGACGTGCGTCGAAGCAGCCATCATCTCTTGACATCTTCCTCCGTGGGAGGCGTTTTTCCTTCCTGCCTGCCTTCAGAGAGACAGAAAAGGAGGGAGGGGCAGAGCGTTCCGCTGGCGCTGGCCGGTTCTTAAGTCACTTGAATCCAAAACACTCCATAGGGCACGGAGGGGTGCGTGCGTGGGGTGGGGTGGGGGCGGCGGCCTACTCCGGACCCCAGGCGTTCCCTCCTCTGACACTTGCCTGGAACCCATGAAAAGCTGAGCTGGTGACTGTGTGTGTGTGTGAATGCGTGCATGTGCGCGTGTCCGTGAGAGAAGGCACGTGTGCGTGAGAGAAAAAGAGAAAAAGGAAGGAGAGAAAGAAAGAGAGAGAGAGAAAGAAAGAGAAGGAAAGAAAGAAAGAGAGAGAGACAGAGAGAGAAAGAAAGAAAGGAAGACAGACAGACAGACAGGGAGGGAGGGAGGGGGAGAGAGAGAGAGAAAGAAAGAATGAAAGAAAGAAAAAGAAAAGAAAATCCAGAATGAAAGGAGGAAGGAACGAGGGAAGGAGGGAGGGACCAAATAGGTTAGTTAGTACGGGCCTCCCTGTCATGGAAAAGAGTCTCTGAGCACAGATCCTCCGTTCAGTGAACCAGTTCTCATATCTCCTCTCAGGAGGCTGTGATGTCGATGGACGGGTTTGGGAAAGCAGGCCTGGGGTGCAAGCAATCAGGTATTTCCTCAGAGGCACTTGTAGGGAAACCAAGGAAACACACAGGTTCATCCCTGGAGCGGATTCGAAACCAGTCGGTGCAGGGGGAGTCAGTCAAGGAGATTTCTAGATGTCAGGGTCGGGTCCTGGAGCGGGTTGCCATGCCCTTCTCCAGGAGACCTTCCTGGCCCGGGGATGGAACCCGGGTCTCCTGCATCGCAGGCAGACTCTTGACCGTGTGAGCCACCAAGGAAGCTCTGTTGGAAATGTTCACCGAGTCCTCTTGTTGTAGCCATGCGTTCTGGGAAACAAACTCACTCAGAAGGACCATGCAGGTAGTGGAGTGCAGTTTCTTACACCAGCGGGCCCAAGGCAGAGTCTTCTCTTAGCCAAGGACCCCGACCAGCATTCGTGAAAATCTTTTATACCTCAGGGGTATGTGTCTGAACCCACCACCCCAAATTCCTTGAGACTTACCTAAACAAAGGAAGGGTAAAGACAATCCCGATAACCCCATCATTCATGTGTTATAAGACGAGATACACAGTGGACATTTATTCACAGGCCTGTGGTCATATCCTGATACACATAATGGAACTGATGGCTTTGTTCTGTGACAGAGATACTTAGCATATTCTTTTAGGCCACGGAGAGTCCAAGTACAAGCCCCAAAGGCTGTTTTATCCGGGTGTGTGTGTGTGTGTGCGCGCGCGCGCGCGGGCGGGCGGGCGCCTGCGTGTGTGTGTGTGCGTGTCCGGTTTTCCATTGGTATGCCCCTTCTATAGACACCGGGCACAAAGTTCAGAGTCCATTGGGAGGGTGACCGTGCGTGTAGCCTCATGTTCGCAGCCTGGCCTAAGATGGAGTCTAGCTCTGTCTGTTTCCTCCTTCACTCTAGCTTCCATCTGCAGAGCTTCAGGCACAGGGCCTTTTGAGTTCTCCGTCAGAAGGGCAAGAGATGGTGGCAAATGTCCCCCCAGAGAGGGTTGTCCCCTCTGACAGAGCTTCCGATATCGGAGGCAACTCAGAAAACTTCAGGATCCAGTCCCACTTTCGGGGGAAGCACCACAGGCAAAGGACCAAACACACGTGGCCCAGGAATCTCCCATCCAGAAGTGGATATCTCCGTTTCACAGAAACATCCTCTGGGCCCCTAAGGAACGTATGGAAATCACTCTCTCGCCAAGGAGAGAAGAATCCTCACTGAGAGTTTCTGAAGTCTGGAAGGACCAGGTAGAGAGAAAAAGAGAAACGATTCTATTCTGCTGACAGGGGCATTATTGTTTGAAGCGACCAAGTGGATGTCCGTCTTTTCCAATTCCCATTTTAAACATTGTGTCCTTTCCGGTCCTTTGTGGTCTCTTTGGATCTGGAAAGCAACAGAGTTAACGGTAAGGTCCTTTTTTTTTTTTTTTTATGATTATGATTATTTTTCCCCCCTGCCTGTCTGCCTGTCCCTCCCCCTCTTCTCTCTGTCTCTCGCGCTTTTCACTCAGGTTAGGGAATTCACAACAACAACAACAAAAGTAGTGAGAAATCTGTATTTCTGCAGGTCAGGAAGCAACAGGTAAGAACTAGACATGGAACACAACAGGCTGGTTCCAAATAGGGTAAGGAGTCCATCAAGGCTCTCTATCATCACCCTGCTTATTTAACTTATATGCCGAGTACAGCATCACGAGACACGCTGGGCTGGATGAAGCACAAGCTGGAATCAAAATGGCTGGGAGAAATAGCAATCCCCTCAGCTATGCAGATGACACCACCCTTATGGCAGAAATGAAGTATAGAGTGGGTTTACAAAGTCGTGCTCGTTTCGGGTTTTCAGATTCTTTTCCCTCAGAGGTGAATCCAAAGTAGGAAGCCTACATTTCCTGTGCTGCCTAGTAGGTGCTTGTGGATTGTATGATGTACATGTCGTATGTGTACACGTTCAACCCGACCTCCTAAGTGGACCGTCCTGCCCCTCCCCGCCCCAACGTATTTTCGTCAAGAAGTCAGGCATCCATTTGAGCATCCTACTCCTCAGGTCATCCGATCCCATGGAAGAAGTCAATCCTCCCGTTTTTCCATCGGTCCTCTACACGTCGCCTGATGATGATGGGGGGTGACTGGAAGACTGACAGTTCTGAAGAATTTTGCAAGAGATTCGGTGAAGGCTCCTAGGATTTGCTCAGTGAAGTGGGTGGCGTGTCAACCACTAGGGACCGTGGAAGGTATGCCCCAAGTGGCACACAGCGTTTGCTTCCACCTTCCACAGAGAAAGCTCTACCTAGCATACCAAGGATGCTTGACCACGCACCCGCCCCGCCCCCCCCCCCAGGTGACAGGCGTGACGGGTCAGACTGTAGAAATCTTCCTGTCAAGGGTGTATTAACAGGCAGAGGCACCTTAGAGGCACCCTGTCCTGTGAATCTGGAGGTGGGGAGGAAGGGGCAGAGGGACGATGAAGAAGGGAAGGAGAAAGTGAGGGACAGGGACACCACACAGTGTGTGTGGGGGGCGTGTCTGTGCCGTGTGTGGGTTCCACGTGGGTGTGTGCGCCTGTGGGTGCGGGTGTGAGGGGAGGCGGGCAGAGGCAGAGGCAGGGAGACACACAGCCAGGTCAAGGACAACATAATGTGTGTGGGGGGAGGGGCGGGGGTGGGTGGGTGCGTGCGTGCGTGGTGTGTGCGTGGGGGGGATGGCGCACAGGACCGTGTGTGAAGGAGGGCAGTGTGTGGGGGGCAAGTGGGTGTGTGGGGGGTGTCTGTGCTGTGTGCGGGTGCCACGTGGTTGTTAAGCGGGGGGGGGGGGGCGGGCAGAGAGACACACACACCCGGGCCAAGGACAACGTACTGTGTGGCGGAGGGGGCGGGGGGTGGGTGGGAGTGTGGGTGCGGGGTGTGTGCGTGTGTGCGGTGCCCCATAGGACCGTGGGGGGGGCAGTGTGTGTGTGGGGGTGTGGGTCTGTGCTGTGTGCAGGTCCCACGTAAGTGTGAGTGAGGGGAGGGGCAGAGGCAGAGGCAGAGAGACACAGCCAGGCCAAGGACAACATAGTTTGGGGGAGGGTCGGGGTGGGAGGTGCGAGTGTGCGTGCGGGGTGTGTGCGTGTGTGCGATGGCGCCTAGGACTGTGCGTGGGGGCGGGCAGTGTGTTGGGGGGTGGTGTGTCTGTGCTGTGTGCGGGTGCCACGTGGGTGTGTGCGCCTGTGGGTGCGGGTGTGGGGGAGGGGAGCGGGCAGTGACAGCGGCAGAGAGAGACAGCCAGGCCAAGGACAACGTAGTGTGTGGGGGAGGGGGCGGGGGGTGGGAGTGTGGGTGTGGGGTGTGTGCGTGTGTGCGGTGGCCCATAGGACCGTGGGGGGGGCAGTGTGTGTGTGTGGGGGGGTGTCTGTGCTGTGTGCAGGTCCCACGGAGGTGTGAGTGGGGGGAGGGGCAGAGGCAGAGGCAGAGAGACACAGCCAGGCCAAGGACAACGTAGTTTGGGGGAGGGTCGGGGTGGGGGGTGCGAGTGTGCGTGCGGGGTGTGTGCGTGTGTGCGATGGCGCATCGGACCGTGTGTGGGGTGTTGCGTGTGTGCGACGGCGCATAGGACCGTGTGTGGGGTGTTGTGTCTGTGCTGTGTGCGAATGCCACGGGGGTGTGTCCGGGTGTGGGGGGGGCGGGCAGTGACAGAGGCAGAGAGAGACAGCCAGGCCAAGGGCAACGTAGTGTGTGTGGGCGGGGTCGGGGTGCGGGGTGGGAGTGTGCGTGCAGGGTGTGTGCGGAGGCGCCTAGGACCGTGCGGGGGGGCGGGCAGTGTGTGGGGGGTGTTGTGTCTGTGCTGTGTGCGGGTGCCACGTGGGTGTGTGCGCCTGTGGGTGCGGGTGTGGGGGAGGGGAGCGGGCAGTGACAGCGGCAGAGAGAGACAGCCAGGCCAAGGACAACGTCGTGTGTGGGGGAGGGGGCGGGGGGGTGGGAGTGTGGGTGCGGGGTGTGTGCGGTGGCCCATAGGACCGTGGTGGGGGCAGTGTGTGTGTGTGTGGGGGGTGTCTGTGCTGTGTGCAGGTCCCACGGAGGTGTGAGTGGGGGGAGGGGCAGAGGCA
This sequence comes from Giraffa tippelskirchi, assembly GCF_054371585.1. Lineage (NCBI taxonomy): Eukaryota > Metazoa > Chordata > Mammalia > Artiodactyla > Giraffidae > Giraffa > Giraffa tippelskirchi. The sequence goes on from NC_137282.1 coordinate 70,305,276, forward strand.
GAGGCAAAGAGACACAGCCAGGCCAAGGACAACATAGTGTGGGGGGGGCGGGGCGGGGGGTGGGAGTGTGGGTGCGGGGTGTGTGCGATGGCACATAGGACCGTGTGTGTAGGGGGGCAGTGGGGGGGGGTATTGTGTCTGTGCTGTGTGCGAATGCCACGGGGGTGTGTGCGCCTGTGGGTGCGGGTGTGGGAGGGGCGGGCAGTGACAGAGGCAGAGAGAGACAGCCAGGCCAAGGACAACGTAGTGTGGGTGGGCGGGTTCGGGGTGCGGGGTGGGGAGTGTGCGTGCGGGGTGTGTGCGTGTTGTGCGGAGGCGCCTAGGACCGCGCGCGGGGGGCAGTGTGTGTGTAGGGGTGTGTGTCTCTGCTGTGTGCGGGTGCCACGTGGGTGTGAGGGGGGCGGCGGGCAGAGAGACACACAGCCAGGCCAAGGACAACATAGTGTGTGGAGGGGGAGGGGCGGGGATGGGTGGGGGTGTGTCTGTGCTGTGTGCGGGTGCCACGTGGTTGTTAAGGGGGGGCGGGCAGAGAGACACACAGCCAGGCCAAGGACGACATAGTGTGTGGGGGAAGGGCGGGGGTGAGAAGGAGTGTGGGTGCCGGGTGTGTGCGTGTGTGCGGTGGCCCATAGGACCGTGTGGGGGAGGGCAGTGTGTGTGTGGGGGGGTGTCTGTGCTGTGTGCAGGTCCCACGTAGTTGTGAGTGGGGGGAGGGGCAGAGGCAGAGGCAGGGGCACACACAGCCAGGCCAAGGACAACATAGTGGGGGGGGGTCGGGGGGGGTGGGAGTGTGCCTGCGGGGTGTGTGCCTGTGTGCGGTGGCGCATAGGGCCGTGTGTGTAGGGGGCCAGTGTCGGGGTGGTGGTGTGTCTGTGCGCCACGTGGGTGTGTGGGGGGGCAGGCAGAGAGAGCCAGTCCAAGGACAACGCTGTGTGTGTGTGTGAGTGGGTGTGGCCGGCGTGTGTGCGGGTGCTGCGTAGGGCCGTGGGGGAGTGCGTGCGCTGTGTGTGTACGCGTTGGGGGCGTGGGCAGCGTGTGTAGGTGGTGCAGGCAGAGACAGAAAGCCACAGTCAGCAAAGGACAACGTGCACGGATATTCTTCTGAATATTTGCTTGTGTTTTCTGAGCTCATCACCTCCGGGATCAAGCTCACTCCCGTGCAACGGGAGTCTGCCCCCCTCACCTCAGCCACCACCAGCCAGCACCTGTCTTGGGCAGACAAGGGAGTGTTCCGATTTGGCCGGCGCGGGGGGGGGGGGGGGGGCGTGGCGGAGGAGTGGGGTGGGTGCGCAGGGTTTCGTTGTCACGAGGCGAACTTTGACCCTTGTGTTCTGCCCCTGAACCTCACTGGAGCGACTGGACCCGCGTGACCTGTCACGTCTTGGTTTCAACATCTTTGGCGGGAGAACTAAGATTCCCCCATGCGAAGTGACCAGGCCAGAGAGAAGGAAGTCGATTCCCTTGGGATCCAATGCCCGTTTTCTGGAATCCAGTTAAGTTTCGTCAAGATTTCCCACCCAAACCGAAAAGCCGAAGTGGCTACCCATCCCCGCCCCCTTGACCTCTGTCCCAAGGTGCCCCACCCACACTGCCTCCTTCCACAGCCTCAAGGCTTTCAAGAGTTAGCCGGCCCGGGCCGGCTCCATCCGTGGTCGCCCCGCCCCAAGACCCTCTGAAAAAGCGCCCGACCCCCAACCAGCTATCCAGTGAGCCAGCCCCAGCATAGGAGCTTAGTGGGCGACCGACGGGGACTCGTTGCCAGACGGAGCCCATCCTAGTTCGCGTTTCTCCACTCAGTCAACGGCGCAGACAGGAGAACGGGATCCGCCAACACTTCTCGAGAACGTCCCTGGGCGAGGGATGACGGACGCACGGACGGACGGGACGGGAAGGATTCTTGACTCCCCACCCACGGAGCAGCGGAATGCACTCCCATCCGAGGGGGATCGCAGGCCCACGTCAGACGGTGTGAGCACACGCCCCAGAACAACAACTCGCCAGCATCCCCGTCCGTGTCCTCGTCATCATCTTTGGGCACGCCAGGAGAAAGCCCTTTTGTGACCCGGACGACGGCTCTTTCGGCAAAAGCAACGTTGAGCAACGGCACAAATGAAGACACTTGGATTTGAAACGACGCGTTCACATTGCAGCGCCTCAAGAGCAAAAGCACGCACTCGTCCCTCACATAACCGCAACCAACAAACCCGACGCACCTGAAAAAGAAAACGCAAACGGAAGAGAACGGGTCGATCTGGCGGCTCGGTCCGCCCAGACCAGATCAACTCCGGAAGGCAGGGCGAGCCGAGAGACCACTCGGGTGAGGTCGAGCGGGATCAACACGGCAGCTCGGGGGCAGAGGTCGCGAGTGGGAGAGGTCCGTCCGGGTGCTCGACCCGCGGGCGCTGGCCGCTCTGCGGCCCAGAGAGGGAAGGAGGGGGGGAGGGGCAGACTCCCTGATAGCCGGGCGATGCGCGCGCGCCGGCGGCTCGGCGGCACAGGTCGCGAGTGGGGGAGGCCCGGCCGGCAGGTGGACACGCGGGCACCGCCAGCTCGGCGGCAGAGTGAGGAAAGGGGGGGGAGGGGCAGACACCTAGACAGCCGGGCGACGCGCGCGCGCTGGCGGCTCGTGACCAGAGGTCGCGTGTAGGGGAGCACCGGCCGTCAGGTGGACCCGCGGGCACCGCCAGCTCGGCGGCAGAGTGAGGGAAGGAGGGGGAGGGGCGGATTCCAAGCCAGGCGGGCGACGCGCGCGCGCTGGCGTCTCGTCACCAGAGATCGCGAGTGCGAGAGGCCCGGCCGGCAGGTGGACACGCGGGCACCGCCGGCTCGGCGGCAGAGTCAGGGAAGTGGGGGGAGGGGATAGAGCCCCGTCGGGCTCGTCGACCCGCGGCTCCTGGCGGCTCTGCGGCCGAGTTGGGGAAGGAGGGGGGGAGGGGCAGACTCCCTGACAGCCGGGCGATGCGCGCGCGCCGGCGGCTCGGCGGCACAGGTCGCGAGTGGGGGAGGCCCGGCCGGCAGGTGGACACGCGGGCACCGCCAGCTCGGCGGCAGAGTGAGGAAAGGGGGGGCGGGGCAGACACCTCGACAGCCGGGCGACGCGCGCGCGCTGGCGGCTCGTCACCAGAGGTCGGGAGTGCGAGAGGCCAGGCCGGCAGGTGGACACGCGGGCACCCGCAGCTCGTCGGCAGGGTTAGGGAAGGGGGGGAGGGGATAGAGCCCCGTCCGGCTGGTCGACCCGCGGGCACTGCCAGGCGGGCGACGGGCGCGCGCTGGCGGCTGGGCGGGCGAGGTCGCCAGTGGGAGAGGCCCGGCCGGCAGGTGCCCGCGGGCAACGCCAGCTGGGCGGCAGAGTGAGGGGAGGAGCGGGGGAGGGGCAGACAGCCTGACAGCCGGGCGACGGGCGCGCGCTGGCGGCTCGGCGGGCGAGGTCGCGAGTGGGAGAGCCCCGGTCGCAGGTGGCCCCGCGGGCACCCGCAGCTCGTCGACAGAGTTAGGGAAGTGGGGGGAGGGGATAGAGCCCCGTCGGGCTCGTCGACCCGCGGCTCCTGGCGGCTCTGCGGCCGAGTTAGGGAAGGAGGGGGGGAGGGGCAGACTCCCTGACAGCCGGGCGATGCGCGCGCGCCGGCGGCTCGGCGGCACAGGTCGCGAGTGGGGGAGGCCCGGCCGGCAGGTGGACACGCGGGCACCGCCAGCTCGGCGGCAGAGTGAGGAAAGGGGGGGGAGGGGCAGACACCTAGACAGCCGGGCGACGCGCGCGCGCCGGCGGCTCGTGACCAGAGGTCGCGTGTAGGGGAGCACCGGCCGGCAGGTGGACCCGCGGGCACCGCCAGCTCGGCGGCAGAGTGAGGGAAGGAGGGGGAGGGGCGGATTCCAAGCCAGGCGGGCGACGCGCGCGCGCTGGCGTCTCGTCACCAGAGATCGCGAGTGCGAGAGGCCCGGCCGGCAGGTGGACACGCGGGCACCGCCGGCTCGGCGGCAGAGTCAGGGAAGTGGGGGGAGGGGATAGAGCCCCGTCGGGCTCGTCGACCCGCGGCTCCTGGCGGCTCTGCGGCCGAGTTGGGGAAGGAGGGGGGGAGGGGCAGACTCCCTGACAGCCGGGCGATGCGCGCGCGCCGGCGGCTCGGCGGCACAGGTCGCGAGTGGGGGAGGCCCGGCCGGCAGGTGGACACGCGGGCACCGCCAGCTCGGCGGCAGAGTGAGGAAAGGGGGGGCGGGGCAGACACCTCGACAGCCGGGCGACGCGCGCGCGCTGGCGGCTCGTCACCAGAGGTCGCGAGTGCGAGAGGCCCGGCCGGCAGGTGGACACGGGGGCACCGCCGGCTCGGCGGCAGAGTCAGGGAAGTGGGGGGAGGGGATAGAGCCCCGTCGGGCTCGTCGACCCGCGGCTCCTGGCGGCTCTGCGGCCGAGTTGGGGAAGGCGGGGGGGAGGGGCAGACTCCCTGACAGCCGGGCGATGCGCGCGCGCCGGCGGCTCGGCGGCACAGGTCGCGAGTGGGGGAGGCCCGGCCGGCAGGTGGACACGCGGGCACCGCCAGCTCGGCGGCAGAGTGAGGAAAGGGGGAGCGGGGCAGACACCTCGACAGCCGGGCGACGCGCGCGCATTGGCGGCTCGTGACCAGAGGTCGCGAGTGCGACAGGCCCGGCCGGCAGGTGGACCCGCGGGCACCGCCAGCTCGGCGGCAGAGTGAGGAAAGGGGGGGCGGGGCAGACACCTCGACAGCCGGGCGACGCGCGCGCGCTGGCGGCTCGTCACCAGAGGTCGCGAGTGCGAGAGGCCAGGCCGGCAGGTGGACACGCGGGCACCCGCAGCTCGTCGGCAGGGTTAGGGAAGGGGGGGAGGGGATAGAGCCCCGTCCGGCTGGTCGACCCGCGGGCACTGCCAGGCGGGCGACGGGCGCGCGCTGGCGGCTGGGCGGGCGAGGTCGCCAGTGGGAGAGGCCCGGCCGGCAGGTGCCCGCGGGCAACGCCAGCTGGGCGGCAGAGTGAGGGGAGGAGCGGGGGAGGGGCCGACAGCCTGACAGCCGGGCGACGGGCGCGCGCTGGCGGCTCGGCGGGCGAGGTCGCGAGTGGGAGAGCCCCGGTCGCAGGTGGACCCGCGGGCACCCGCAGCTCGTCGACAGAGTTAGGGAAGTGGGGGGAGGGGATAGAGCCCCGTCGGGCTCGTCGACCCGCGGCTCCTGGCGGCTCTGCGGCCGAGTTAGGGAAGGAGGGGGGGAGGGGCAGACTCCCTGACAGCCGGGCGATGCGCGCGCGCCGGCGGCTCGGCGGCACAGGTCGCGAGTGGGGGAGGCCCGGCCGGCAGGTGGACACGCGGGCACCGCCAGCTCGGCGGCAGAGTGAGGAAAGGGGGGGAGGGGCAGACACCTAGACAGCCGGGCGACACGCGCGCGCCGGCGGCTCGTGACCAGAGGTCGCGTGTAGGGGAGCAACGGCCGGCAGGTGGACCCGCGGGCAGCGCCAGCTCGGCGGCAGAGTGAGGGAAGGAGGGGGAGTGGCGGATTCCAAGCCAGGCGGGCGACGCGCGCGCGCTGGCGTCTCGTCACCAGAGATCGCGAGTGCGAGAGGCCCGGCCGGCAGGTGGACACGCGGGCACCGCCGGCTCGGCGGCAGAGTCAGGGAAGTGGGGGGAGGGGATAGAGCCCCGTCGGGCTCGTCGACCCGCGGCTCCTGGCGGCTCTGCGGCCGAGTTGGGGAAGGAGGGGGGGAGGGGCAGACTCCCTGACAGCCGGGCGATGCGCGCGCGCCGGCGGCTCGGCGGCACAGGTCGCGAGTGGGGGAGGCCCGGCCGGCAGGTGGACACGCGGGCACCCGCAGCTCGTCGGCAGGGTTAGGGAAGGGGGGGAGGGGATAGAGCCCCGTCCGGCTGGTCGACCCGCGGGCACTGCCAGGCGGGCGACGGGCGCGCGCTGGCGGCTGGGCGGGCGAGGTCGCCAGTGGGAGAGGCCCGGCCGGCAGGTGCCCGCGGGCAACGCCAGCTGGGCGGCAGAGTGAGGGGAGGAGCGGGGGAGGGGCAGACAGCCTGACAGCCGGGCGACGGGCGCGCGCTGGCGGCTCGGCGGGCGAGGTCGCGAGTGGGAGAGCCCCGGTCGCAGGTGGACCCGCGGGCACCCGCAGCTCGTCGACAGAGCTAGGGAAGTGGGGGGAGGGGATAGAGCCCCGTCGGGCTCGTCGACCCGCGGCTCCTGGCGGCTCTGCGGCCGAGTTGGGGAAGGAGGGGGGGAGGGGCAGACTCCCTGACAGCCGGGCGATGCGCGCGCGCCGGCGGCTCGGCGGCACAGGTCGCGAGTGGGGGAGGCCCGGCCGGCAGGTGGACACGCGGGCACCGCCAGCTCGGCGGCAGAGTGAGGAAAGGGGGGGCGGGGCAGACACCTCGACAGCCGGGCGATGCGCGCGCGCTGGCGGCTCGTCACCAGAGGTCGCGAGTGCGAGAGGCCCGGCCGGCAGGTGGACACGGGGGCACCGCCGGCTCGGCGGCAGAGTCAGGGAAGTGGGGGGAGGGGATAGAGCCCCGTCGGGCTCGTCGACCCGCGGCTCCTGGCGGCTCTGCGGCCGAGTTGGGGAAGGAGGGGGGGAGGGGCAGACTCCCTGACAGCCGGGCGATGCGCGCGCGCCGGCGGCTCGGCGGCACAGGTCGCGAGTGGGGGAGGCCCGGCCGGCAGGTGGACACGCGGGCACCGCCAGCTCGGCGGCAGAGTGAGGAAAGGGGGGGCGGGGCAGACACCTCGACAGCCGGGCGACGCGCGCGCGCTGGCGGCTCGTCACCAGAGGTCGCGAGTGCGAGAGGCCCGGCCGGCAGGTGGACACGGGGGCACCGCCGGCTCGGCGGCAGAGTCAGGGAAGTGGGGGGAGGGGATAGAGCCCCGTCGGGCTCGTCGACCCGCGGCTCCTGGCGGCTCTGCGGCCGAGTTGGGGAAGGAGGGGGGGAGGGGCAGATTCCTGACAGCCGGGCGATGCGCGCGCGCCGGCGGCTCGGCGGCACAGGTCGCGAGTGGGGGAGGCCCGGCCGGCAGGTGGACACGCGGGCACCGCCAGCTCGGCGGCAGAGTGAGGAAAGGGGGGGGAGGGGCAGACACCTAGACAGCCGGGCGACGCGCGCGCGCCGGCGGCTCGTGACCAGAGGTCGCGTGTATGGGAGCACCGGCCGGCAGGTGGACCCGCGGGCAGCGCCAGCTCGGCGGCAGAGTGAGGGAAGGAGGGGGAGGGGCGGATTCCAAGCCAGGCGGGCGACGCGCGCGCGCTGGCGTCTCGTCACCAGAGATCGCGAGTGCGAGAGGCCCGGCCGGCAGGTGGACACGCGGGCACCGCCGGCTCGGCGGCAGAGTCAGGGAAGTGGGGGGAGGGGATAGAGCCCCGTCGGGCTCGTCGACCCGCGGCTCCTGGCGGCTCTGCGGCCGAGTTGGGTAAGGAGGGGGGAGGGGCAGACTCCCTGACAGCCGGGCGATGCGCGCGCGCCGGCGGCTCGGCGGCACAGGTCGCGAGTGGGGGAGGCCCGGCCGGCAGGTGGACACGCGGGCACCGCCAGCTCGGCGGCAGAGTGAGGAAAGGGGGGGCGGGGCAGACACCTCGACAGCCGGGCGACGCGCGCGCGCTGGCGGCTCGTCACCAGAGGTCGCGAGTGCGAGAGGCCAGGCCGGCAGGTGGACACGCGGGCACCCGCAGCTCGTCGGCAGGGTTAGGGAAGGGGGGGAGGGGATAGAGCCCCGTCCGGCTGGTCGACCCGCGGGCACTGCCAGGCGGGCGACGGGCGCGCGCTGGCGGCTGGGCGGGCGAGGTCGCCAGTGGGAGAGGCCCGGCCGGCAGGTGCCCGCGGGCAACGCCAGCTGGGCGGCAGAGTGAGGGGAGGAGCGGGGGAGGGGCAGACAGCCTGACAGCCGGGCGACGGGCGCGCGCTGGCGGCTCGGCGGGCGAGGTCGCGAGTGGGAGAGCCCCGGTCGCAGGTGGACCCGCGGGCACCCGCAGCTCGTCGACAGAGCTAGGGAAGTGGGGGGAGGGGATAGAGCCCCGTCGGGCTCGTCGACCCGCGGCTCCTGGCGGCTCTGCGGCCGAGTTAGGGAAGGAGGGGGGGAGGGGCAGACTCCCTGACAGCCGGGCGATGCGCGCGCGCCGGCGGCTCGGCGGCACAGGTCGCGAGTGGGGGAGGCCCGGCCGGCAGGTGGACACGCGGGCACCGCCAGCTCGGCGGCAGAGTGAGGAAAGGGGGGGGAGGGGCAGACACCTAGACAGCCGGGCGACGCGCGCGCGCCGGCGGCTCGTGACCAGAGGTCGCGTGTATGGGAGCACCGGCCGGCAGGTGGACCCGCGGGCAGCGCCAGCTCGGCGGCAGAGTGAGGGAAGGAGGGGGAGGGGCGGATTCCAAGCCAGGCGGGCGACGCGCGCGCGCTGGCGTCTCGTCACCAGAGATCGCGAGTGCGAGAGGCCCGGCCGGCAGGTGGACACGCGGGCACCGCCGGCTCGGCGGCAGAGTCAGGGAAGTGGGGGGAGGGGATAGAGCCCCGTCGGGCTCGTCGACCCGCGGCTCCTGGCGGCTCTGCGGCCGAGTTGGGGAAGGAGGGGGGGAGGGGCAGACTCCCTGACAGCCGGGCGATGCGCGCGCGCCGGCGGCTCGGCGGCACAGGTCGCGAGTGGGGGAGGCCCGGCCGGCAGGTGGACACGCGGGCACCGCCAGCTCGGCGGCAGAGTGAGGAAAGGGGGGGCGGGGCAGACACCTCGACAGCCGGGCGACGCGCGCGCGCTGGCGGCTCGTCACCAGAGGTCGCGAGTGCGAGAGGCCCGGCCGGCAGGTGGACACGGGGGCACCGCCGGCTCGGCGGCAGAGTCAGGGAAGTGGGGGGAGGGGATAGAGCCCCGTCGGGCTCGTCGACCCGCGGCTCCTGGCGGCTCTGCGGCCGAGTTGGGGAAGGAGGGGGGGAGGGGCAGACTCCCTGACAGCCGGGCGATGCGCGCGCGCCGGCGGCTCGGCGGCACAGGTCGCGAGTGGGGGAGGCCCGGCCGGCAGGTGGACACGCGGGCACCGCCAGCTCGGCGGCAGAGTGAGGAAAGGGGGGGGAGGGGCAGACACCTAGACAGCCGGGCGACGCGCGCGCGCCGGCGGCTCGTGACCAGAGGTCGCGTGTATGGGAGCACCGGCCGGCAGGTGGACCCGCGGGCAGCGCCAGCTCGGCGGCAGAGTGAGGGAAGGAGGGGGAGGGGCGGATTCCAAGCCAGGCGGGCGACGCGCGCGCGCTGGCGTCTCGTCACCAGAGATCGCGAGTGCGAGAGGCCCGGCCGGCAGGTGGACACGCGGGCACCGCCGGCTCGGCGGCAGAGTCAGGGAAGTGGGGGGAGGGGATAGAGCCCCGTCGGGCTCGTCGACCCGCGGCTCCTGGCGGCTCTGCGGCCGAGTTGGGGAAGGAGGGGGGGAGGGGCAGACTCCCTGACAGCCGGGCGATGCGCGCGCGCCGGCGGCTCGGCGGCACAGGTCGCGAGTGGGGGAGGCCCGGCCGGCAGGTGGACACGCGGGCACCGCCAGCTCGGCGGCAGAGTGAGGAAAGGGGGGGCGGGGCAGACACCTCGACAGCCGGGCGACGCGCGCGCGCTGGCGGCTCGTCACCAGAGGTCGCGAGTGCGAGAGGCCAGGCCGGCAGGTGGACACGCGGGCACCCGCAGCTCGTCGGCAGGGTTAGGGAAGGGGGGGAGGGGATAGAGCCCCGTCCGGCTGGTCGACCCGCGGGCACTGCCAGGCGGGCGACGGGCGCGCGCTGGCGGCTGGGCGGGCGAGGTCGCCAGTGGGAGAGGCCCGGCCGGCAGGTGCCCGCGGGCAACGCCAGCTGGGCGGCAGAGTGAGGGGAGGAGCGGGGGAGGGGCAGACAGCCTGACAGCCGGGCGACGGGCGCGCGCTGGCGGCTCGGCGGGCGAGGTCGCGAGTGGGAGAGCCCCGGTCGCAGGTGGACCCGCGGGCACCCGCAGCTCGTCGACAGAGCTGGGGAAGTGGGGGGAGGGGATAGAGCCCCGTCGGGCTCGTCGACCCGCGGCTCCTGGCGGCTCTGCGGCCGAGTTAGGGAAGGAGGGGGGGAGGGGCAGACTCCCTGACAGCCGGGCGATGCGCGCGCGCCGGCGGCTCGGCGGCACAGGTCGCGAGTGGGGGAGGCCCGGCCGGCAGGTGGACACGCGGGCACCGCCAGCTCGGCGGCAGAGTGAGGAAAGGGGGGGGAGGGGCAGACACCTAGACAGCCGGGCGACGCGCGCGCGCCGGCGGCTCGTGACCAGAGGTCGCGTGTATGGGAGCACCGGCCGGCAGGTGGACCCGCGGGCAGCGCCAGCTCGGCGGCAGAGTGAGGGAAGGAGGGGGAGGGGCGGATTCCAAGCCAGGCGGGCGACGCGCGCGCGCTGGCGTCTCGTCACCAGAGATCGCGAGTGCGAGAGGCCCGGCCGGCAGGTGGACACGCGGGCACCGCCGGCTCGGCGGCAGAGTCAGGGAAGTGGGGGGAGGGGATAGAGCCCCGTCGGGCTCGTCGACCCGCGGCTCCTGGCGGCTCTGCGGCCGAGTTGGGGAAGGAGGGGGGGAGGGGCAGACTCCCTGACAGCCGGGCGATGCGCGCGCGCCGGCGGCTCGGCGGCACAGGTCGCGAGTGGGGGAGGCCCGGCCGGCAGGTGGACACGCGGGCACCGCCAGCTCGGCGGCAGAGTGAGGAAAGGGGGGGCGGGGCAGACACCTCGACAGCCGGGCGACGCGCGCGCGCTGGCGGCTCGTCACCAGAGGTCGCGAGTGCGAGAGGCCCGGCCGGCAGGTGGACACGGGGGCACCGCCGGCTCGGCGGCAGAGTCAGGGAAGTGGGGGGAGGGGATAGAGCCCCGTCGGGCTCGTCGACCCGCGGCTCCTGGCGGCTCTGCGGCCGAGTTGGGGAAGGAGGGGGGGAGGGGCAGACTCCCTGACAGCCGGGCGATGCGCGCGCGCCGGCACCTCGGCGGCACAGGTCGCGAGTGGGGGAGGCCCGGCCGGCAGGTGGACACGCGGGCACCGCCAGCTCGGCGGCAGAGTGAGGAAAGGGGGGGCGGGGCAGACACCTCGACAGCCGGGCGACGCGCGCGCGCTGGCGGCTCGTCACCAGAGGTCGGGAGTGCGAGAGGCCAGGCCGGCAGGTGGACACGCGGGCACCCGCAGCTCGTCGGCAGGGTTAGGGAAGGGGGGAAGGGGATAGAGCCCCGTCCGGCTGGTCGACCCGCGGGCACTGCCAGGCGGGCGACGGGCGCGCGCTGGCGGCTGGGCGGGCGCGGTCGCCAGTGGGAGAGGCCCGGCCGGCAGGTGCCCGCGGGCAACGCCAGCTGGGCGGCAGAGTGAGGGGAGGAGCGGGGGAGGGGCAGACAGCCTGACAGCCGGGCGACGGGCGCGCGCTGGTGGCTCGGCGGGCGAGGTCGCGAGTGGGAGAGCCCCGGTCGCAGGTGGCCCCGCGGGCACCCGCAGCTCGTCGACAGAGTTAGGGAAGTGGGGGGAGGGGATAGAGCCCCGTCGGGCTCGTCGACCCGCGGCTCCTGGCGGCTCTGCGGCCGAGTTAGGGAAGGAGGGGGGGAGGGGCAGACTCCCTGACAGCCGGGCGATGCGCGCGCGCCGGCGGCTCGGCGGCACAGGTCGCGAGTGGGGGAGGCCCGGCCGGCAGGTGGACACGCGGGCACCGCCAGCTCGGCGGCAGAGTGAGGAAAGGGGGGGGAGGGGCAGACACCTAGACAGCCGGGCGACGCGCGCGCGCCGGCGGCTCGTGACCAGAGGTCGCGTGTATGGGAGCACCGGCCGGCAGGTGGACCCGCGGGCAGCGCCAGCTCGGCGGCAGAGTGAGGGAAGGAGGGGGAGGGGCGGATTCCAAGCCAGGCGGGCGACGCGCGCGCGCTGGCGTCTCGTCACCAGAGATCGCGAGTGCGAGAGGCCCGGCCGGCAGGTGGACACGCGGGCACCGCCGGCTCGGCGGCAGAGTCAGGGAAGTGGGGGGAGGGGATAGAGCCCCGTCGGGCTCGTCGACCCGCGGCTCCTGGCGGCTCTGCGGCCGAGTTGGGGAAGGAGGGGGGAGGGGCAGACTCCCTGACAGCCGGGCGATGCGCGCGCGCCGGCGGCTCGGCGGCACAGGTCGCGAGTGGGGGAGGCCCGGCCGGCAGGTGGACACGCGGGCACCGCCAGCTCGGCGGCAGAGTGAGGAAAGGGGGGGCGGGGCAGACACCTCGACAGCCGGGCGACGCGCGCGCGCTGGCGGCTCGTCACCAGAGGTCGCGAGTGCGAGAGGCCAGGCCGGCAGGTGGACACGCGGGCACCCGCAGCTCGTCGGCAGGGTTAGGGAAGGGGGGGAGGGGATAGAGCCCCGTCCGGCTGGTCGACCCGCGGGCACTGCCAGACGGGCGACGGGCGCGCGCTGGCGGCTGGGCGGGCGAGGTCGCCAGTGGGAGAGGCCCGGCCGGCAGGTGCCCGCGGGCAACGCCAGCTGGGCGGCAGAGTGAGGGGAGGAGCGGGGGAGGGGCCGACAGCCTGACAGCCGGGCGACGGGCGCGCGCTGGCGGCTCGGCGGGCGAGGTCGCGAGTGGGAGAGCCCCGGTCGCAGGTGGCCCCGCGGGCACCCGCAGCTCGTCGACAGAGTTAGGGAAGTGGGGGGAGGGGATAGAGCCCCGTCGGGCTCGTCGACCCGCGGCTCCTGGCGGCTCTGCGGCCGAGTTAGGGAAGGAGGGGGGAGGGGCAGACTCCCTGACAGCCGGGCGATGCGCGCGCGCCGGCGGCTCGGTGGCACAGGTCGCGAGTGGGGGAGGCCCGGCCGGCAGGTGGACACGCGGGCACCGCCAGCTCGGCGGCAGAGTGAGGAAAGGGGGGGAGGGGCAGACACCTAGACAGCCGGGCGACGCGCGCGCGCCGGCGGCTCGTGACCAGAGGTCGCGTGTAGGGGAGCAACGGCCGGCAGGTGGACCCGCGGGCAGCGCCAGCTCGGCGGCAGAGTGAGGGAAGGAGGGGGAGGGGCGGATTCCAAGCCAGGCGGGCGACGCGCGCGCGCTGGCGTCTCGTCACCAGAGATCGCGAGTGCGAGAGGCCCGGCCGGCAGGTGGACACGCGGGCACCGCCGGCTCGGCGGCAGAGTCAGGGAAGTGGGGGGAGGGGATAGAGCCCCGTCGGGCTCGTCGACCCGCGGCTCCTGGCGGCTCTGCGGCCGAGTTGGGGAAGGAGGGGGTGAGGGGCAGACTCCCTGACAGCCGGGCGATGCGCGCGCGCCGGCGGCTCGGCGGCACAGGTCGCGAGTGGGGGAGGCCCGGCCGGCAGGTGGACACGCGGGCACCCGCAGCTCGTCGGCAGGGTTAGGGAAGGGGGGGAGGGGATAGAGCCCCGTCCGGCTGGTCGACCCGCGGGCACTGCCAGGCGGGCGACGGGCGCGCGCTGGCGGCTGGGCGGGCGAGGTCGCCAGTGGGAGAGGCCCGGCCGGCAGGTGCCCGCGGGCAACGCCAGCTGGGCGGCAGAGTGAGGGGAGGAGCGGGGGAGGGGCAGACAGCCTGACAGCCGGGCGACGGGCGCGCGCTGGCGGCTCGGCGGGCGAGGTCGCGAGTGGGAGAGCCCCGGTCGCAGGTGGACCCGCGGGCACCCGCAGCTCGTCGACAGAGCTAGGGAAGTGGGGGGAGGGGATAGAGCCCCGTCGGGCTCGTCGACCCGCGGCTCCTGGCGGCTCTGCGGCCGAGTTGGGGAAGGAGGGGGGGAGGGGCAGACTCCCTGACAGCCGGGCGATGCGCGCGCGCCGGCGGCTCGGCGGCACAGGTCGCGAGTGGGGGAGGCCCGGCCGGCAGGTGGACACGCGGGCACCGCCAGCTCGGCGGCAGAGTGAGGAAAGGGGGGGCGGGGCAGACACCTCGACAGCCGGGCGATGCGCGCGCGCTGGCGGCTCGTCACCAGAGGTCGCGAGTGCGAGAGGCCCGGCCGGCAGGTGGACACGGGGGCACCGCCGGCTCGGCGGCAGAGTCAGGGAAGTGGGGGGAGGGGATAGAGCCCCGTCGGGCTCGTCGACCCGCGGCTCCTGGCGGCTCTGCGGCCGAGTTGGGGAAGGAGGGGGGGAGGGGCAGACTCCCTGACAGCCGGGCGATGCGCGCGCGCCGGCGGCTCGGCGGCACAGGTCGCGAGTGGGGGAGGCCCGGCCGGCAGGTGGACACGCGGGCACCGCCAGCTCGGCGGCAGAGTGAGGAAAGGGGGGGCGGGGCAGACACCTCGACAGCCGGGCGACGCGCGCGCGCTGGCGGCTCGTCACCAGAGGTCGCGAGTGCGAGAGGCCAGGCCGGCAGGTGGACACGCGGGCACCCGCAGCTCGTCGGCAGGGTTAGGGAAGGGGGGGAGGGGATAGAGCCCCGTCCGGCTGGTCGACCCGCGGGCACTGCCAGACGGGCGACGGGCGCGCGCTGGCGGCTGGGCGGGCGAGGTCGCCAGTGGGAGAGGCCCGGCCGGCAGGTGCCCGCGGGCAACGCCAGCTGGGCGGCAGAGTGAGGGGAGGAGCGGGGGAGGGGCCGACAGCCTGACAGCCGGGCGACGGGCGCGCGCTGGCGGCTCGGCGGGCGAGGTCGCGAGTGGGAGAGCCCCGGTCGCAGGTGGCCCCGCGGGCACCCGCAGCTCGTCGACAGAGTTAGGGAAGTGGGGGGAGGGGATAGAGCCCCGTCGGGCTCGTCGACCCGCGGCTCCTGGCGGCTCTGCGGCCGAGTTAGGGAAGGAGGGGGGGAGGGGCAGACTCCCTGACAGCCGGGCGATGCGCGCGCGCCGGCGGCTCGGTGGCACAGGTCGCGAGTGGGGGAGGCCCGGCCGGCAGGTGGACACGCGGGCACCGCCAGCTCGGCGGCAGAGTGAGGAAAGGGGGGGAGGGGCAGACACCTAGACAGCCGGGCGACGCGCGCGCGCCGGCGGCTCGTGACCAGAGGTCGCGTGTAGGGGAGCAACGGCCGGCAGGTGGACCCGCGGGCAGCGCCAGCTCGGCGGCAGAGTGAGGGAAGGAGGGGGAGGGGCGGATTCCAAGCCAGGCGGGCGACGCGCGCGCGCTGGCGTCTCGTCACCAGAGATCGCGAGTGCGAGAGGCCCGGCCGGCAGGTGGACACGCGGGCACCGCCGGCTCGGCGGCAGAGTCAGGGAAGTGGGGGGAGGGGATAGAGCCCCGTCGGGCTCGTCGACCCGCGGCTCCTGGCGGCTCTGCGGCCGAGTTGGGGAAGGAGGGGGTGAGGGGCAGACTCCCTGACAGCCGGGCGATGCGCGCGCGCCGGCGGCTCGGCGGCACAGGTCGCGAGTGGGGGAGGCCCGGCCGGCAGGTGGACACGCGGGCACCCGCAGCTCGTCGGCAGGGTTAGGGAAGGGGGGGAGGGGATAGAGCCCCGTCCGGCTGGTCGACCCGCGGGCACTGCCAGGCGGGCGACGGGCGCGCGCTGGCGGCTGGGCGGGCGAGGTCGCCAGTGGGAGAGGCCCGGCCGGCAGGTGCCCGCGGGCAACGCCAGCTGGGCGGCAGAGTGAGGGGAGGAGCGGGGGAGGGGCAGACAGCCTGACAGCCGGGCGACGGGCGCGCGCTGGCGGCTCGGCGGGCGAGGTCGCGAGTGGGAGAGCCCCGGTCGCAGGTGGACCCGCGGGCACCCGCAGCTCGTCGACAGAGCTAGGGAAGTGGGGGGAGGGGATAGAGCCCCGTCGGGCTCGTCGACCCGCGGCTCCTGGCGGCTCTGCGGCCGAGTTGGGGAAGGAGGGGGGGAGGGGCAGACTCCCTGACAGCCGGGCGATGCGCGCGCGCCGGCGGCTCGGCGGCACAGGTCGCGAGTGGGGGAGGCCCGGCCGGCAGGTGGACACGCGGGCACCGCCAGCTCGGCGGCAGAGTGAGGAAAGGGGGGGCGGGGCAGACACCTCGACAGCCGGGCGATGCGCGCGCGCTGGCGGCTCGTCACCAGAGGTCGCGAGTGCGAGAGGCCCGGCCGGCAGGTGGACACGGGGGCACCGCCGGCTCGGCGGCAGAGTCAGGGAAGTGGGGGGAGGGGATAGAGCCCCGTCGGGCTCGTCGACCCGCGGCTCCTGGCGGCTCTGCGGCCGAGTTGGGGAAGGAGGGGGGGAGGGGCAGACTCCCTGACAGCCGGGCGATGCGCGCGCGCCGGCGGCTCGGCGGCACAGGTCGCGAGTGGGGGAGGCCCGGCCGGCAGGTGGACACGCGGGCACCGCCAGCTCGGCGGCAGAGTGAGGAAAGGGGGGGCGGGGCAGACACCTCGACAGCCGGGCGACGCGCGCGCGCTGGCGGCTCGTCACCAGAGGTCGCGAGTGCGAGAGGCCCGGCCGGCAGGTGGACACGGGGGCACCGCCGGCTCGGCGGCAGAGTCAGGGAAGTGGGGGGAGGGGATAGAGCCCCGTCGGGCTCGTCGACCCGCGGCTCCTGGCGGCTCTGCGGCCGAGTTGGGGAAGGAGGGGGGGAGGGGCAGACTCCCTGACAGCCGGGCGATGCGCGCGCGCCGGCGGCTCGGCGGCACAGGTCGCGAGTGGGGGAGGCCCGGCCGGCAGGTGGACACGCGGGCACCGCCAGCTCGGCGGCAGAGTGAGGAAAGGGGGGGGAGGGGCAGACACCTAGACAGCCGGGCGACGCGCGCGCGCCGGCGGCTCGTGACCAGAGGTCGCGTGTATGGGAGCACCGGCCGGCAGGTGGACCCGCGGGCAGCGCCAGCTCGGCGGCAGAGTGAGGGAAGGAGGGGGAGGGGCGGATTCCAAGCCAGGCGGGCGACGCGCGCGCGCTGGCGTCTCGTCACCAGAGATCGCGAGTGCGAGAGGCCCGGCCGGCAGGTGGACACGCGGGCACCGCCGGCTCGGCGGCAGAGTCAGGGAAGTGGGGGGAGGGGATAGAGCCCCGTCGGGCTCGTCGACCCGCGGCTCCTGGCGGCTCTGCGGCCGAGTTGGGTAAGGAGGGGGGGAGGGGCAGACTCCCTGACAGCCGGGCGATGCGCGCGCGCCGGCGGCTCGGCGGCACAGGTCGCGAGTGGGGGAGGCCCGGCCGGCAGGTGGACACGCGGGCACCGCCAGCTCGGCGGCAGAGTGAGGAAAGGGGGGGCGGGGCAGACACCTCGACAGCCGGGCGACGCGCGCGCGCTGGCGGCTCGTCACCAGAGGTCGCGAGTGCGAGAGGCCAGGCCGGCAGGTGGACACGCGGGCACCCGCAGCTCGTCGGCAGGGTTAGGGAAGGGGGGGAGGGGATAGAGCCCCGTCCGGCTGGTCGACCCGCGGGCACTGCCAGGCGGGCGACGGGCGCGCGCTGGCGGCTGGGCGGGCGAGGTCGCCAGTGGGAGAGGCCCGGCCGGCAGGTGCCCGCGGGCAACGCCAGCTGGGCGGCAGAGTGAGGGGAGGAGCGGGGGAGGGGCAGACAGCCTGACAGCCGGGCGACGGGCGCGCGCTGGCGGCTCGGCGGGCGAGGTCGCGAGTGGGAGAGCCCCGGTCGCAGGTGGACCCGCGGGCACCCGCAGCTCGTCGACAGAGCTAGGGAAGTGGGGGGAGGGGATAGAGCCCCGTCGGGCTCGTCGACCCGCGGCTCCTGGCGGCTCTGCGGCCGAGTTAGGGAAGGAGGGGGGAGGGGCAGACTCCCTGACAGCCGGGCGATGCGCGCGCGCCGGCGGCTCGGCGGCACAGGTCGCGAGTGGGGGAGGCCCGGCCGGCAGGTGGACACGCGGGCACCGCCAGCTCGGCGGCAGAGTGAGGAAAGGGGGGGGAGGGGCAGACACCTAGACAGCCGGGCGACGCGCGCGCGCCGGCGGCTCGTGACCAGAGGTCGCGTGTATGGGAGCACCGGCCGGCAGGTGGACACGCGGGCAGCGCCAGCTCGGCGGCAGAGTGAGGGAAGGAGGGGGAGGGGCGGATTCCAAGCCAGGCGGGCGACGTGCGCGCGCTGGCGTCTCGTCACCAGAGATCGCGAGTGCGAGAGGCCAGGCCGGCAGGTGGACACGCGGGCACCGCCGGCTCGGCGGCAGAGTCAGGGAAGTGGGGGGAGGGGATAGAGCCCCGTCGGGCTCGTCGACCCGCGGCTCCTGGCGGCTCTGCGGCCGAGTTGGGGAAGGAGGGGGGGAGGGGCAGACTCCCTGACAGCCGGGCGATGCGCGCGCGCCGGCGGCTCGGCGGCACAGGTCGCGAGTGGGGGAGGCCCGGCCGGCAGGTGGACACGCGGGCACCGCCAGCTCGGCGGCAGAGTGAGGAAAGGGGGGGCGGGGCAGACACCTCGACAGCCGGGCGACGCGCGCGCGCTGGCGGCTCGTCACCAGAGGTCGCGAGTGCGAGAGGCCAGGCCGGCAGGTGGACACGCGGGCACCCGCAGCTCGTCGGCAGGGTTAGGGAAGGGGGGGAGGGGATAGAGCCCCGTCCGGCTGGTCGACCCGCGGGCACTGCCAGGCGGGCGACGGGCGCGCGCTGGCGGCTGGGCGGGCGAGGTCGCCAGTGGGAGAGGCCCGGCCGGCAGGTGCCCGCGGGCAACGCCAGCTGGGCGGCAGAGTGAGGGGAGGAGCGGGGGAGGGGCCGACAGCCTGACAGCCGGGCGACGGGCGCGCGCTGGCGGCTGGGCGGGCGAGGTCGCGAGTGGGAGAGCCCCGGTCGCAGGTGGCCCCGCGGGCACCCGCAGCTCGTCGACAGAGTTAGGGAAGTGGGGGGAGGGGATAGAGCCCCGTCGGGCTCGTCGACCCGCGGCTCCTGGCGGCTCTGCGGCCGAGTTAGGGAAGGAGGGGGGGAGGGGCAGACTCCCTGACAGCCGGGCGATGCGCGCGCGCCGGCGGCTCGGCGGCACAGGTCGCGAGTGGGGGAGGCCCGGCCGGCAGGTGGACACGCGGGCACCGCCAGCTCGGCGGCAGAGTGAGGAAAGGGGGGGGAGGGGCAGACACCTAGACAGCCGGGCGACGCGCGCGCGCCGGCGGCTCGTGACCAGAGGTCGCGTGTAGGGGAGCAACGGCCGGCAGGTGGACCCGCGGGCAGCGCCAGCTCGGCGGCAGAGTGAGGGAAGGAGGGGGAGGGGCGGATTCCAAGCCAGGCGGGCGACGCGCGCGCGCTGGCGTCTCGTCACCAGAGATCGCGAGTGCGAGAGGCCCGGCCGGCAGGTGGACACGCGGGCACCGCCGGCTCGGCGGCAGAGTCAGGGAAGTGGGGGGAGGGGATAGAGCCCCGTCGGGCTCGTCGACCCGCGGCTCCTGGCGGCTCTGCGGCCGAGTTGGGGAAGGAGGGGGGGAGGGGCAGACTCCCTGACAGCCGGGCGATGCGCGCGCGCCGGCGGCTCGGCGGCACAGGTCGCGAGTGGGGGAGGCCCGGCCGGCAGGTGGACACGCGGGCACCGCCAGCTCGGCGGCAGAGTGAGGAAAGGGGGGGCGGGGCAGACACCTCGACAGCCGGGCGATGCGCGCGCGCTGGCGGCTCGTCACCAGAGGTCGCGAGTGCGAGAGGCCCGGCCGGCAGGTGGACACGGGGGCACCGCCGGCTCGGCGGCAGAGTCAGGGAAGTGGGGGGAGGGGATAGAGCCCCGTCGGGCTCGTCGACCCGCGGCTCCTGGCGGCTCTGCGGCCGAGTTGGGGAAGGAGGGGGGGAGGGGCAGACTCCCTGACAGCCGGGCGATGCGCGCGCGCCGGCGGCTCGGCGGCACAGGTCGCGAGTGGGGGAGGCCCGGCCGGCAGGTGGACACGCGGGCACCGCCAGCTCGGCGGCAGAGTGAGGAAAGGGGGGGCGGGGCAGACACCTCGACAGCCGGGCGACGCGCGCGCGCTGGCGGCTCGTCACCAGAGGTCGGGAGTGCGAGAGGCCAGGCCGGCAGGTGGACACGCGGGCACCCGCAGCTCGTCGGCAGGGTTAGGGAAGGGGGGGAGGGGATAGAGCCCCGTCCGGCTGGTCGACCCGCGGGCACTGCCAGGCGGGCGACGGGCGCGCGCTGGCGGCTGGGCGGGCGAGGTCGCCAGTGGGAGAGGCCCGGCCGGCAGGTGCCCGCGGGCAACGCCAGCTGGGCGGCAGAGTGAGGGGAGGAGCGGGGGAGGGGCAGACAGACTGACAGCCGGGCGACGGGCGCGCGCTGGCGGCTCGGCGGGCGAGGTCGCGAGTGGGAGAGCCCCGGTCGCAGGTGGCCCCGCGGGCACCCGCAGCTCGTCGACAGAGTTAGGGAAGTGGGGGGAGGGGATAGAGCCCCGTCGGGCTCGTCGACCCGCGGCTCCTGGCGGCTCTGCGGCCGAGTTAGGGAAGGAGGGGGGGAGGGGCAGACTCCCTGACAGCCGGGCGATGCGCGCGCGCCGGCGGCTCGGCGGCACAGGTCGCGAGTGGGGGAGGCCCGGCCGGCAGGTGGACACGCGGGCACCGCCAGCTCGGCGGCAGAGTGAGGAAAGGGGGGGGAGGGGCAGACACCTAGACAGCCGGGCGACGCGCGCGCGCCGGCGGCTCGTGACCAGAGGTCGCGTGTAGGGGAGCACCGGCCGGCAGGTGGACCCGCGGGCACCGCCAGCTCGGCGGCAGAGTGAGGAAAGGGGGGGCGGGGCAGACACCTCGACAGCCGGGCGACGCGCGCGCGCTGGCGGCTCGTGACCAGAGGTCGCGAGTGCGACAGGCCCGGCCGGCAGGTGGACCCGCGGGCACCGCCAGCTCGGCGGCAGAGTGAGGAAAGGGGGGGGAGGGGCAGACACCTAGACAGCCGGGCGACGCGCGCGCGCTGGCGGCTCGTGACCAGAGGTCGCGTGTAGGGGAGCACCGGCCGGCAGGTGGACCCGCGGGCACCGCCAGCTCGGCGGCAGAGTGAGGGAAGGAGGGGGAGGGGCGGATTCCAAGCCAGGCGGGCGACGCGCGCGCGCTGGCGTCTCGTCACCAGAGATCGCGAGTGCGAGAGGCCCGGCCGGCAGGTGGACACGCGGGCACCGCCGGCTCGGCGGCAGAGTCAGGGAAGTGGGGGGAGGGGATAGAGCCCCGTCGGGCTCGTCGACCCGCGGCTCCTGGCGGCTCTGCGGCCGAGTTAGGGAAGGAGGGGGGGAGGGGCAGACTCCCTGACAGCCGGGCGATGCGCGCGCGCCGGCGGCTCGGCGGCACAGGTCGCGAGTGGGGGAGGCCCGGCCGGCAGGTGGACACGCGGGCACCGCCAGCTCGGCGGCAGAGTGAGGAAAGGGGGGGCGGGGCAGACACCTCGACAGCCGGGCGACGCGCGCGCGCTGGCGGCTCGTCACCAGAGGTCGCGAGTGCGAGAGGCCCGGCCGGCAGGTGGACACGGGGGCACCGCCGGCTCGGCGGCAGAGTCAGGGAAGTGGGGGGAGGGGATAGAGCCCCGTCGGGCTCGTCGACCCGCGGCTCCTGGCGGCTCTGCGGCCGAGTTGGGGAAGGAGGGGGGGAGGGGCAGACTCCCTGACAGCCGGGCGATGCGCGCGCGCCGGCGGCTCGGCGGCACAGGTCGCGAGTGGGGGAGGCCCGGCCGGCAGGTGGACACGCGGGCACCGCCAGCTCGGCGGCAGAGTGAGGAAAGGGGGGGCGGGGCAGACACCTCGACAGCCGGGCGACGCGCGCGCGCTGGCGGCTCGTCACCAGAGGTCGCGAGTGCGACAGGCCCGGCCGGCAGGTGGACACGCGGGCACCCGCAGCTCGTCGGCACGGTTAGGGAAGGGGGGGGAGGGGATAGAGCCCCGTCCGGCTGGTCGACCCGCGGGCACTGCCAGGCGGGCGACGGGCGCGCGCTGGCGGCTGGGCGGGCGAGGTCGCCAGTGGGAGAGGCCCGGCCGGCAGGTGCCCGCGGGCAACGCCAGCTGGGCGGCAGAGTGAGGGGAGGAGCGGGGGAGGGGCAGACAGCCTGACAGCCGGGCGACGGGCGCGCGCTGGCGGCTCGGCGGGCGAGGTCGCGAGTGGGAGAGCCCCGGTCGCAGGTGGCCCCGCGGGCACCCGCAGCTCGTCGACAGAGTTAGGGAAGTGGGGGGAGGGGATAGAGCCCCGTCGGGCTCGTCGACCCGCGGCTCCTGGCGGCTCTGCGGCCGAGTTAGGGAAGGAGGGGGGGAGGGGCAGACTCCCTGACAGCCGGGCGATGCGCGCGCGCCGGCGGCTCGGCGGCACAGGTCGCGAGTGGGGGAGGCCCGGCCGGCAGGTGGACACGCGGGCACCGCCAGCTCGGCGGCAGAGTGAGGAAAGGGGGGGGAGGGGCAGACACCTAGACAGCCGGGCGACGCGCGCGCGCCGGCGGCTCGTGACCAGAGGTCGCGTGTATGGGAGCACCGGCCGGCAGGTGGACCCGCGGGCAGCGCCAGCTCGGCGGCAGAGTGAGGGAAGGAGGGGGAGGGGCGGATTCCAAGCCAGGCGGGCGACGCGCGCGCGCTGGCGTCTCGTCACCAGAGATCGCGAGTGCGAGAGGCCCGGCCGGCAGGTGGACACGCGGGCACCGCCGGCTCGGCGGCAGAGTCAGGGAAGTGGGGGGAGGGGATAGAGCCCCGTCGGGCTCGTCGACCCGCGGCTCCTGGCGGCTCTGCGGCCGAGTTGGGGAAGGAGGGGGGGAGGGGCAGACTCCCTGACAGCCGGGCGATGCGCGCGCGCCGGCGGCTCGGCGGCACAGGTCGCGAGTGGGGGAGGCCCGGCCGGCAGGTGGACACGCGGGCACCGCCAGCTCGGCGGCAGAGTGAGGAAAGGGGGGGCGGGGCAGACACCTCGACAGCCGGGCGACGCGCGCGCGCTGGCGGCTCGTCACCAGAGGTCGCGAGTGCGAGAGGCCAGGCCGGCAGGTGGACACGCGGGCACCCGCAGCTCGTCGGCAGGGTTAGGGAAGGGGGGGAGGGGATAGAGCCCCGTCCGGCTGGTCGACCCGCGGGCACTGCCAGGCGGGCGACGGGCGCGCGCTGGCGGCTGGGCGGGCGAGGTCGCCAGTGGGAGAGGCCCGGCCGGCAGGTGCCCGCGGGCAACGCCAGCTGGGCGGCAGAGTGAGGGGAGGAGCGGGGGAGGGGCCGACAGCCTGACAGCCGGGCGACGGGCGCGCGCTGGCGGCTCGGCGGGCGAGGTCGCGAGTGGGAGAGCCCCGGTCGCAGGTGGCCCCGCGGGCACCCGCAGCTCGTCGACAGAGTTAGGGAAGTGGGGGGAGGGGATAGAGCCCCGTCGGGCTCGTCGACCCGCGGCTCCTGGCGGCTCTGCGGCCGAGTTAGGGAAGGAGGGGGGGAGGGGCAGACTCCCTGACAGCCGGGCGATGGGCGCGCGCCGGCGGCTCGGCGGCACAGGTCGCGAGTGGGGGAGGCCCGGCCGGCAGGTGGACACGCGGGCACCGCCAGCTCGGCGGCAGAGTGAGGAAAGGGGGGGGAGGGGCAGACACCTAGACAGCCGGGCGACGCGCGCGCGCGGGCGGCTCGTGACCAGAGGTCGCGTGTAGGGGAGCAACTGCCGGCAGGTGGACCCGCGGGCACCGCCAGCTCGGCGGCAGAGTGAGGGAAGGAGAGGGAGGGGCGGATTCCAAGCCAGGCGGGCGACGCGCGCGCGCTGGCGTCTCGTCACCAGAGATCGCGAGTGCGAGAGGCCCGGCCGGCAGGTGGACACGCGGGCACCGCCGGCTCGGCGGCAGTCAGGGAAGTGGGGGGAGGGGATAGAGCCCCGTCGGGCTCGTCGACCCGCGGCTCCTGGCGGCTCTGCGGCCGAGTTGGGGAAGGAGGGGGGGAGGGGCAGACTCCCTGACAGCCGGGCGATGCGCGCGCGCCGGCGGCTCGGCGGCACAGGTCGCGAGTGGGGGAGGCCCGGCCGGCAGGTGGACACGCGGGCACCGCCAGCTCGGCGGCAGAGTGAGGAAAGGGGGGGCGGGGCAGACACCTCGACAGCCGGGCGATGCGCGCGCGCTGGCGGCTCGTCACCAGAGGTCGCGAGTGCGAGAGGCCCGGCCGGCAGGTGGACACGGGGGCACCGCCGGCTCGGCGGCAGAGTCAGGGAAGTGGGGGGAGGGGATAGAGCCCCGTCGGGCTCGTCGACCCGCGGCTCCTGGCGGCTCTGCGGCCGAGTTGGGGAAGGAGGGGGGGAGGGGCAGACTCCCTGACAGCCGGGCGATGCGCGCGCGCCGGCGGCTCGGCGGCACAGGTCGCGAGTGGGGGAGGCCCGGCCGGCAGGTGGACACGCGGGCACCGCCAGCTCGGCGGCAGAGTGAGGAAAGGGGGGGCGGGGCAGACACCTCGACAGCCGGGCGACGCGCGCGCGCTGGCGGCTCGTCACCAGAGGTCGGGAGTGCGAGAGGCCAGGCCGGCAGGTGGACACGCGGGCACCCGCAGCTCGTCGGCAGGGTTAGGGAAGGGGGGGAGGGGATAGAGCCCCGTCCGGCTGGTCGACCCGCGGGCACTGCCAGGCGGGCGACGGGCGCGCGCTGGCGGCTGGGCGGGCGAGGTCGCCAGTGGGAGAGGCCCGGCCGGCAGGTGCCCGCGGGCAACGCCAGCTGGGCGGCAGAGTGAGGGGAGGAGCGGGGGAGGGGCAGACAGCCTGACAGCCGGGCGACGGGCGCGCGCTGGCGGCTCGGCGGGCGAGGTCGCGAGTGGGAGAGCCCCGGTCGCAGGTGGCCCCGCGGGCACCCGCAGCTCGTCGACAGAGTTAGGGAAGTGGGGGGAGGGGATAGAGCCCCGTCGGGCTCGTCGACCCGCGGCTCCTGGCGGCTCTGCGGCCGAGTTAGGGAAGGAGGGGGGGAGGGGCAGACTCCCTGACAGCCGGGCGATGCGCGCGCGCCGGCGGCTCGGCGGCACAGGTCGCGAGTGGGGGAGGCCCGGCCGGCAGGTGGACACGCGGGCACCGCCAGCTCGGCGGCAGAGTGAGGAAAGGGGGGGGAGGGGCAGATACCTAGACAGCCGGGCGACGCGCGCGCGCCGGCGGCTCGTGACCAGAGGTCGCGTGTAGGGGAGCACCGGCCGGCAGGTGGACCCGCGGGCACCGCCAGCTCGGCGGCAGAGTGAGGAAAGGGGGGGCGGGGCAGACACCTCGACAGCCGGGCGACGCGCGCGCGCTGGCGGCTCGTGACCAGAGGTCGCGAGTGCGACAGGCCCGGCCGACAGGTGGACCCGCGGGCACCGCCAGCTCGGCGGCAGAGTGAAGGAAGGAGGGGGAGGGGCGGATTCCAAGCCAGGCGGGCGACGCGCGCGCGCTGGCGTCTCGTCACCAGAGATCGCGAGTGCGAGAGGCCCGGCCGGCAGGTGGACACGCGGGCACCGCCGGCTCGGCGGCAGAGTCAGGGAAGTGGGGGGAGGGGATAGAGCCCCGTCGGGCTCGTCGACCCGCGGCTCCTGGCGGCTCTGCGGCCGAGTTAGGGAAGGAGGGGGTGAGGGGCAGACTCCCTGACAGCCGGGCGATGCGCGCGCGCCGGCGGCTCGGCGGCACAGGTCGCGAGTGGGGGAGGCCCGGCCGGCAGGTGGACACGCGGGCACCGCCAGCTCGGCGGCCGAGTGAGGAAAGGGGGGGCGGGGCAGACACCTCGACAGCCGGGCGACGCGCGCGCGCTGGCGGCTCGTCACCAGAGGTCGCGAGTGCGAGAGGCCAGGCCGGCAGGTGGACACGCGGGCACCCGCAGCTCGTCGGCAGGGTTAGGGAAGGGGGGGAGGGGATAGAGCCCCGTCCGGCTGGTCGACCCGCGGGCACTGCCAGGCGGGCGACGGGCGCGCGCTGGCGGCTGGGCGGGCGAGGTCGCCAGTGGGAGAGGCCCGGCCGGCAGGTGCCCGCGGGCAACGCCAGCTGGGCGGCAGAGTGAGGGGAGGAGCGGGGGAGGGGCCGACAGCCTGACAGCCGGGCGACGGGCGCGCGCTGGCGGCTCGGCGGGCGAGGTCGCGAGTGGGAGAGCCCCGGTCGCAGGTGGCCCCGCGGGCACCCGCAGCTCGTCGACAGAGTTAGGGAAGTGGGGGGAGGGGATAGAGCCCCGTCGGGCTCGTCGACCCGCGGCTCCTGGCGGCTCTGCGGCCGAGTTAGGGAAGGAGGGGGGGAGGGGCAGACTCCCTGACAGCCGGGCGATGGGCGCGCGCCGGCGGCTCGGCGGCACAGGTCGCGAGTGGGGGAGGCCCGGCCGGCAGGTGGACACGCGGGCACCGCCAGCTCGGCGGCAGAGTGAGGAAAGGGGGGGGAGGGGCAGACACCTAGACAGCCGGGCGACGCGCGCGCGCCGGCGGCTCGTGACCAGAGGTCGCGTGTAGGGGAGCAACGGCCGGCAGGTGGACCCGCGGGCACCGCCAGCTCGGCGGCAGAGTGAGGGAAGGAGGGGGAGGGGCGGATTCCAAGCCAGGCGGGCGACGCGCGCGCGCTGGCGTCTCGTCACCAGAGATCGCGAGTGCGAGAGGCCCGGCCGGCAGGTGGACACGCGGGCACCGCCGGCTCGGCGGCAGAGTCAGGGAAGTGGGGGGAGGGGATAGAGCCCCGTCGGGCTCGTCGACCCGCGGCTCCTGGCGGCTCTGCGGCCGAGTTGGGGAAGGAGGGGGGGAGGGGCAGACTCCCTGACAGCCGGGCGATGCGCGCGCGCCGGCGGCTCGGCGGCACAGGTCGCGAGTGGGGGAGGCCCGGCCGGCAGGTGGACACGCGGGCACCGCCAGCTCGGCGGCAGAGTGAGGAAAGGGGGGGCGGGGCAGACACCTCGACAGCCGGGCGATGCGCGCGCGCTGGCGGCTCGTCACCAGAGGTCGCGAGTGCGAGAGGCCCGGCCGGCAGGTGGACACGGGGGCACCGCCGGCTCGGCGGCAGAGTCAGGGAAGTGGGGGGAGGGGATAGAGCCCCGTCGGGCTCGTCGACCCGCGGCTCCTGGCGGCTCTGCGGCCGAGTTGGGGAAGGAGGGGGGGAGGGGCAGACTCCCTGACAGCCGGGCGATGCGCGCGCGCCGGCGGCTCGGCGGCACAGGTCGCGAGTGGGGGAGGCCCGGCCGGCAGGTGGACACGCGGGCACCGCCAGCTCGGCGGCAGAGTGAGGAAAGGGGGGGCGGGGCAGACACCTCGACAGCCGGGCGACGCGCGCGCGCTGGCGGCTCGTCACCAGAGGTCGGGAGTGCGAGAGGCCAGGCCGGCAGGTGGACACGCGGGCACCCGCAGCTCGTCGGCAGGGTTAGGGAAGGGGGGGAGGGGATAGAGCCCCGTCCGGCTGGTCGACCCGCGGGCACTGCCAGGCGGGCGACGGGCGCGCGCTGGCGGCTGGGCGGGCGAGGTCGCCAGTGGGAGAGGCCCGGCCGGCAGGTGCCCGCGGGCAACGCCAGCTGGGCGGCAGAGTGAGGGGAGGAGCGGGGGAGGGGCAGACAGCCTGACAGCCGGGCGACGGGCGCGCGCTGGCGGCTCGGCGGGCGAGGTCGCGAGTGGGAGAGCCCCGGTCGCAGGTGGCCCCGCGGGCACCCGCAGCTCGTCGACAGAGTTAGGGAAGTGGGGGGAGGGGATAGAGCCCCGTCGGGCTCGTCGACCCGCGGCTCCTGGCGGCTCTGCGGCCGAGTTAGGGAAGGAGGGGGGGAGGGGCAGACTCCCTGACAGCCGGGCGATGCGCGCGCGCCGGCGGCTCGGCGGCACAGGTCGCGAGTGGGGGAGGCCCGGCCGGCAGGTGGACACGCGGGCACCGCCAGCTCGGCGGCAGAGTGAGGAAAGGGGGGGGAGGGGCAGACACCTAGACAGCCGGGCGACGCGCGCGCGCCGGCGGCTCGTGACCAGAGGTCGCGTGTAGGGGAGCACCGGCCGGCAGGTGGACCCGCGGGCACCGCCAGCTCGGCGGCAGAGTGAGGGAAGGAGGGGGAGGGGCGGATTCCAAGCCAGGCGGGCGACGCGCGCGCGCTGGCGTCTCGTCACCAGAGATCGCGAGTGCGAGAGGCCCGGCCGGCAGGTGGACACGCGGGCACCGCCGGCTCGGCGGCAGAGTCAGGGAAGTGGGGGGAGGGGATAGAGCCCCGTCGGGCTCGTCGACCCGCGGCTCCTGGCGGCTCTGCGGCCGAGTTGGGGAAGGAGGGGGGGAGGGGCAGACTCCCTGACAGCCGGGCGATGCGCGCGCGCCGGCGGCTCGGCGGCACAGGTCGCGAGTGGGGGAGGCCCGGCCGGCAGGTGGACACGCGGGCACCGCCAGCTCGGCGGCAGAGTGAGGAAAGGGGGGGCGGGGCAGACACCTCGACAGCCGGGCGATGCGCGCGCGCTGGCGGCTCGTCACCAGAGGTCGCGAGTGCGAGAGGCCCGGCCGGCAGGTGGACACGGGGGCACCGCCGGCTCGGCGGCAGAGTCAGGGAAGTGGGGGGAGGGGATAGAGCCCCGTCGGGCTCGTCGACCCGCGGCTCCTGGCGGCTCTGCGGCCGAGTTGGGGAAGGCGGGGGGGAGGGGCAGACTCCCTGACAGCCGGGCGATGCGCGCGCGCCGGCGGCTCGGCGGCACAGGTCGCGAGTGGGGGAGGCCCGGCCGGCAGGTGGACACGCGGGCACCGCCAGCTCGGCGGCAGAGTGAGGAAAGGGGGGGCGGCGCAGACACCTCGACAGCCGGGCGACGCGCGCGCGCTGGCGGCTCGTGACCAGAGGTCGCGAGTGCGACAGGCCCGGCCGGCAGGTGGACCCGCGGGCACTGCCAGCTCGGCGGCAGAGTGAAGGAAGGAGGGGGAGGGGCGGATTCCAAGCCAGGCGGGCGACGCGCGCGCGCTGGCGTCTCGTCACCAGAGATCGCGAGTGCGAGAGGCCCGGCCGGCAGGTGGACACGCGGGCACCGCCGGCTCGGCGGCAGAGTCAGGGAAGTGGGGGGAGGGGATAGAGCCCCGTCGGGCTCGTCGACCCGCGGCTCCTGGCGGCTCTGCGGCCGAGTTAGGGAAGGAGGGGGGGAGGGGCAGACTCCCTGACAGCCGGGCGATGCGCGCGCGCCGGCGGCTCGGCGGCACAGGTCGCGAGTGGGGGAGGCCCGGCCGGCAGGTGGACACGCGGGCACCGCCAGCTCGGCGGCAGAGTGAGGAAAGGGGGGGCGGGGCAGACACCTCGACAGCCGGGCGACGCGCGCGCGCTGGCGGCTCGTCACCAGAGGTCGCGAGTGCGAGAGGCCCGGCCGGCAGGTGGACACGCGGGCACCGCCAGCTCGGCGGCAGAGTCAGGGAAGTGGGGGGAGGGGATAGAGCCCCGTCGGGCTCGTCGACCCGCGGCTCCTGGCGGCTCTGCGGCCGAGTTAGGGAAGGAGGGGGGGAGGGGCAGACTCCCTGACAGCCGGGCGATGCGCGCGCGCCGGCGGCTCGGCGGCACAGGTCGCGAGTGGGGGAGGCCCGGCCGGCAGGTGGACACGCGGGCACCGCCAGCTCGGCGGCAGAGTGAGGAAAGGGGGGGCGGGGCAGACACCTCGACAGCCGGGCGACGCGCGCGCGCTGGCGGCTCGTCACCAGAGGTCGCGAGTGCGAGAGGCCAGGCCGGCAGGTGGACACGCGGGCACCCGCAGCTCGTCGGCAGGGTTAGGGAAGGGGGGGAGGGGATAGAGCCCCGTCCGGCTGGTCGACCCGCGGGCACTGCCAGGCGGGCGACGGGCGCACGCTGGCGGCTGGGCGGGCGAGGTCGCCAGTGGGAGAGGCCCGGCCGGCAGGTGCCCGCGGGCAACGCCAGCTGGGCGGCAGAGTGAGGGGAGGAGCGGGGGAGGGGCAGACAGCCTGACAGCCGGGCGACGGGCGCGCGCTGGCGGCTCGGCGGGCGAGGTCGCGAGTGGGAGAGCCCCGGTCGCAGGTGGACCCGCGGGCACCCGCAGCTCGTCGACAGAGCTAGGGAAGTGGGGGGAGGGGATAGAGCCCCGTCGGGCTCGTCGACCCGCGGCTCCTGGCGGCTCTGCGGCCGAGTTAGGGAAGGAGGGGGGGAGGGGCAGACTCCCTGACAGCCGGGCGATGCGCGCGCACCGGCGGCTCGGCGGCACAGGTCGCGAGTGGGGGAGGCCCGGCCGGCAGGTGGACACGCGGGCACCGCCAGCTCGGCGGCAGAGTGAGGAAAGGGGGGGAGGGGCAGACACCTAGACAGCCGGGCGACGCGCGCGCGCCGGCGGCTCGTGACCAGAGGTCGCGTGTAGGGGAGCACCGGCCGGCAGGTGGACCCGCGGGCACCGCCAGCTCGGCGGCAGAGTGAGGGAAGGAGGGGGAGGGGCGGATTCCAAGCCAGGCGGGCGACGCGCGCGCGCTGGCGTCTCGTCACCAGAGATCGCGAGTGCGAGAGGCCCGGCCGGCAGGTGGACACGCGGGCACCGCCGGCTCGGCGGCAGAGTCAGGGAAGTGGGGGGAGGGGATAGAGCCCCGTCGGGCTCGTCGACCCGCGGCTCCTGGCGGCTCTGCGGCCGAGTTGGGGAAGGAGGGGGGGAGGGGCAGACTCCCTGACAGCCGGGCGATGCGCGCGCGCCGGCGGCTCGGCGGCACAGGTCGCGAGTGGGGGAGGCCCGGCCGGCAGGTGGACACGCGGGCACCGCCAGCTCGGCGGCAGAGTGAGGAAAGGGGGGGCGGGGCAGACACCTCGACAGCCGGGCGATGCGCGCGCGCTGGCGGCTCGTCACCAGAGGTCGCGAGTGCGAGAGGCCCGGCCGGCAGGTGGACACGGGGGCACCGCCGGCTCGGCGGCAGAGTCAGGGAAGTGGGGGGAGGGGATAGAGCCCCGTCGGGCTCGTCGACCCGCGGCTCCTGGCGGCTCTGCGGCCGAGTTGGGGAAGGCGGGGGGGAGGGGCAGACTCCCTGACAGCCGGGCGATGCGCGCGCGCCGGCGGCTCGGCGGCACAGGTCGCGAGTGGGGGAGGCCCGGCCGGCAGGTGGACACGCGGGCACCGCCAGCTCGGCGGCAGAGTGAGGAAAGGGGGGGCGGCGCAGACACCTCGACAGCCGGGCGACGCGCGCGCGCTGGCGGCTCGTGACCAGAGGTCGCGAGTGCGACAGGCCCGGCCGGCAGGTGGACCCGCGGGCACTGCCAGCTCGGCGGCAGAGTGAAGGAAGGAGGGGGAGGGGCGGATTCCAAGCCAGGCGGGCGACGCGCGCGCGCTGGCGTCTCGTCACCAGAGATCGCGAGTGCGAGAGGCCCGGCCGGCAGGTGGACACGCGGGCACCGCCGGCTCGGCGGCAGAGTCAGGGAAGTGGGGGGAGGGGATAGAGCCCCGTCGGGCTCGTCGACCCGCGGCTCCTGGCGGCTCTGCGGCCGAGTTAGGGAAGGAGGGGGGGAGGGGCAGACTCCCTGACAGCCGGGCGATGCGCGCGCGCCGGCGGCTCGGCGGCACAGGTCGCGAGTGGGGGAGGCCCGGCCGGCAGGTGGACACGCGGGCACCGCCAGCTCGGCGGCAGAGTGAGGAAAGGGGGGGCGGGGCAGACACCTCGACAGCCGGGCGACGCGCGCGCGCTGGCGGCTCGTCACCAGAGGTCGCGAGTGCGAGAGGCCCGGCCGGCAGGTGGACACGCGGGCACCGCCAGCTCGGCGGCAGAGTCAGGGAAGTGGGGGGAGGGGATAGAGCCCCGTCGGGCTCGTCGACCCGCGGCTCCTGGCGGCTCTGCGGCCGAGTTAGGGAAGGAGGGGGGGAGGGGCAGACTCCCTGACAGCCGGGCGATGCGCGCGCGCCGGCGGCTCGGCGGCACAGGTCGCGAGTGGGGGAGGCCCGGCCGGCAGGTGGACACGCGGGCACCGCCAGCTCGGCGGCAGAGTGAGGAAAGGGGGGGCGGGGCAGACACCTCGACAGCCGGGCGACGCGCGCGCGCTGGCGGCTCGTCACCAGAGGTCGCGAGTGCGAGAGGCCAGGCCGGCAGGTGGACACGCGGGCACCCGCAGCTCGTCGGCAGGGTTAGGGAAGGGGGGGAGGGGATAGAGCCCCGTCCGGCTGGTCGACCCGCGGGCACTGCCAGGCGGGCGACGGGCGCACGCTGGCGGCTGGGCGGGCGAGGTCGCCAGTGGGAGAGGCCCGGCCGGCAGGTGCCCGCGGGCAACGCCAGCTGGGCGGCAGAGTGAGGGGAGGAGCGGGGGAGGGGCAGACAGCCTGACAGCCGGGCGACGGGCGCGCGCTGGCGGCTCGGCGGGCGAGGTCGCGAGTGGGAGAGCCCCGGTCGCAGGTGGACCCGCGGGCACCCGCAGCTCGTCGACAGAGCTAGGGAAGTGGGGGGAGGGGATAGAGCCCCGTCGGGCTCGTCGACCCGCGGCTCCTGGCGGCTCTGCGGCCGAGTTAGGGAAGGAGGGGGGGAGGGGCAGACTCCCTGACAGCCGGGCGATGCGCGCGCACCGGCGGCTCGGCGGCACAGGTCGCGAGTGGGGGAGGCCCGGCCGGCAGGTGGACACGCGGGCACCGCCAGCTCGGCGGCAGAGTGAGGAAAGGGGGGGAGGGGCAGACACCTAGACAGCCGGGCGACGCGCGCGCGCCGGCG
The DNA here is from genome assembly GCF_054371585.1 of Giraffa tippelskirchi. NCBI lineage: Eukaryota > Metazoa > Chordata > Mammalia > Artiodactyla > Giraffidae > Giraffa > Giraffa tippelskirchi. The sequence continues at coordinate 70,337,497 of NC_137282.1, forward strand.
GCTCGTGACCAGAGGTCGCGTGTAGGGGAGCAACGGCCGGCAGGTGGACCCGCGGGCAGCGCCAGCTCGGCGGCAGAGTGAGGGAAGGAGGGGGAGGGGCGGATTCCAAGCCAGGCGGGCGACGCGCGCGCGCTGGCGTCTCGTCACCAGAGATCGCGAGTGCGAGAGGCCCGGCCGGCAGGTGGACACGCGGGCACCGCCGGCTCGGCGGCAGAGTCAGGGAAGTGGGGGGAGGGGATAGAGCCCCGTCGGGCTCGTCGACCCGCGGCTCCTGGCGGCTCTGCGGCCGAGTTGGGGAAGGAGGGGGGGAGGGGCAGACTCCCTGACAGCCGGGCGATGCGCGCGCGCCGGCGGCTCGGCGGCACAGGTCGCGAGTGGGGGAGGCCCGGCCGGCAGGTGGACACGCGGGCACCGCCAGCTCGGCGGCAGAGTGAGGAAAGGGGGGGCGGGGCAGACACCTCGACAGCCGGGCGACGCGCGCGCGCTGGCGGCTCGTCACCAGAGGTCGCGAGTGCGAGAGGCCAGGCCGGCAGGTGGACACGCGGGCACCCGCAGCTCGTCGGCAGGGTTAGGGAAGGGGGGGAGGGGATAGAGCCCCGTCCGGCTGGTCGACCCGCGGGCACTGCCAGGCGGGCGACGGGCGCGCGCTGGCGGCTGGGCGGGCGAGGTCGCCAGTGGGAGAGGCCCGGCCGGCAGGTGCCCGCGGGCAACGCCAGCTGGGCGGCAGAGTGAGGGGAGGAGCGGGGGAGGGGCAGACAGCCTGACAGCCGGGCGACGGGCGCGCGCTGGCGGCTCGGCGGGCGAGGTCGCGAGTGGGAGAGCCCCGGTCGCAGGTGGACCCGCGGGCACCCGCAGCTCGTCGACAGAGCTAGGGAAGTGGGGGGAGGGGATAGAGCCCCGTCGGGCTCGTCGACCCGCGGCTCCTGGCGGCTCTGCGGCCGAGTTAGGGAAGGAGGGGGGGAGGGGCAGACTCCCTGACAGCCGGGCGATGCGCGCGCGCCGGCGGCTCGGCGGCACAGGTCGCGAGTGGGGGAGGCCCGGCCGGCAGGTGGACACGCGGGCACCGCTAGCTCGGCGGCAGAGTGAGGAAAGGGGGGGGAGGGGCAGACACCTAGACAGCCGGGCGACGCGCGCGCGCCGGCGGCTCGTGACCAGAGGTCGCGTGTAGGGGAGCACCGGCCGGCAGGTGGACCCGCGGGCACCGCCAGCTCGGCGGCAGAGTGAGGGAAGGAGGGGGAGGGGCGGATTCCAAGCCAGGCGGGCGACGCGCGCGCGCTGGCGTCTCGTCACCAGAGATCGCGAGTGCGAGAGGCCCGGCCGGCAGGTGGACACGCGGGCACCGCCGGCTCGGCGGCAGAGTCAGGGAAGTGGGGGGAGGGGATAGAGCCCCGTCGGGCTCGTCGACCCGCGGCTCCTGGCGGCTCTGCGGCCGAGTTGGGGAAGGAGGCGGGGAGGGGCAGACTCCCTGACATCCGGGCGATGCGCGCGCGCCGGCGGCTCGGCGGCACAGGTCGCGAGTGGGGGAGGCCCGGCCGGCAGGTGGACACGCGGGCACCGCCAGCTCGGCGGCAGAGTGAGGAAAGGGGGGGCGGGGCAGAGACCTCGACAGCCGGGCGACGCGCGCGCGCTGGCGGCTCGTGACCAGAGGTCGCGAGTGCGACAGGCCCGGCCGGCAGGTGGACCCGCGGGCACCGCCAGCTCGGCGGCAGAGTGAAGGAAGGAGGGGGAGGGGCGGATTCCAAGCCAGGCGGGCGACGCGCGCGCGCTGGCGTCTCGTCACCAGAGATCGCGAGTGCGAGAGGCCCGGCCGGCAGGTGGACACGCGGGCACCGCCGGCTCGGCGGCAGAGTCAGGGAAGTGGGGGGAGGGGATAGAGCCCCGTCGGGCTCGTCGACCCGCGGCTCCTGGCGGCTCTGCGGCCGAGTTAGGGAAGGAGGGGGGGAGGGGCAGACTCCCTGACAGCCGGGCGATGCGCGCGCGCCGGCGGCTCGGCGGCACAGGTCGCGAGTGGGGGAGGCCCGGCCGGCAGGTGGACACGCGGGCACCGCCAGCTCGGCGGCAGAGTGAGGAAAGGGGGGGCGGGGCAGACACCTCGACAGCCGGGCGACGCGCGCGCGCTGGCGGCTCGTCACCAGAGGTCGCGAGTGCGAGAGGCCCGGCCGGCAGGTGGACACGCGGGCACCGCCAGCTCGGCGGCAGAGTCAGGGAAGTGGGGGGAGGGGATAGAGCCCCGTCGGGCTCGTCGACCCGCGGCTCCTGGCGGCTCTGCGGCCGAGTTAGGGAAGGAGGGGGGGAGGGGCAGACTCCCTGACAGCCGGGCGATGCGCGCGCGCCGGCGGCTCGGCGGCACAGGTCGCGAGTGGGGGAGGCCCGGCCGGCAGGTGGACACGCGGGCACCGCCAGCTCGGCGGCAGAGTGAGGAAAGGGGGGGCGGGGCAGACACCTCGACAGCCGGGCGACGCGCGCGCGCTGGCGGCTCGTCACCAGAGGTCGCGAGTGCGAGAGGCCAGGCCGGCAGGTGGACACGCGGGCACCCGCAGCTCGTCGGCAGGGTTAGGGAAGGGGGGGAGGGGATAGAGCCCCGTCCGGCTGGTCGACCCGCGGGCACTGCCAGGCGGGCGACGGGCGCGCGCTGGCGGCTGGGCGGGCGAGGTCGCCAGTGGGAGAGGCCCGGCCGGCAGGTGCCCGCGGGCAACGCCAGCTGGGCGGCAGAGTGAGGGGAGGAGCGGGGGAGGGGCAGACAGCCTGACAGCCGGGCGACCGGCGCGCGCTGGCGGCTCGGCGGGCGAGGTCGCGAGTGGGAGAGCCCCGGTCGCAGGTGGACCCGCGGGCACCCGCAGCTCGTCGACAGAGCTAGGGAAGTGGGGGGAGGGGATAGAGCCCCGTCGGGCTCGTCGACCCGCGGCTCCTGGCGGCTCTGCGGCCGAGTTGGGGAAGGAGGGGGGGAGGGGCAGACTCCCTGACAGCCGGGCGATGCGCGCGCGCCGGCGGCTCGGCGGCACAGGTCGCGAGTGGGGGAGGCCCGGCCGGCAGGTGGACACGCGGGCACCGCCAGCTCGGCGGCAGAGTGAGGAAAGGGGGGGCGGGGCAGACACCTCGACAGCCGGGCGATGCGCGCGCGCTGGCGGCTCGTCACCAGAGGTCGCGAGTGCGAGAGGCCCGGCCGGCAGGTGGACACGGGGGCACCGCCGGCTCGGCGGCAGAGTCAGGGAAGTGGGGGGAGGGGATAGAGCCCCGTCGGGCTCGTCGACCCGCGGCTCCTGGCGGCTCTGCGGCCGAGTTGGGGAAGGAGGGGGGGAGGGGCAGACTCCCTGACAGCCGGGCGATGCGCGCGCGCCGGCGGCTCGGCGGCACAGGTCGCGAGTGGGGGAGGCCCGGCCGGCAGGTGGACACGCGGGCACCGCCAGCTCGGCGGCAGAGTGAGGAAAGGGGGGGCGGGGCAGACACCTCGACAGCCGGGCGACGCGCGCGCGCTGGCGGCTCGTCACCAGAGGTCGCGAGTGCGAGAGGCCCGGCCGGCAGGTGGACACGGGGGCACCGCCGGCTCGGCGGCAGAGTCAGGGAAGTGGGGGGAGGGGATAGAGCCCCGTCGGGCTCGTCGACCCGCGGCTCCTGGCGGCTCTGCGGCCGAGTTGGGGAAGGAGGGGGGAGGGGCAGACTCCCTGACAGCCGGGCGCTGCGCGCGCCGGCGGCTCGGCGGCACAGGTCGCGAGTGGGGGAGGCCCGGCCGGCAGGTGGACACGCGGGCACCGCCAGCTCGGCGGCAGAGTGAGGAAAGGGGGGGGAGGGGCAGACACCTAGACAGCCGGGCGACGCGCGCGCGCCGGCGGCTCGTGACCAGAGGTCGCGTGTATGGGAGCACCGGCCGGCAGGTGGACCCGCGGGCAGCGCCAGCTCGGCGGCAGAGTGAGGGAAGGAGGGGGAGGGGCGGATTCCAAGCCAGGCGGGCGACGCGCGCGCGCTGGCGTCTCGTCACCAGAGATCGGGAGTGCGAGAGGCCCGGCCGGCAGGTGGACACGCGGGCACCGCCGGCTCGGCGGCAGAGTCAGGGAAGTGGGGGGAGGGGATAGAGCCCCGTCGGGCTCGTCGACCCGCGGCTCCTGGCGGCTCTGCGGCCGAGTTGGGGAAGGAGGGGGGGAGGGGCAGACTCCCTGACAGCCGGGCGATGCGCGCGCGCCGGCGGCTCGGCGGCACAGGTCGCGAGTGGGGGAGGCCCGGCCGGCAGGTGGACACGCGGGCACCGCCAGCTCGGCGGCAGAGTGAGGAAAGGGGGGGCGGGGCAGACACCTCGACAGCCGGGCGACGCGCGCGCGCTGGCGGCTCGTCACCAGAGGTCGCGAGTGCGAGAGGCCAGGCCGGCAGGTGGACACGCGGGCACCCGCAGCTCGTCGGCAGGGTTAGGGAAGGGGGGGAGGGGATAGAGCCCCGTCCGGCTGGTCGACCCGCGGGCACTGCCAGGCGGGCGACGGGCGCGCGCTGGCGGCTGGGCGGGCGAGGTCGCCAGTGGGAGAGGCCCGGCCGGCAGGTGCCCGCGGGCAACGCCAGCTGGGCGGCAGAGTGAGGGGAGGAGCGGGGGAGGGGCAGACAGCCTGACAGCCGGGCGACGGGCGCGCGCTGGCGGCTCGGCGGGCGAGGTCGCGAGTGGGAGAGCCCCGGTCGCAGGTGGACCCGCGGGCACCCGCAGCTCGTCGACAGAGCTAGGGAAGTGGGGGGAGGGGATAGAGCCCCGTCGGGCTCGTCGACCCGCGGCTCCTGGCGGCTCTGCGGCCGAGTTAGGGAAGGAGGGGGGGAGGGGCAGACTCCCTGACAGCCGGGCGATGCGCGCGCGCCGGCGGCTCGGCGGCACAGGTCGCGAGTGGGGGAGGCCCGGCCGGCAGGTGGACACGCGGGCACCGCCAGCTCGGCGGCAGAGTGAGGAAAGGGGGGGGAGGGGCAGACACCTAGACAGCCGGGCGACGCGCGCGCGCCGGCGGCTCGTGACCAGAGGTCGCGTGTAGGGGAGCACCGGCCGGCAGGTGGACCCGCGGGCACCGCCAGCTCGGCGGCAGAGTGAGGGAAGGAGGGGGAGGGGCGGATTCCAAGCCAGGCGGGCGACGCGCGCGCGCTGGCGTCTCGTCACCAGAGATCGCGAGTGCGAGAGGCCCGGCCGGCAGGTGGACACGCGGGCACCGCCGGCTCGGCGGCAGAGTCAGGGAAGTGGGGGGAGGGGATAGAGCCCCGTCGGGCTCGTCGACCCGCGGCTCCTGGCGGCTCTGCGGCCGAGTTGGGGAAGGAGGGGGGGAGGGGCAGACTCCCTGACAGCCGGGCGATGCGCGCGCGCCGGCGGCTCGGCGGCACAGGTCGCGAGTGGGGGAGGCCCGGCCGGCAGGTGGACACGCGGGCACCGCCAGCTCGGCGGCAGAGTGAGGAAAGGGGGGGCGGGGCAGACACCTCGACAGCCGGGCGACGCGCGCGCGCTGGCGGCTCGTCACCAGAGGTCGCGAGTGCGAGAGGCCCGGCCGGCAGGTGGACACGGGGGCACCGCCGGCTCGGCGGCAGAGTCAGGGAAGTGGGGGGAGGGGATAGAGCCCCGTTGGGCTCGTCGACCCGCGGCTCCTGGCGGCTCTGCGGCCGAGTTGGGGAAGGAGGGGGGGAGGGGCAGACTCCCTGACAGCCGGGCGATGCGCGCGCGCCGGCGGCTCGGCGGCACAGGTCGCGAGTGGGGGAGGCCCGGCCGGCAGGTGGACACGCGGGCACCGCCAGCTCGGCGGCAGAGTGAGGAAAGGGGGGGCGGGGCAGACACCTCGACAGCCGGGCGACGCGCGCGCGCTGGCGGCTCGTCACCAGAGGTCGCGAGTGCGACAGGCCCGGCCGGCAGGTGGACACGCGGGCACCCGCAGCTCGTCGGCAGGGTTAGGGAAGGGGGGGGAGGGGATAGAGCCCCGTCCGGCTGGTCGACCCGCGGGAACTGCCAGGCGGGCGACGGGCGCGCGCTGGCGGCTGGGCGGGCGAGGTCGCCAGTGGGAGAGGCCCGGCCGGCAGGTGCCCGCGGGCAACGCCAGCTGGGCGGCAGAGTGAGGGGAGGAGCGGGGGAGGGGCAGACAGCCTGACAGCCGGGCGACGGGCGCGCGCTGGCGGCTCGGCGGGCGAGGTCGCGAGTGGGAGAGCCCCGGTCGCAGGTGGCCCCGCGGGCACCCGCAGCTCGTCGACAGAGTTAGGGAAGTGGGGGGAGGGGATAGAGCCCCGTCGGGCTCGTCGACCCGCGGCTCCTGGCGGCTCTGCGGCCGAGTTAGGGAAGGAGGGGGGAGGGGCAGACTCCCTGACAGCCGGGCGATGCGCGCGCGCCGGCGGCTCGGCGGCACAGGTCGCGAGTGGGGGAGGCCCGGCCGGCAGGTGGACACGCGGGCACCGCCAGCTCGGCGGCAGAGTGAGGAAAGGGGGGGGAGGGGCAGACACCTAGACAGCCGGGCGACGCGCGCGCGCCGGCGGCTCGTGACCAGAGGTCGCGTGTATGGGAGCACCGGCCGGCAGGTGGACCCGCGGGCAGCGCCAGCTCGGCGGCAGAGTGAGGGAAGGAGGGGGAGGGGCGGATTCCAAGCCAGGCGGGCGACGCGCGCGCGCTGGCGTCTCGTCACCAGAGATCGCGAGTGCGAGAGGCCCGGCCGGCAGGTGGACACGCGGGCACCGCCGGCTCGGCGGCAGAGTCAGGGAAGTGGGGGGAGGGGATAGAGCCCCGTCGGGCTCGTCGACCCGCGGCTCCTGGCGGCTCTGCGGCCGAGTTGGGGAAGGAGGGGGGGAGGGGCAGACTCCCTGACAGCCGGGCGATGCGCGCGCGCCGGCGGCTCGGCGGCACAGGTCGCGAGTGGGGGAGGCCCGGCCGGCAGGTGGACACGCGGGCACCGCCAGCTCGGCGGCAGAGTGAGGAAAGGGGGGGCGGGGCAGACACCTCGACAGCCGGGCGACGCGCGCGCGCTGGCGGCTCGTCACCAGAGGTCGCGAGTGCGAGAGGCCAGGCCGGCAGGTGGACACGCGGGCACCCGCAGCTCGTCGGCAGGGTTAGGGAAGGGGGGGAGGGGATAGAGCCCCGTCCGGCTGGTCGACCCGCGGGCACTGCCAGGCGGGCGACGGGCGCGCGCTGGCGGCTGGGCGGGCGAGGTCGCCAGTGGGAGAGGCCCGGCCGGCAGGTGCCCGCGGGCAACGCCAGCTGGGCGGCAGAGTGAGGGGAGGAGCGGGGGAGGGGCAGACAGCCTGACAGCCGGGCGACGGGCGCGCGCTGGCGGCTCGGCGGGCGAGGTCGCGAGTGGGAGAGCCCCGGTCGCAGGTGGACCCGCGGGCACCCGCAGCTCGTCGACAGAGCTAGGGAAGTGGGGGGAGGGGATAGAGCCCCGTCGGGCTCGTCGACCCGCGGCTCCTGGCGGCTCTGCGGCCGAGTTGGGGAAGGAGGGGGGGAGGGGCAGACTCCCTGACAGCCGGGCGATGCGCGCGCGCCGGCGGCTCGGCGGCACAGGTCGCGAGTGGGGGAGGCCCGGCCGGCAGGTGGACACGCGGGCACCGCCAGCTCGGCGGCAGAGTGAGGAAAGGGGGGGCGGGGCAGACACCTCGACAGCCGGGCGATGCGCGCGCGCTGGCGGCTCGTCAACAGAGGTCGCGAGTGCGAGAGGCCCGGCCGGCAGGTGGACACGGGGGCACCGCCGGCTCGGCGGCAGAGTCAGGGAAGTGGGGGGAGGGGATAGAGCCCCGTCGGGCTCGTCGACCCGCGGCTCCTGGCGGCTCTGCGGCCGAGTTGGGGAAGGAGGGGGGGAGGGGCAGACTCCCTGACAGCCGGGCGATGCGCGCGCGCCGGCGGCTCGGCGGCACAGGTCGCGAGTGGGGGAGGCCCGGCCGGCAGGTGGACACGCGGGCACCGCCAGCTCGGCGGCAGAGTGAGGAAAGGGGGGGCGGGGCAGACACCTCGACAGCCGGGCGACGCGCGCGCGCTGGCGGCTCGTCACCAGAGGTCGCGAGTGCGAGAGGCCCGGCCGGCAGGTGGACACGGGGGCACCGCCGGCTCGGCGGCAGAGTCAGGGAAGTGGGGGGAGGGGATAGAGCCCCGTCGGGCTCGTCGACCCGCGGCTCCTGGCGGCTCTGCGGCCGAGTTGGGGAAGGAGGGGGGGAGGGGCAGACTCCCTGACAGCCGGGCGATGCGCGCGCGCCGGCGGCTCGGCGGCACAGGTCGCGAGTGGGGGAGGCCCGGCCGGCAGGTGGACACGCGGGCACCGCCAGCTCGGCGGCAGAGTGAGGAAAGGGGGGGGAGGGGCAGACACCTAGACAGCCGGGCGACGCGCGCGCGCCGGCGGCTCGTGACCAGAGGTCGCGTGTATGGGAGCACCGGCCGGCAGGTGGACCCGCGGGCAGCGCCAGCTCGGCGGCAGAGTGAGGGAAGGAGGGGGAGGGGCGGATTCCAAGCCAGGCGGGCGACGCGCGCGCGCTGGCGTCTCGTCACCAGAGATCGCGAGTGCGAGAGGCCCGGCCGGCAGGTGGACACGCGGGCACCGCCGGCTCGGCGGCAGAGTCAGGGAAGTGGGGGGAGGGGATAGAGCCCCGTCGGGCTCGTCGACCCGCGGCTCCTGGCGGCTCTGCGGCCGAGTTGGGGAAGGAGGGGGGGAGGGGCAGACTCCCTGACAGCCGGGCGATGCGCGCGCGCCGGCGGCTCGGCGGCACAGGTCGCGAGTGGGGGAGGCCCGGCCGGCAGGTGGACACGCGGGCACCGCCAGCTCGGCGGCAGAGTGAGGAAAGGGGGGGCGGGGCAGACACCTCGACAGCCGGGCGACGCGCGCGCGCTGGCGGCTCGTCACCAGAGGTCGCGAGTGCGAGAGGCCAGGCCGGCAGGTGGACACGCGGGCACCCGCAGCTCGTCGGCAGGGTTAGGGAAGGGGGGGAGGGGATAGAGCCCCGTCCGGCTGGTCGACCCGCGGGCACTGCCAGGCGGGCGACGGGCGCGCGCTGGCGGCTGGGCGGGCGAGGTCGCCAGTGGGAGAGGCCCGGGCGGCAGGTGCCCGCGGGCAACGCCAGCTGGGCGGCAGAGTGAGGGGAGGAGCGGGGGAGGGGCAGACAGCCTGACAGCCGGGCGACGGGCGCGCGCTGGCGGCTCGGCGGGCGAGGTCGCGAGTGGGAGAGCCCCGGTCGCAGGTGGACCCGCGGGCACCCGCAGCTCGTCGACAGAGCTAGGGAAGTGGGGGGAGGGGATAGAGCCCCGTCGGGCTCGTCGACCCGCGGCTCCTGGCGGCTCTGCGGCCGAGTTAGGGAAGGAGGGGGGGAGGGGCAGACTCCCTGACAGCCGGGCGATGCGCGCGCGCCGGCGGCTCGGCGGCACAGGTCGCGAGTGGGGGAGGCCCGGCCGGCAGGTGGACACGCGGGCACCGCCAGCTCGGCGGCAGAGTGAGGAAAGGGGGGGGAGGGGCAGACACCTAGACAGCCGGGCGACGCGCGCGCGCCGGCGGCTCGTGACCAGAGGTCGCGTGTAGGGGAGCACCGGCCGGCAGGTGGACCCGCGGGCACCGCCAGCTCGGCGGCAGAGTGAGGGAAGGAGGGGGAGGGGCGGATTCCAAGCCAGGCGGGCGACGCGCGCGCGCTGGCGTCTCGTCACCAGAGATCGCGAGTGCGAGAGGCCCGGCCGGCAGGTGGACACGCGGGCACCGCCGGCTCGGCGGCAGAGTCAGGGAAGTGGGGGGAGGGGATAGAGCCCCGTCGGGCTCGTCGACCCGCGGCTCCTGGCGGCTCTGCGGCCGAGTTGGGGAAGGAGGGGGGGAGGGGCAGACTCCCTGACAGCCGGGCGATGCGCGCGCGCCGGCGGCTCGGCGGCACAGGTCGCGAGTGGGGGAGGCCCGGCCGGCAGGTGGACACGCGGGCACCGCCAGCTCGGCGGCAGAGTGAGGAAAGGGGGGGCGGGGCAGACACCTCGACAGCCGGGCGACGCGCGCGCGCTGGCGGCTCGTCACCAGAGGTCGCGAGTGCGACAGGCCCGGCCGGCAGGTGGACACGCGGGCACCCGCAGCTCGTCGGCAGGGTTAGGGAAGGGGGGGGAGGGGATAGAGCCCCGTCCGGCTGGTCGACCCGCGGGAACTGCCAGGCGGGCGACGGGCGCGCGCTGGCGGCTGGGCGGGCGAGGTCGCCAGTGGGAGAGGCCCGGCCGGCAGGTGCCCGCGGGCAACGCCAGCTGGGCGGCAGAGTGAGGGGAGGAGCGGGGGAGGGGCAGACAGCCTGACAGCCGGGCGACGGGCGCGCGCTGGCGGCTCGGCGGGCGAGGTCGCGAGTGGGAGAGCCCCGGTCGCAGGTGGCCCCGCGGGCACCCGCAGCTCGTCGACAGAGTTAGGGAAGTGGGGGGAGGGGATAGAGCCCCGTCGGGCTCGTCGACCCGCGGCTCCTGGCGGCTCTGCGGCCGAGTTAGGGAAGGAGGGGGGGAGGGGCAGACTCCCTGACAGCCGGGCGATGCGCGCGCGCCGGCGGCTCGGCGGCACAGGTCGCGAGTGGGGGAGGCCCGGCCGGCAGGTGGACACGCGGGCACCGCCAGCTCGGCGGCAGAGTGAGGAAAGGGGGGGGAGGGGCAGACACCTAGACAGCCGGGCGACGCGCGCGCGCCGGCGGCTCGTGACCAGAGGTCGCGTGTATGGGAGCACCGGCCGGCAGGTGGACCCGCGGGCAGCGCCAGCTCGGCGGCAGAGTGAGGGAAGGAGGGGGAGGGGCGGATTCCAAGCCAGGCGGGCGACGCGCGCGCGCTGGCGTCTCGTCACCAGAGATCGCGAGTGCGAGAGGCCCGGCCGGCAGGTGGACACGCGGGCACCGCCGGCTCGGCGGCAGAGTCAGGGAAGTGGGGGGAGGGGATAGAGCCCCGTCGGGCTCGTCGACCCGCGGCTCCTGGCGGCTCTGCGGCCGAGTTGGGGAAGGAGGGGGGGAGGGGCAGACTCCCTGACAGCCGGGCGATGCGCGCGCGCCGGCGGCTCGGCGGCACAGGTCGCGAGTGGGGGAGGCCCGGCCGGCAGGTGGACACGCGGGCACCGCCAGCTCGGCGGCAGAGTGAGGAAAGGGGGGGCGGGGCAGACACCTCGACAGCCGGGCGACGCGCGCGCGCTGGCGGCTCGTCACCAGAGGTCGCGAGTGCGAGAGGCCCGGCCGGCAGGTGGACACGGGGGCACCGCCGGCTCGGCGGCAGAGTCAGGGAAGTGGGGGGAGGGGATAGAGCCCCGTCGGGCTCGTCGACCCGCGGCTCCTGGCGGCTCTGCGGCCGAGTTGGGGAAGGAGGGGGGGAGGGGCAGACTCCCTGACAGCCGGGCGATGCGCGCGCGCCGGCGCCTCGGCGGCACAGGTCGCGAGTGGGGGAGGCCCGGCCGGCAGGTGGACACGCGGGCACCGCCAGCTCGGCGGCAGAGTGAGGAAAGGGGGGGCGGGGCAGACACCTCGACAGCCGGGCGACGCGCGCGCGCTGGCGGCTCGTCACCAGAGGTCGGGAGTGCGAGAGGCCAGGCCGGCAGGTGGACACGCGGGCACCCGCAGCTCGTCGGCAGGGTTAGGGAAGGGGGGAAGGGGATAGAGCCCCGTCCGGCTGGTCGACCCGCGGGCACTGCCAGGCGGGCGACGGGCGCGCGCTGGCGGCTGGACGGGCGCGGTCGCCAGTGGGAGAGGCCCGGCCGGCAGGTGCCCGCGGGCAACGCCAGCTGGGCGGCAGAGTGAGGGGAGGAGCGGGGGAGGGGCAGACAGCCTGACAGCCGGGCGACGGGCGCGCGCTGGCGGCTCGGCGGGCGAGGTCGCGAGTGGGAGAGCCCCGGTCGCAGGTGGCCCCGCGGGCACCCGCAGCTCGTCGACAGAGTTAGGGAAGTGGGGGGAGGGGATAGAGCCCCGTCGGGCTCGTCGACCCGAGGCTCCTGGCGGCTCTGCGGCCGAGTTAGGGAAGGAGGGGGGGAGGGGCAGACTCCCTGACAGCCGGGCGATGCGCGCGCGCCGGCGGCTCGGCGGCACAGGTCGCGAGTGGGGGAGGCCCGGCCGGCAGGTGGACACGCGGGCACCGCCAGCTCGGCGGCAGAGTGAGGAAAGGGGGGGGAGGGGCAGACACCTAGACAGCCGGGCGACGCGCGCGCGCCGGCGGCTCGTGACCAGAGGTCGCGTGTATGGGAGCACCGGCCGGCAGGTGGACCCGCGGGCAGCGCCAGCTCGGCGGCAGAGTGAGGGAAGGAGGGGGAGGGGCGGATTCCAAGCCAGGCGGGCGACGCGCGCGCGCTGGCGTCTCGTCACCAGAGATCGCGAGTGCGAGAGGCCCGGCCGGCAGGTGGACACGCGGGCACCGCCGGCTCGGCGGCAGAGTCAGGGAAGTGGGGGGAGGGGATAGAGCCCCGTCGGGCTCGTCGACCCGCGGCTCCTGGCGGCTCTGCGGCCGAGTTGGGGAAGGAGGGGGGGAGGGGCAGACTCCCTGACAGCCGGGCGATGCGCGCGCGCCGGCGGCTCGGCGGCACAGGTCGCGAGTGGGGGAGGCCCGGCCGGCAGGTGGACACGCGGGCACCGCCAGCTCGGCGGCAGAGTGAGGAAAGGGGGGGCGGGGCAGACACCTCGACAGCCGGGCGACGCGCGCGCGCTGGCGGCTCGTCACCAGAGGTCGCGAGTGCGAGAGGCCAGGCCGGCAGGTGGACACGCGGGCACCCGCAGCTCGTCGGCAGGGTTAGGGAAGGGGGGGAGGGGATAGAGCCCCGTCCGGCTGGTCGACCCGCGGGCACTGCCAGGCGGGCGACGGGCGCGCGCTGGCGGCTGGGCGGGCGAGGTCGCCAGTGGGAGAGGCCCGGCCGGCAGGTGCCCGCGGGCAACGCCAGCTGGGCGGCAGAGTGAGGGGAGGAGCGGGGGAGGGGCCGACAGCCTGACAGCCGGGCGACGGGCGCGCGCTGGCGGCTCGGCGGGCGAGGTCGCGAGTGGGAGAGCCCCGGTCGCAGGTGGCCCCGCGGGCACCCGCAGCTCGTCGACAGAGTTAGGGAAGTGGGGGGAGGGGATAGAGCCCCGTCGGGCTCGTCGACCCGCGGCTCCTGGCGGCTCTGCGGCCGAGTTAGGGAAGGGGGGGAGGGGCAGACTCCCTGACAGCCGGGCGATGCGCGCGCGCCGGCGGCTCGGCGGCACAGGTCGCGAGTGGGGGAGGCCCGGCCGGCAGGTGGACACGCGGGCACCGCCAGCTCGGCGGCAGAGTGAGGAAAGGGGGGGGAGGGGCAGACACCTAGACAGCCGGGCGACGCGCGCGCGCCGGCGGCTCGTGACCAGAGGTCGCGTGTAGGGGAGCACCGGCCGGCAGGTGGACCCGCGGGCACCGCCAGCTCGGCGGCAGAGTGAGGAAAGGGGGGGCGGGGCAGACACCTCGACAGCCGGGCGACGCGCGCGCGCCGGCGGCTCGTGACCAGAGGTCGCGTGTAGGGGAGCAACGGCCGGCAGGTGGACCCGCGGGCAGCGCCAGCTCGGCGGCAGAGTGAGGGAAGGAGGGGGAGGGGCGGATTCCAAGCCAGGCGGGCGACGCGCGCGCGCTGGCGTCTCGTCACCAGAGATCGCGAGTGCGAGAGGCCCGGCCGGCAGGTGGACACGCGGGCACCGCCGGCTCGGCGGCAGAGTCAGGGAAGTGGGGGGAGGGGATAGAGCCCCGTCGGGCTCGTCGACCCGCGGCTCCTGGCGGCTCTGCGGCCGAGTTGGGGAAGGAGGGGGGGAGGGGCAGACTCCCTGACAGCCGGGCGATGCGCGCGCGCCGGCGGCTCGGCGGCACAGGTCGCGAGTGGGGGAGGCCCGGCCGGCAGGTGGACACGTGGGCACCCGCAGCTCGTCGGCAGGGTTAGGGAAGGGGGGGAGGGGATAGAGCCCCGTCCGGCTGGTCGACCCGCGGGAACTGCCAGGCGGGCGACGGGCGCGCGCTGGCGGCTGGGCGGGCGAGGTCGCCAGTGGGAGAGGCCCGGCCGGCAGGTGCCCGCGGGCAACGCCAGCTGGGCGGCAGAGTGAGGGGAGGAGCGGGGGAGGGGCAGACAGCCTGACAGCCGGGCGACGGGCGCGCGCTGGCGGCTCGGCGGGCGAGGTCGCGAGTGGGAGAGCCCCGGTCGCAGGTGGCCCCGCGGGCACCCGCAGCTCGTCGACAGAGTTAGGGAAGTGGGGGGAGGGGATAGAGCCCCGTCGGGCTCGTCGACCCGCGGCTCCTGGCGGCTCTGCGGCCGAGTTAGGGAAGGAGGGGGGGAGGGGCAGACTCCCTGACAGCCGGGCGATGCGCGCGCGCCGGCGGCTCGGCGGCACAGGTCGCGAGTGGGGGAGGCCCGGCCGGCAGGTGGACACGCGGGCACCGCCAGCTCGGCGGCAGAGTGAGGAAAGGGGGGGGAGGGGCAGACACCTAGACAGCCGGGCGACGCGCGCGCGCCGGCGGCTCGTGACCAGAGGTCGCGTGTATGGGAGCACCGGCCGGCAGGTGGACCCGCGGGCAGCGCCAGCTCGGCGGCAGAGTGAGGGAAGGAGGGGGAGGGGCGGATTCCAAGCCAGGCGGGCGACGCGCGCGCGCTGGCGTCTCGTCACCAGAGATCGCGAGTGCGAGAGGCCCGGCCGGCAGGTGGACACGCGGGCACCGCCGGCTCGGCGGCAGAGTCAGGGAAGTGGGGGGAGGGGATAGAGCCCCGTCGGGCTCGTCGACCCGCGGCTCCTGGCGGCTCTGCGGCCGAGTTGGGGAAGGAGGGGGGGAGGGGCAGACTCCCTGACAGCCGGGCGATGCGCGCGCGCCGGCGGCTCGGCGGCACAGGTCGCGAGTGGGGGAGGCCCGGCCGGCAGGTGGACACGCGGGCACCGCCAGCTCGGCGGCAGAGTGAGGAAAGGGGGGGCGGGGCAGACACCTCGACAGCCGGGCGACGCGCGCGCGCTGGCGGCTCGTCACCAGAGGTCGCGAGTGCGAGAGGCCCGGCCGGCAGGTGGACACGGGGGCACCGCCGGCTCGGCGGCAGAGTCAGGGAAGTGGGGGGAGGGGATAGAGCCCCGTCGGGCTCGTCGACCCGCGGCTCCTGGCGGCTCTGCGGCCGAGTTGGGGAAGGAGGGGGGAGGGGCAGACTCCCTGACAGCCGGGCGATGCGCGCGCGCCGGCGCCTCGGCGGCACAGGTCGCGAGTGGGGGAGGCCCGGCCGGCAGGTGGACACGCGGGCACCGCCAGCTCGGCGGCAGAGTGAGGAAAGGGGGGGCGGGGCAGACACCTCGACAGCCGGGCGACGCGCGCGCGCTGGCGGCTCGTCACCAGAGGTCGGGAGTGCGAGAGGCCAGGCCGGCAGGTGGACACGCGGGCACCCGCAGCTCGTCGGCAGGGTTAGGGAAGGGGGGAAGGGGATAGAGCCCCGTCCGGCTGGTCGACCCGCGGGCACTGCCAGGCGGGCGACGGGCGCGCGCTGGCGGCTGGGCGGGCGCGGTCGCCAGTGGGAGAGGCCCGGCCGGCAGGTGCCCGCGGGCAACGCCAGCTGGGCGGCAGAGTGACGGGAGGAGCGGGGGAGGGGCAGACAGCCTGACAGCCGGGCGACGGGCGCGCGCTGGCGGCTCGGCGGGCGAGGTCGCGAGTGGGAGAGCCCCGGTCGCAGGTGGCCCCGCGGGCACCCGCAGCTCGTCGACAGAGTTAGGGAAGTGGGGGGAGGGGATAGAGCCCCGTCGGGCTCGTCGACCCGCGGCTCCTGGCGGCTCTGCGGCCGAGTTAGGGAAGGAGGGGGGGAGGGGCAGACTCCCTGACAGCCGGGCGATGCGCGCGCGCCGGCGGCTCGGCGGCACAGGTCGCGAGTGGGGGAGGCCCGGCCGGCAGATGGACACGCGGGCACCGCCAGCTCGGCGGCAGAGTGAGGAAAGGGGGGGGAGGGGCAGACACCTAGACAGCCGGGCGACGCGCGCGCGCCGGCGGCTCGTGACCAGAGGTCGCGTGTATGGGAGCACCGGCCGGCAGGTGGACCCGCGGGCAGCGCCAGCTCGGCGGCAGAGTGAGGGAAGGAGGGGGAGGGGCGGATTCCAAGCCAGGCGGGCGACGCGCGCGCGCTGGCGTCTCGTAACCAGAGATCGCGAGTGCGAGAGGCCCGGCCGGCAGGTGGACACGCGGGCACCGCCGGCTCGGCGGCAGAGTCAGGGAAGTGGGGGGAGGGGATAGAGCCCCGTCGGGCTCGTCGACCCGCGGCTCCTGGCGGCTCTGCGGCCGAGTTGGGGAAGGAGGGGGGGAGGGGCAGACTCCCTGACAGCCGGGCGATGCGCGCGCGCCGGCGGCTCGGCGGCACAGGTCGCGAGTGGGGGAGGCCCGGCCGGCAGGTGGACACGCGGGCACCGCCAGCTCGGCGGCAGAGTGAGGAAAGGGGGGGCGGGGCAGACACCTCGACAGCCGGGCGACGCGCGCGCGCTGGCGGCTCGTCACCAGAGGTCGCGAGTGCGAGAGGCCAGGCCGGCAGGTGGACACGCGGGCACCCGCAGCTCGTCGGCAGGGTTAGGGAAGGGGGGGAGGGGATAGAGCCCCGTCCGGCTGGTCGACCCGCGGGCACTGCCAGGCGGGCGACGGGCGCGCGCTGGCGGCTGGGCGGGCGAGGACGCCAGTGGGAGAGGCCCGGCCGGCAGGTGCCCGCGGGCAACGCCAGCTGGGCGGCAGAGTGAGGGGAGGAGCGGGGGAGGGGCCGACAGCCTGACAGCCGGGCAACGGGCGCGCGCTGGCGGCTCGGCGGGCGAGGTCGCGAGTGGGAGAGCCCCGGTCGCAGGTGGCCCCGCGGGCACCCGCAGCTCGTCGACAGAGTTAGGGAAGTGGGCGGAGGGGATAGAGCCCCGTCGGGCTCGTCGACCCGCGGCTCCTGGCGGCTCTGCGGCCGAGTTAGGGAAGGAGGGGGGGAGGGGCAGACTCCCTGACAGCCGGGCGATGCGCGCGCGCCGGCGGCTCGGCGGCACAGGTCGCGAGTGGGGGAGGCCCGGCCGGCAGGTGGACACGCGGGCACCGCCAGCTCGGCGGCAGAGTGAGGAAAGGGGGGGAGGGGCAGACACCTAGACAGCCGGGCGACGCGCGCGCGCCGGCGGCTCGTGACCAGAGGTCGCGTGTAGGGGAGCAACGGCCGGCAGGTGGACCCGCGGGCAGCGCCAGCTCGGCGGCAGAGTGAGGGAAGGAGGGGGAGGGGCGGATTCCAAGCCAGGCGGGCGACGCGCGCGCGCTGGCGTCTCGTCACCAGAGATCGCGAGTGCGAGAGGCCCGGCCGGCAGGTGGACACGCGGGCACCGCCGGCTCGGCGGCAGAGTCAGGGAAGTGGGGGGAGGGGATAGAGCCCCGTCGGGCTCGTCGACCCGCGGCTCCTGGCGGCTCTGCGGCCGAGTTGGGGAAGGAGGGGGGGAGGGGCAGACTCCCTGACAGCCGGGCGATGCGCGCGCGCCGGCGGCTCGGCGGCACAGGTCGCGAGTGGGGGAGGCCCGGCCGGCAGGTGGACACGCGGGCACCCGCAGCTCGTCGGCAGGGTTAGGGAAGGGGGGGAGGGGATAGAGCCCCGTCCGGCTGGTCGACCCGCGGGCACTGCCAGGCGGGCGACGGGCGCGCGCTGGCGGCTGGGCGGGCGAGGTCGCCAGTGGGAGAGGCCCGGCCGGCAGGTGCCCGCGGGCAACGCCAGCTGGGCGGCAGAGTGAGGGGAGGAGCGGGGGAGGGGCAGACAGCCTGACAGCCGGGCGACGGGCGCGCGCTGGCGGCTCGGCGGGCGAGGTCGCGAGTGGGAGAGCCCCGGTCGCAGGTGGACCCGCGGGCACCCGCAGCTCGTCGACAGAGCTAGGGAAGTGGGGGGAGGGGATAGAGCCCCGTCGGGCTCGTCGACCCGCGGCTCCTGGCGGCTCTGCGGCCGAGTTGGGGAAGGAGGGGGGGAGGGGCAGACTCCCTGACAGCCGGGCGATGCGCGCGCGCCGGCGGCTCGGCGGCACAGGTCGCGAGTGGGGGAGGCCCGGCCGGCAGGTGGACACGCGGGCACCGCCAGCTCGGCGGCAGAGTGAGGAAAGGGGGGGCGGGGCAGACACCTCGACAGCCGGGCGATGCGCGCGCGCTGGCGGCTCGTCACCAGAGGTCGCGAGTGCGAGAGGCCCGGCCGGCAGGTGGACACGGGGGCACCGCCGGCTCGGCGGCAGAGTCAGGGAAGTGGGGGGAGGGGATAGAGCCCCGTCGGGCTCGTCGACCCGCGGCTCCTGGCGGCTCTGCGGCCGAGTTGGGGAAGGAGGGGGGGAGGGGCAGACTCCCTGACAGCCGGGCGATGCGCGCGCGCCGGCGGCTCGGCGGCACAGGTCGCGAGTGGGGGAGGCCCGGCCGGCAGGTGGACACGCGGGCACCGCCAGCTCGGCGGCAGAGTGAGGAAAGGGGGGGCGGGGCAGACACCTCGACAGCCGGGCGACGCGCGCGCGCTGGCGGCTCGTCACCAGAGGTCGCGAGTGCGAGAGGCCCGGCCGGCAGGTGGACACGGGGGCACCGCCGGCTCGGCGGCAGAGTCAGGGAAGTGGGGGGAGGGGATAGAGCCCCGTCGGGCTCGTCGACCCGCGGCTCCTGGCGGCTCTTCGGCCGAGTTGGGGAAGGAGGGGGGGAGGGGCAGACTCCCTGACAGCCGGGCGATGCGCGCGCGCCGGCGGCTCGGCGGCACAGGTCGCGAGTGGGGGAGGCCCGGCCGGCAGGTGGACACGCGGGCACCGCCAGCTCGGCGGCAGAGTGAGGAAAGGGGGGGGAGGGGCAGACACCTAGACAGCCGGGCGACGCGCGCGCGCCGGCGGCTCGTGACCAGAGGTCGCGTGTATGGGAGCTCCGGCCGGCAGGTGGACCCGCGGGCAGCGCCAGCTCGGCGGCAGAGTGAGGGAAGGAGGGGGAGGGGCGGATTCCAAGCCAGGCGGGCGACGCGCGCGCGCTGGCGTCTCGTCACCAGAGATCGCGAGTGCGAGAGGCCCGGCCGGCAGGTGGACACGCGGGCACCGCCGGCTCGGCGGCAGAGTCAGGGAAGTGGGGGGAGGGGATAGAGCCCCGTCGGGCTCGTCGACCCGCGGCTCCTGGCGGCTCTGCGGCCGAGTTGGGGAAGGAGGGGGGGAGGGGCAGACTCCCTGACAGCCGGGCGATGCGCGCGCGCCGGCGGCTCGGCGGCACAGGTCGCGAGTGGGGGAGGCCCGGCCGGCAGGTGGACACGCGGGCACCGCCAGCTCGGCGGCAGAGTGAGGAAAGGGGGGGCGGGGCAGACACCTCGACAGCCGGGCGACGCGCGCGCGCTGGCGGCTCGTCACCAGAGGTCGCGAGTGCGAGAGGCCAGGCCGGCAGGTGGACACGCGGGCACCCGCAGCTCGTCGGCAGGGTTAGGGAAGGGGGGGAGGGGATAGAGCCCCGTCCGGCTGGTCGACCCGCGGGCACTGCCAGGCGGGCGACGGGCGCGCGCTGGCGGCTGGGCGGGCGCGGTCGCCAGTGGGAGAGGCCCGGCCGGCAGGTGCCCGCGGGCAACGCCAGCTGGGCGGCAGAGTGAGGGGAGGAGCGGGGGAGGGGCAGACAGCCTGACAGCCGGGCGACGGGCGCGCGCTGGCGGCTCGGCGGGCGAGGTCGCGAGTGGGAGAGCCCCGGTCGCAGGTGGACCCGCGGGCACCCGCAGCTCGTCGACAGAGTTAGGGAAGAGGGGGGAGGGGATAGAGCCCCGTCGGGCTCGTCGACCCGCGGCTCCTGGCGGCTCTGCGGCCGAGTTAGGGAAGGAGGGGGGGAGGGGCAGACTCCCTGACAGCCAGGCGATGCGCGCGCGCCGGCGGCTCGGCGGCACAGGTCGCGAGTGGGTGAGGCCCGGCCGGCAGGTGGACACGCGGGCACCGCCAGCTCGGCGGCAGAGTGAGGAAAGGGGGGGGAGGGGCAGACACCTAGACAGCCGGGCGACGCGTGCGCGCCGGCGGCTCGTGACCAGAGGTCGCGTGTATGGGAGCACCGGCCGGCAGGTGGACCCGCGGGCAGCGCCAGCTCGGCGGCAGAGTGAGGGAAGGAGGGGGAGGGGCGGATTCCAAGCCAGGCGGGCGACGCGCGCGCGCTGGCGTCTCGTCACCAGAGATCGCGAGTGCGAGAGGCCCGGCCGGCAGGTGGACACGCGGGCACCGCCGGCTTGGCGGCAGAGTCAGGGAAGTGGGGGGAGGGGATAGAGCCCCGTCGGGCTCGTCGACCCGCGGCTCCTGGCGGCTCTGCGGCCGAGTTGGGGAAGGAGGGGGGGAGGGGCAGACTCCCTGACAGCCGGGCGATGCGCGCGCGCCGGCGGCTCGGCGGCACAGGTCGCGAGTGGGGGAGGCCCGGCCGGCAGGTGGACACGCGGGCACCGCCAGCTCGGCGGCAGAGTGAGGAAAGGGGGGGCGGGGCAGACACCTCGACAGCCGGGCGACGCGCGCGCGCTGGCGGCTCGTCACCAGAGGTCGCGAGTGCGAGAGGCCAGGCCGGCAGGTGGACACGCGGGCACCCGCAGCTCGTCGGCAGGGTTAGGGAAGGGGGGGAGGGGATAGAGCCCCGTCCGGCTGGTCGACCCGCGGGCACTGCCAGGCGGGCGACGGGCGCGCGCTGGCGGCTGGGCGGGCGAGGTCGCCAGTGGGAGAGGCCCGGCCGGCAGGTGCCCGCGGGCAACGCCAGCTGGGCGGCAGAGTGAGGGGAGGAGCGGGGGAGGGGCCGACAGCCTGACAGCCGGGCGACGGGCGCGCGCTGGCGGCTCGGCGGGCGAGGTCGCGAGTGGGAGAGCCCCGGTCGCAGGTGGCCCCGCGGGCACCCGCAGCTCGTCGACAGAGTTAGGGAAGTGGGGGGAGGGGATAGAGCCCCGTCGGGCTCGTCGACCCGCGGCTCCTGGCGGCTCTGCGGCCGAGTTAGGGAAGGAGGGGGGGAGGGGCAGACTCCCTGACAGCCGGGCGATGCGCGCGCGCCGGCGGCTCGGCGGCACAGGTCGCGAGTGGGGGAGGCCCGGCCGGCAGGTGGACACGCGGGCACCGCCAGCTCGGCGGCAGAGTGAGGAAAGGGGGGGGAGGGGCAGACACCTAGACAGCCGGGCGACGCGCGCGCGCCGGCGGCTCGAGACCAGAGGTCGCGTGTAGGGGAGCAACGGCCGGCAGGTGGACCCGCGGGCAGCGCCAGCTCGGCGGCAGAGTGAGGGAAGGAGGGGGAGGGGCGGATTCCAAGCCAGGCGGGCGACGCGCGCGTGCTGGCGTCTCGTCACCAGAGATCGCGAGTGCGAGAGGCCCGGCCGGCAGGTGGACACGCGGGCACCGCCGGCTCGGCGGCAGAGTCAGGGAAGTGGGGGGAGGGGATAGAGCCCCGTCGGGCTCGTCGACCCGCGGCTCCTGGCGGCTCTGCGGCCGAGTTGGGGAAGGAGGGGGGGAGGGGCAGACTCCCTGACAGCCGGGCGATGCGCGCGCGCCGGCGGCTCGGCGGCACAGGTCGCGAGTGGGGGAGGCCCGGCCGGCAGGTGGACACGCGGGCACCGCCAGCTCGGCGGCAGAGTGAGGAAAGGGGGGGCGGGGCAGACACCTCGACAGCCGGGCGATGCGCGCGCGCTGGCGGCTCGTCACCAGAGGTCGCGAGTGCGAGAGGCCCGGCCGGCAGGTGGACACGGGGGCACCGCCGGCTCGGCGGCAGAGTCAGGGAAGTGGGGGGAGGGGATAGAGCCCCGTCGGGCTCGTCGACCCGCGGCTCCTGGCGGCTCTGCGGCCGAGTTGGGGAAGGAGGGGGGGAGGGGCAGACTCCCTGACAGCCGGGCGATGCGCGCGCGCCGGCGGCTCGGCGGCACAGGTCGCGAGTGGGGGAGGCCCGGCCGGCAGGTGGACACGCGGGCACCGCCAGATCGGCGGCAGAGTGAGGAAAGGGGGGGCGGTGCAGACACCTCGACAGCCGGGCGACGCGCGCGCGCTGGCGGCTCGTCACCAGAGGTCGGGAGTGCGAGAGGCCAGGCCGGCAGGTGGACACGCGGGCACCCGCAGCTCGTCGGCAGGGTTAGGGAAGGGGGGGAGGGGATAGAGCCCCGTCCGGCTGGTCGACCCGCGGGCACTGCCAGGCGGGCGACGGGCGCGCGCTGGCGGCTGGGCGGGCGAGGACGCCAGTGGGAGAGGCCCGGCCGGCAGGTGCCCGCGGGCAACGCCAGCTGGGCGGCAGAGTGAGGGGAGGAGCGGGGGAGGGGCAGACAGCCTGACAGCCGGGCGACGGGCGCGCGCTGGCGGCTCGGCGGGCGAGGTCGCGAGTGGGAGAGCCCCGGTCGCAGGTGGCCCCGCGGGCACCCGCAGCTCGTCGACAGAGTTAGGGAAGTGGGGGGAGAGGATAGAGCCCCGTAGGGTTCGTCGACCCGCGGCTCCTGGCGGCTCTGCGGCCGAGTTAGGGAAGGAGGGGGGAGGGGCAGACCTCCTGACAGCCGGGCGATGCGCGCGCGCCGGCGGCTCGGCGGCACAGGTCGCGAGTGGGGGAGGCCCGGCCGGCAGGTGGACACGCGGGCACCGCCAGCTCGGCGGCAGAGTGAGGAAAGGGGGGGGAGGGGCAGACACCTAGACAGCCGGGCGACGCGCGCGCGCCGGCGGCTCGTGACCAGAGGTCGCGTGTAGGGGAGCACCGGCCGGCAGGTGGACCCGCGGGCACCGCCAGCTCGGCGGCAGAGTGAGGAAAGGGGGGGCGGGGCAGACACCTCGACAGCCGGGCGACGCGCGCGCGCTGGCGGCTCGTGACCAGAGGTCGCGAGTGCGACAGGCCCGGCCGGCAGGTGGACCCGCGGGCACCGCCAGCTCGGCGGCAGAGTGAGGAAAGGGGGGGGAGGGGCAGACACCTAGACAGCCGGGCGACGCGCGCGCGCTGGCGGCTCGTGACCAGAGGTCGCGTGTAGGGGAGCACCGGCCGGCAGGTGGAACCGCGGGCACCGCCAGCTCGGCTGCAGAGTGAGGGAAGGAGGGGGAGGGGCGGATTCCAAGCCAGGCGGGCGACGCGCGCGCGCTGGCGTCTCGTCACCAGAGATCGCGAGTGCGAGAGGCCCGGCCGGCAGGTGGACACGCGGGCACCGCCGGCTCGGCGGCAGAGTCAGGGAAGTGGGGGGAGGGGATAGAGCCCCGTCGGGCTCGTCGACCCGCGGCTCCTGGCGGCTCTGCGGCCGAGTTAGGGAAGGAGGGGGGGAGGGGCAGACTCCCTGACAGCCGGGCGATGCGCGCGCGCCGGCGGCTCGGCGGCACAGGTCGCGAGTGGGGGAGGCCCGGCCGGCAGGTGGACACGCGGGCACCGCCAGCTCGGCGGCACAGTGAGGAAAGGGGGGGCGGGGCAGACACCTCGACAGCCGGGCGACGCGCGCGCGCTGGCGGCTCGTCACCAGAGGTCGCGAGTGCGAGAGGCCCGGCCGGCAGGTGGACACGGGGGCACCGCCGGCTCGGCGGCAGAGTCAGGGAAGTGGGGGGAGGGGATAGAGCCCCGTCGGGCTCGTCGACCCGCGGCTCCTGGCGGCTCTGCGGCCGAGTTGGGGAAGGAGGGGGGAGGGGCAGACTCCCTGACAGCCGGGCGATGCGCGCGCGCCGGCGGCTCGGCGGCACAGGTCGCGAGTGGGGGAGGCCCGGCCGGCAGGTGGACACGCGGGCACCGCCAGCTCGGCGGCAGAGTGAGGAAAGGGGGGGCGGGGCAGACACCTCGACAGCCGGGCGACGCGCGCGCGCTGGCGGCTCGTCACCAGAGGTCGCGAGTGCGACAGGCCCGGCCGGCAGGTGGACACGCGGGCACCCGCAGCTCGTCGGCAGGGTTAGGGAAGGGGGGGGAGGGGATAGAGCCCCGTCCGGCTGGTCGACCCGCGGGCACTGCCAGGCGGGCGACGGGCGCGCGCTGGCGGCTGGGCGGGCGAGGTCGCCAGTGGGAGAGGCCCGGCCGGCAGGTGCCCGCGGGCAACGCCAGCTGGGCGGCAGAGTGAGGGGAGGAGCGGGGGAGGGGCAGACAGCCTGACAGCCGGGCGACGGGCGCGCGCTGGCGGCTCGGCGGGCGAGGTCGCGAGTGGGAGAGCCCCGGTCGCAGGTGGCCCCGCGGGCACCCGCAGCTCGTCGACAGAGTTAGGGAAGTGGGGGGAGGGGATAGAGCCCCGTCGGGCTCGTCGACCCGCGGCTCCTGGCGGCTCTGCGGCCGAGTTAGGGAAGGAGGGGGGGAGGGGCAGACTCCCTGACAGCCGGGCGATGCGCGCGCGCCGGCGGCTCGGCGGCACAGGTCGCGAGTGGGGGAGGCCCGGCCGGCAGGTGGACACGCGGGCACCGCCAGCTCGGCGGCAGAGTGAGGAAAGGGGGGGGAGGGGCAGACACCTAGACAGCCGGGCGACGCGCGCGCGCCGGCGGCTCGTGACCAGAGGTCGCGTGTATGGGAGCACCGGCCGGCAGGTGGACCCGCGGGCAGCGCCAGCTCGGCGGCAGAGTGAGGGAAGGAGGGGGAGGGGCGGATTCCAAGCCAGGCGGGCGACGCGCGCGCGCTGGCGTCTCGTCACCAGAGATCGCGAGTGCGAGAGGCCCGGCCGGCAGGTGGACACGCGGGCACCGCCGGCTCGGCGGCAGAGTCAGGGAAGTGGGGGGAGGGGATAGAGCCCCGTCGGGCTCGTCGACCCGCGGCTCCTGGCGGCTCTGCGGCCGAGTTGGGGAAGGAGGGGGGAGGGGCAGACTCCCTGACAGCCGGGCGATGCGCGCGCGCCGGCGGCTCGGCGGCACAGGTCGCGAGTGGGGGAGGCCCGGCCGGCAGGTGGACACGCGGGCACCGCCAGCTCGGCGGCAGAGTGAGGAAAGGGGGGGCGGGGCAGACACCTCGACAGCCGGGCGACGCGCGCGCGCTGGCGGCTCGTCACCAGAGGTCGCGAGTGCGAGAGGCCAGGCCGGCAGGTGGACACGCGGGCACCCGCAGCTCGTCGGCAGGGTTAGGGAAGGGGGGGAGGGGATAGAGCCCCGTCCGGCTGGTCGACCCGCGGGCACTGCCAGGCGGGCGACGGGCGCGCGCTGGCGGCTGGGCGGGCGAGGTCGCCAGTGGGAGAGGCCCGGCCGGCAGGTGCCCGCGGGCAACGCCAGCTGGGCGGCAGAGTGAGGGGAGGAGCGGGGGAGGGGCCGACAGCCTGACAGCCGGGCGACGGGCGCGCGCTGGCGGCTCGGCGGGCGAGGTCGCGAGTGGGAGAGCCCCGGTCGCAGGTGGCCCCGCGGGCACCCGCAGCTCGTCGACAGAGTTAGGGAAGTGGGGGGAGGGGATAGAGCCCCGTCGGGCTCGTCGACCCGCGGCTCCTGGCGGCTCTGCGGCCGAGTTAGGGAAGGAGGGGGGGAGGGGCAGACTCCCTGACAGCCGGGCGATGGGCGCGCGCCGGCGGCTCGGCGGCACAGGTCGCGAGTGGGGGAGGCCCGGCCGGCAGGTGGACACGCGGGCACCGCCAACTCGGCGGCAGAGTGAGGAAAGGGGGGGGAGGGGCAGACACCTAGACAGCCGGGCGACGCGCGCGCGCCGGCGGCTCGTGACCAGAGGTCGCGTGTAGGGGAGCAACGGCCGGCAGGTGGACCCGCGGGCACCGCCAGCTCGGCGGCAGAGTGAGGGAAGGAGGGGGAGGGGCGGATTCCAAGCCAGGCGGGCGACGCGCGCGCGCTGGCGTCTCGTCACCAGAGATCGCGAGTGCGAGAGGCCCGGCCGGCAGGTGGACACGCGGGCACCGCCGGCTCGGCGGCAGTCAGGGAAGTGGGGGGAGGGGATAGAGCCCCGTCGGGCTCGTCGACCCGCGGCTCCTGGCGGCTCTGCGGCCGAGTTGGGGAAGGAGGGGGGGAGGGGCAGACTCCCTGACAGCCGGGCGATGCGCGCGCGCCGGCGGCTCGGCGGCACAGGTCGCGAGTGGGGGAGGCCCGGCCGGCAGGTGGACACGCGGGCACCGCCAGCTCGGCGGCAGAGTGAGGAAAGGGGGGGCGGGGCAGACACCTCGACAGCCGGGCGATGCGCGCGCGCTGGCGGCTCGTCACCAGAGGTCGCGAGTGCGAGAGGCCCGGCCATCAGGTGGACACGGGGGCACCGCCGGCTCGGCGGCAGAGTCAGGGAAGTGGGGGGAGGGGATAGAGCCCCGTCGGGCTCGTCGACCCGCGGCTCCTGGCGGCTCTGCGGCCGAGTTGGGGAAGGAGGGGGGGAGGGGCAGACTCCCTGACAGCCGGGCGATGCGCGCGCGCCGGCGGCTCGGCGGCACAGGTCGCGAGTGGGGGAGGCCCGGCCGGCAGGTGGACACGCGGGCACCGCCAGCTCGGCGGCAGAGTGAGGAAAGGGGGGGCGGGGCAGACACCTCGACAGCCGGGCGACGCGCGCGCGCTGGCGGCTCGTCACCAGAGGTCGGGAGTGCGAGAGGCCAGGCCGGCAGGTGGACACGCGGGCACCCGCAGCTCGTCGGCAGGGTTAGGGAAGGGGGGGAGGGGATAGAGCCCCGTCCGGCTGGTCGACCCGCGGGCACTGCCAGGCGGGCGACGGGCGCGCGCTGGCGGCTGGGCGGGCGAGGTCGCCAGTGGGAGAGGCCCGGCCGGCAGGTGCCCGCGGGCAACGCCAGCTGGGCGGCAGAGTGAGGGGAGGAGCGGGGGAGGGGCAGACAGCCTGACAGCCGGGCGACGGGCGCGCGCTGGCGGCTCGGCGGGCGAGGTCGCGAGTGGGAGAGCCCCGGTCGCAGGTGGCCCCGCGGGCACCCGCAGCTCGTCGACAGAGTTAGGGAAGTGGGGGGAGGGGATAGAGCCCCGTCGGGCTCGTCGACCCGCGGCTCCTGGCGGCTCTGCGGCCGAGTTAGGGAAGGAGGGGGGAGGGGCAGACTCCCTGACAGCCGGGCGATGCGCGCGCGCCGGCGGCTCGGCGGCACAGGTCGCGAGTGGGGGAGGCCCGGCCGGCAGGTGGACACGCGGGCACCGCCAGCTCGGCGGCAGAGTGAGGAAAGGGGGGGGAGGGGCAGACACCTAGACAGCCGGGCGACGCGCGCGCTCCGGCGGCTCGTGACCAGAGGTCGCGTGTAGGGGAGCACCGGCCGGCAGGTGGACCCGCGGGCACCGCCAGCTCGGCGGCAGAGTGAGGAAAGGGGGGGCGGGGCAGACACCTCGACAGCCGGGCGACGCGCGCGCGCTGGCGGCTCGTGACCAGAGGTCGCGAGTGCGACAGGCCCGGCCGACAGGTGGACCCGCGGGCACCGCCAGCTCGGCGGCAGAGTGAAGGAAGGAGGGGGAGGGGCGGATTCCAAGCCAGGCGGGCGACGCGCGCGCGCTGGCGTCTCGTCACCAGAGATCGCGAGTGCGAGAGGCCCGGCCGGCAGGTGGACACGCGGGCACCGCCGGCTCGGCGGCAGAGTCAGGGAAGTGGGGGGAGGGGATAGAGCCCCGTCGGGCTCGTCGACCCGCGGCTCCTGGCGGCTCTGCGGCCGAGTTAGGGAAGGAGGGGGGAGGGGCAGACTCCCTGACAGCCGGGCGATGCGCGCGCGCCGGCGGCTCGGCGGCACAGGTCGCGAGTGGGGGAGGCCCGGCCGGCAGGTGGACACGCGGGCACCGCCAGCTCGGCGGCAGAGTGAGGAAAGGGGGGGCGGGGCAGACACCTCGACAGCCGGGCGACGCGCGCGCGCTGGCGGCTCGTCACCAGAGGTCGCGAGTGCGAGAGGCCAGGCCGGCAGGTGGACACGCGGGCACCCGCAGCTCGTCGGCAGGGTTAGGGAAGGGGGGGAGGGGATAGAGCCCCGTCCGGCTGGTCGACCCGCGGGCACTGCCAGGCGGGCGACGGGCGCGCGCTGGCGGCTGGGCGGGCGAGGTCGCCAGTGGGAGAGGCCCGGCCGGCAGGTGCCCGCGGGCAACGCCAGCTGGGCGGCAGAGTGAGGGGAGGAGCGGGGGAGGGGCCGACAGCCTGACAGCCGGGCGACGGGCGCGCGCTGGCGGCTCGGCGGGCGAGGTCGCGAGTGGGAGAGCCCCGGTCGCAGGTGGCCCCGCGGGCACCCGCAGCTCGTCGACAGAGTTAGGGAAGTGGGGGGAGGGGATAGAGCCCCGTCGGGCTCGTCGACCCGCGGCTCCTGGCGGCTCTGCGGCCGAGTTAGGGAAGGAGGGGGGGAGGGGCAGACTCCCTGACAGCCGGGCGATGCGCGCGCGCCGGCGGCTCGGCGGCACAGGTCGCGAGTGGGGGAGGCCCGGCCGGCAGGTGGACAAGCGGGCACCGCCAGCTCGGCGGCAGAGTGAGGAAAGGGGGGGGAGGGGCAGACACCTAGACAGCCGGGCGACGCGCGCGCGCCGGCGGCTCGTGACCAGAGGTCGCGTGTAGGGGAGCACCGGCCGGCAGGTGGACCCGCGGGCACCGCCAGCTCGGCGGCAGAGTGAGGGAAGGAGGGGGAGGGGCGGATTCCAAGCCAGGCGGGCGACGCGCGCGCGCTGGCGTCTCGTCACCAGAGATCGCGAGTGCGAGAGGCCCGGCCGGCAGGTGGACACGCGGGCACCGCCGGCTCGGCGGCAGAGTCAGGGAAGTGGGGGGAGGGGATAGAGCCCCGTCGGGCTCGTCGACCCGCGGCTCCTGGCGGCTCTGCGGCCGAGTTGGGGAAGGAGGGGGGGAGGGGCAGACTCCCTGACAGCCGGGCGATGCGCGCGCGCCGGCGGCTCGGCGGCACAGGTCGCGAGTGGGGGAGGCCCGGCCGGCAGGTGGACACGCGGGCACCGCCAGCTCGGCGGCAGAGTGAGGAAAGGGGGGGCGGGGCAGACACCTCGACAGCCGGGCGATGCGCGCGCGCTGGCGGCTCGTCACCAGAGGTCGCGAGTGCGAGAGGCCCGGCCGGCAGGTGGACACGGGGGCACCGCCGGCTCGGCGGCAGAGTCAGGGAAGTGGGGGGAGGGGATAGAGCCCCGTCGGGCTCGTCGACCCGCGGCTCCTGGCGGCTCTGCGGCCGAGTTGGGGAAGGCGGGGGGGAGGGGCAGAACTCCCTGACAGCCGGGCGATGCGCGCGCGCCGGCGGCTCGGCGGCACAGGTCGCGAGTGGGGGAGGCCCGGCCGGCAGGTGGACACGCGGGCACCGCCAGCTCGGCGGCAGAGTGAGGAAAGGGGGGGCGGGGCAGACACCTCGACAGCCGGGCGACGCGCGCGCGCTGGCGGCTCGTGACCAGAGGTCGCGAGTGCGACAGGCCCGGCCGGCAGGTGGACCCGCGGGCACTGCCAGCTCGGCGGCAGAGTGAAGGAAGGAGGGGGAGGGGCGGATTCCAAGCCAGGCGGGCGACGCGCGCGCGCTGGCGTCTCGTCACCAGAGATCGCGAGTGCGAGAGGCCCGGCCGGCAGGTGGACACGCGGGCACCGCCGGCTCGGCGGCAGAGTCAGGGAAGTGGGGGGAGGGGATAGAGCCCCGTCGGGCTCGTCGACCCGCGGCTCCTGGCGGCTCTGCGGCCGAGTTAGGGAAGGAGGGGGGGAGGGGCAGACTCCCTGACAGCCGGGCGATGCGCGCGCGCCGGCGGCTCGGCGGCACAGGTCGCGAGTGGGGGAGGCCCGGCCGGCAGGTGGACACGCGGGCACCGCCAGCTCGGCGGCAGAGTGAGGAAAGGGGGGGCGGGGCAGACACCTCGACAGCCGGGCGACGCGCGCGCGCTGGCGGCTCGTCACCAGAGGTCGCGAGTGCGAGAGGCCCGGCCGGCAGGTGGACACGCGGGCACCGCCAGCTCGGCGGCAGAGTCAGGGAAGTGGGGGGAGGGGATAGAGCCCCGTCGGGCTCGTCGACCCGCGGCTCCTGGCGGCTCTGCGGCCGAGTTGGGGAAGGAGGGGGGAGGGGCAGACTCCCTGACAGCCGGGCGATGCGCGCGCGCCGGCGGCTCGGCGGCACAGGTCGCGAGTGGGGGAGGCCCGGCCGGCAGGTGGACACGCGGGCACCGCCAGCTCGGCGGCAGAGTGAGGAAAGGGGGGGCGGGGCAGACACCTCGACAGCCGGGCGACGCGCGCGCGCTGGCGGCTCGTCACCAGAGGTCGCGAGTGCGAGAGGCCAGGCCGGCAGGTGGACACGCGGGCACCCGCAGCTCGTCGGCAGGGTTAGGGAAGGGGGGGAGGGGATAGAGCCCCGTCCGGCTGGTCGACCCGCGGGCACTGCCAGGCGGGCGACGGGCGCGCGCTGGCGGCTGGGCGGGCGAGGTCGCCAGTGGGAGAGGCCCGGCCGGCAGGTGCCCGCGGGCAACGCCAGCTGGGCGGCAGAGTGAGGGGAGGAGCGGGGGAGGGGCAGACAGCCTGACAGCCGGGCGACGGGCGCGCGCTGGCGGCTCGGCGGGCGAGGTCGCGAGTGGGAGAGCCCCGGTCGCAGGTGGACCCGCGGGCACCCGCAGCTCGTCGACAGAGCTAGGGAAGTGGGGGGAGGGGATAGAGCCCCGTCGGGCTCGTCCACCCGCGGCTCCTGGCGGCTCTGCGGCCGAGTTAGGGAAGGAGGGGGGGAGGGGCAGACTCCCTGACAGCCGGGCGATGCGCGCGCGCCGGCGGCTCGGCGGCACAGGTCGCGAGTGGGGGAGGCCCGGCCGGCAGGTGGACACGCGGGCACCGCCAGCTCGGCGGCAGAGTGAGGAAAGGGGGGGGAGGGGCAGACACCTAGACAGCCGGGCGACGCGCGCGCGCCGGCGGCTCGTGACCAGAGGTCGCGTGTAGGGGAGCAACGGCCGGCAGGTGGACCCGCGGGCAGCGCCAGCTCGGCGGCAGAGTGAGGGAAGGAGGGGGAGGGGCGGATTCCAAGCCAGGCGGGCGACGCGCGCGCGCTGGCGTCTCGTCACCAGAGATCGCGAGTGCGAGAGGCCCGGCCGGCAGGTGGACACGCGGGCACCGCCGGCTCGGCGGCAGAGTCAGGGAAGTGGGGGGAGGGGATAGAGCCCCGTCGGGCTCGTCGACCCGCGGCTCCTGGCGGCTCTGCGGCCGAGTTGGGGAAGGAGGGGGGGAGGGGCAGACTCCCTGACAGCCGGGCGATGCGCGCGCGCCGGCGGCTCGGCGGCACAGGTCGCGAGTGGGGGAGGCCCGGCCGGCAGGTGGACACGCGGGCACCGCCAGCTCGGCGGCAGAGTGAGGAAAGGGGGGGCGGGGCAGACACCTCGACAGCCGGGCGACGCGCGCGCGCTGGCGGCTCGTCACCAGAGGTCGCGAGTGCGAGAGGCCAGGCCGGCAGGTGGACACGCGGGCACCCGCAGCTCGTCGGCAGGGTTAGGGAAGGGGGGGAGGGGATAGAGCCCCGTCCGGCTGGTCGACCCGCGGGCACTGCCAGTCGGGCGACGGGCGCGCGCTGGCGGCTGGGCGGGCGAGGTCGCCAGTGGGAGAGGCCCGGCCGGCAGGTGCCCGCGGGCAACGCCAGCTGGGCGGCAGAGTGAGGGGAGGAGCGGGGGAGGGGCAGACAGCCTGACAGCCGGGCGACGGGCGCGCGCTGGCGGCTCGGCGGGCGAGGTCGCGAGTGGGAGAGCCCCGGTCGCAGGTGGACCCGCGGGCACCCGCAGCTCGTCGACAGAGCTAGGGAAGTGGGGGGAGGGGATAGAGCCCCGTCGGGCTCGTCGACCCGCGGCTCCTGGCGGCTCTGCGGCCGAGTTAGGGAAGGAGGGGGGGAGGGGCAGACTCCCTGACAGCCGGGCGATGCGCGCGCGCCGGCGGCTCGGCGGCACAGGTCGCGAGTGGGGGAGGCCCGGCCGGCAGGTGGACACGCGGGCACCGCCAGCTCGGCGGCAGAGTGAGGAAAGGGGGGGGAGGGGCAGACACCTAGACAGCCGGGCGACGCGCGCGCGCCGGCGGCTCGTGACCAGAGGTCGCGTGTAGGGGAGCACCGGCCGGCAGGTGGACCCGCGGGCACCGCCAGCTCGGCGGCAGAGTGAGGGAAGGAGGGGGAGGGGCGGATTCCAAGCCAGGCGGGCGACGCGCGCGCGCTGGCGTCTCGTCACCAGAGATCGCGAGTGCGAGAGGCCCGGCCGGCAGGTGGACACGCGGGCACCGCCGGCTCGGCGGCAGAGTCAGGGAAGTGGGGGGAGGGGATAGAGCCCCGTCGGGCTCGTCGACCCGCGGCTCCTGGCGGCTCTGCGGCCGAGTTGGGGAAGGAGGGGGGGAGGGGCAGACTCCCTGACATCCGGGCGATGCGCGCGCCCCGGCGGCTCGGCGGCACAGGTCGCGAGTGGGGGAGGCCCGGCCGGCAGGTGGACACGCGGGCACCGCCAGCTCGGCGGCAGAGTGAGGAAAGGGGGGGCGGGGCAGAGACCTCGACAGCCGGGCGACGCGCGCGCGCTGGCGGCTCGTGACCAGAGGTCGCGAGTGCGACAGGCCCGGCCGGCAGGTGGACCCGCGGGCACCGCCAGCTCGGCGGCAGAGTGAAGGAAGGAGGGGGAGGGGCGGATTCCAAGCCAGGCGGGCGACGCGCGCGCGCTGGCGTCTCGTCACCAGAGATCGCGAGTGCGAGAGGCCCGGCCGGCAGGTGGACACGCGGGCACCGCCGGCTCGGCGGCAGAGTCAGGGAAGTGGGGGGAGGGGATAGAGCCCCGTCGGGCTCGTCGACCCGCGGCTCCTGGCGGCTCTGCGGCCGAGTTAGGGAAGGAGGGGGGAGGGGCAGACTCCCTGACAGCCGGGCGATGCGCGCGCGCCGGCGGCTCGGCGGCACAGGTCGCGAGTGGGGGAGGCCCGGCCGGCAGGTGGACACGCGGGCACCGCCAGCTCGGCGGCAGAGTGAGGAAAGGGGGGGCGGGGCAGACACCTCGACAGCCGGGCGACGCGCGCGCGCTGGCGGCTCGTCACCAGAGGTCGCGAGTGCGAGAGGCCCGGCCGGCAGGTGGACACGCGGGCACCGCCAGCTCGGCGGCAGAGTCAGGGAAGTGGGGGGAGGGGATAGAGCCCCGTCGGGCTCGTCGACCCGCGGCTCCTGGCGGCTCTGCGGCCGAGTTAGGGAAGGAGGGGGGCAGGGGCAGACTCCCTGACAGCCGGGCGATGCGCGCGCGCCGGCGGCTCGGCGGCACAGGTCGCGAGTGGGGGAGGCCCGGCCGGCAGGTGGACACGCGGGCACCGCCAGCTCGGCGGCAGAGTGAGGAAAGGGGGGGCGGGGCAGACACCTCGACAGCCGGGCGACGCGCGCGCGCTGGCGGCTCGTCACCAGAGGTCGCGAGTGCGAGAGGCCAGGCCGGCAGGTGGACACGCGGGCACCCGCAGCTCGTCGGCAGGGTTAGGGAAGGGGGGGAGGGGATAGAGCCCCGTCCGGCTGGTCGACCCGCGGGCACTGCCAGGCGGGCGACGGGCGCGCGCTGGCGGCTGGGCGGGCGAGGTCGCCAGTGGGAGAGGCCCGGCCGGCAGGTGCCCGCGGGCAACGCCAGCTGGGCGGCAGAGTGAGGGGAGGAGCGGGGGAGGGGCAGACAGCCTGACAGCCGGGCGACGGGCGCGCGCTGGCGGCTCGGCGGGCGAGGTCGCGAGTGGGAGAGCCCCGGTCGCAGGTGGACCCGCGGGCACCCGCAGCTCGTCGACAGAGCTAGGGAAGTGGGGGGAGGGGATAGAGCCCCGTCGGGCTCGTCGACCCGCGGCTCCTGGCGGCTCTGCGGCCGAGTTGGGGAAGGAGGGGGGGAGGGGCAGACTCCCTGACAGCCGGGCGATGCGCGCGCGCCGGCGGCTCGGCGGCACAGGTCGCGAGTGGGGGAGGCCCGGCCGGCAGGTGGACACGCGGGCACCGCCAGCTCGGCGGCAGAGTGAGGAAAGGGGGGGCGGGGCAGACACCTCGACAGCCGGGCGATGCGCGCGCGCTGGCGGCTCGTCACCAGAGGTCGCGAGTGCGAGAGGCCCGGCCGGCAGGTGGACACGGGGGCACCGCCGGCTCGGCGGCAGAGTCAGGGAAGTGGGGGGAGGGGATAGAGCCCCGTCGGGCTCGTCGACCCGCGGCTCCTGGCGGCTCTGCGGCCGAGTTGGGGAAGGAGGGGGGGAGGGGCAGACTCCCTGACAGCCGGGCGATGCGCGCGCGCCGGCGGCTCGGCGGCACAGGTCGCGAGTGGGGGAGGCCCGGCCGGCAGGTGGACACGCGGGCACCGCCAGCTCGGCGGCAGAGTGAGGAAAGGGGGGGCGGGGCAGACACCTCGACAGCCGGGCGACGCGCGCGCGCTGGCGGCTCGTCACCAGAGGTCGCGAGTGCGAGAGGCCCGGCCGGCAGGTGGACACGGGGGCACCGCCGGCTCGGCGGCAGAGTCAGGGAAGTGGGGGGAGGGGATAGAGCCCCGTCGGGCTCGTCGACCCGCGGCTCCTGGCGGCTCTGCGGCCGAGTTGGGGAAGGAGGGGGGGAGGGGCAGACTCCCTGACAGCCGGGCGATGCGCGCGCGCCGGCGGCTCGGCGGCACAGGTCGCGAGTGGGGGAGGCCCGGCCGGCAGGTGGACACGCGGGCACCGCCAGCTCGGCGGCAGAGTGAGGAAAGGGGGGGGAGGGGCAGACACCTAGACAGCCGGGCGACGCGCGCGCGCCGGCGGCTCGTGACCAGAGGTCGCGTGTATGGGAGCACCGGCCGGCAGGTGGACCCGCGGGCAGCGCCAGCTCGGCGGCAGAGTGAGGGAAGGAGGGGGAGGGGCGGATTCCAAGCCAGGCGGGCGACGCGCGCGCGCTGGCGTCTCGTCACCAGAGATCGCGAGTGCGAGAGGCCCGGCCGGCAGGTGGACACGCGGGCACCGCCGGCTCGGCGGCAGAGTCAGGGAAGTGGGGGGAGGGGATAGAGCCCCGTCGGGCTCGTCGACCCGCGGCTCCTGGCGGCTCTGCGGCCGAGTTGGGGAAGGAGGGGGGAGGGGCAGACTCCCTGACAGCCGGGCGATGCGCGCGCGCCGGCGGCTCGGCGGCACAGGTCGCGAGTGGGGGAGGCCCGGCCGGCAGGTGGTCACGCGGGCACCGCCAGCTCGGCGGCAGAGTGAGGAAAGGGGGGGCGGGGCAGACACCTCGACAGCCGGGCGACGCGCGCGCGCTGGCGGCTCGTCACCAGAGGTCGCGAGTGCGAGAGGCCAGGCCGGCAGGTGGACACGCGGGCACCCGCAGCTCGTCGGCAGGGTTAGGGAAGGGGGGGAGGGGATAGAGCCCCGTCCGGCTGGTCGACCCGCGGGCACTGCCAGGCGGGCGACGGGCGCGCGCTGGCGGCTGGGCGGGTGAGGTCGCCAGTGGGAGAGGCCCGGCCGGCAGGTGCCCGCGGGCAACGCCAGCTGGGCGGCAGAGTGAGGGGAGGAGCGGGGGAGGGGCAGACAGCCTGACAGCCGGGCGACGGGCGCGCGCTGGCGGCTCGGCGGGCGAGGTCGCGAGTGGGAGAGCCCCGGTCGCAGGTGGACCCGCGGGCACCCGCAGCTCGTCGACAGAGCTAGGGAAGTGGGGGGAGGGGATAGAGCCCCGTCGGGCTCGTCGACCCGCGGCTCCTGGCGGCTCTGCGGCCGAGTTAGGGAAGGAGGGGGGGAGGGGCAGACTCCCTGACAGCCGGGCGATGCGCGCGCGCCGGCGGCTCGGCGGCACAGGTCGCGAGTGGGGGAGGCCCGGCCGGCAGGTGGACACGCGGGCACCGCCAGCTCGGCGGCAGAGTGAGGAAAGGGGGGGGAGGGGCAGACACCTAGACAGCCGGGCGACGCGCGCGCGCCGGCGGCTCGTGACCAGAGGTCGCGTGTAGGGGAGCACCGGCCGGCAGGTGGACCCGCGGGCACCGCCAGCTCGGCGGCAGAGTGAGGGAAGGAGGGGGAGGGGCGGATTCCAAGCCAGGCGGGCGACGCGCGCGCGCTGGCGTCTCGTCACCAGAGATCGCGAGTGCGAGAGGCCCGGCCGGCAGGTGGACACGCGGGCACCGCCGGCTCGGCGGCAGAGTCAGGGAAGTGGGGGGAGGGGATAGAGCCCCGTCGGGCTCGTCGACCCGCGGCTCCTGGCGGCTCTGCGGCCGAGTTGGGGAAGGAGGGGGGGAGGGGCAGACTCCCTGACAGCCGGGCGATGCGCGCGCGCCGGCGGCTCGGCGGCACAGGTCGCGAGTGGGGGAGGCCCGGCCGGCAGGTGGACACGCGGGCACCGCCAGCTCGGCGGCAGAGTGAGGAAAGGGGGGGCGGGGCAGACACCTCGACAGCCGCGCGATGCGCGCGCGCTGGCGGCTCGTCACCAGAGGTCGCGAGTGCGAGAGGCCCGGCCGGCAGGTGGACACGGGGGCACCGCCGGCTCGGCGGCAGAGTCAGGGAAGTGGGGGGAGGGGATAGAGCCCCGTCGGGCTCGTCGACCCGCGGCTCCTGGCGGCTCTGCGGCCGAGTTGGGGAAGGAGGGGGGGAGGGGCAGACTCCCTGACAGCCGGGCGATTCGCGCGCGCCGGCGGCTCGGCGGCACAGGTCGCGAGTGGGGGAGGCCCGGCCGGCAGGTGGACACGCGGGCACCGCCAGCTCGGCGGCAGAGTGAGGAAAGGGGGGGCGGGGCAGACACCTCGACAGCCGGGCGACGCGCGCGCGCTGGCGGCTCGTCACCAGAGGTCGCGAGTGCGAGAGGCCCGGCCGGCAGGTGGACACGGGGGCACCGCCGGCTCGGCGGCAGAGTCAGGGAAGTGGGGGGAGGGGATAGAGCCCCGTCGGGCTCGTCGACCCGCGGCTCCTGGCGGCTCTGCGGCCGAGTTGGGGAAGGAGGGGGGGAGGGGCAGACTCCCTGACAGCCGGGCGATGCGCGCGCGCCGGCGGCTCGGCGGCACAGGTCGCGAGTGGGGGAGGCCCGGCCGGCAGGTGGACACGCGGGCACCGCCAGCTCGGCGGCAGAGTGAGGAAAGGGGGGGCGGGGCAGACACCTCGACAGCCGGGCGACGCGCGCGCGCTGGCGGCTCGTCACCAGAGGTCGCGAGTGCGACAGGCCCGGCCGGCAGGTGGACACGCGGGCACCCGCAGCTCGTCGGCAGGGTTAGGGAAGGGGGGGGAGGGGATAGAGCCCCGTCCGGCTGGTCGACCCGCGGGCACTGCCAGGCGGGCGACGGGCGCGCGCTGGCGGCTGGGCGGGCGAGGTCGCCAGTGGGAGAGGCCCGGCCGGCAGGTGCCCGCGGGCAACGCCAGCTGGGCGGCAGAGTGAGGGGAGGAGCGGGGGAGGGGCAGACAGCCTGACAGCCGGGCGACGGGCGCGCGCTGGCGGCTCGGCGGGCGAGGTCGCGAGTGGGAGAGCCCCGGTCGCAGGTGGCCCCGCGGGCACCCGCAGCTCGTCGACAGAGTTAGGGAAGTGGGGGGAGGGGATAGAGCCCCGTCGGGCTCGTCGACCCGCGGCTCCTGGCGGCTCTGCGGCCGAGTTAGGGAAGGAGGGGGGGAGGGGCAGACTCCCTGACAGCCGGGCGATGCGCGCGCGCCGGCGGCTCGGCGGCACAGGTCGCGAGTGGGGGAGGCCCGGCCGGCAGGTGGACACGCGGGCACCGCCAGCTCGGCGGCAGAGTGAGGAAAGGGGGGGGAGGGGCAGACACCTAGACAGCCGGGCGACGCGCGCGCGCCGGCGGCTCGTGACCAGAGGTCGCGTGTATGGGAGCACCGGCCGGCAGGTGGACCCGCGGGCAGCGCCAGCTCGGCGGCAGAGTGAGGGAAGGAGGGGGAGGGGCGGATTCCAAGCCAGGCGGGCGACGCGCGCGCGCTGGCGTCTCGTCACCAGAGATCGCGAGTGCGAGAGGCCCGGCCGGCAGGTGGACACGCGGGCACCGCCGGCTCGGCGGCAGAGTCAGGGAAGTGGGGGGAGGGGATAGAGCCCCGTCGGGCTCGTCGACCCGCGGCTCCTGGCGGCTCTGCGGCCGAGTTGGGGAAGGAGGGGGGGAGGGGCAGACTCCCTGACAGCCGGGCGATGCGCGCGCGCCGGCGGCTCGGCGGCACAGGTCGCGAGTGGGGGAGGCCCGGCCGGCAGGTGGACACGCGGGCACCGCCAGCTCGGCGGCAGAGTGAGGAAAGGGGGGGGAGGGGCAGACACCTAGACAGCCGGGCGACGCGCGCGCGCCGGCGGCTCGTGACCAGAGGTCGCGTGTAGGGGAGCACCGGCCGGCAGGTGGACCCGCGGGCACCGCCAGCTCGGCGGCAGAGTGAGGGAAGGAGGGGGAGGGGCGGATTCCAAGCCAGGCGGGCGACGCGCGCGCGCTGGCGTCTCGTCACCAGAGATCGCGAGTGCGAGAGGCCCGGCCGGCAGGTGGACACGCGGGCACCGCCGGCTCGGCGGCAGAGTCAGGGAAGTGGGGGGAGGGGATAGAGCCCCGTCGGGCTCGTCGACCCGCGGCTCCTGGCGGCTCTGCGGCCGAGTTGGGGAAGGAGGGGGGGAGGGGCAGACTCCCTGACAGCCGGGCGATGCGCGCGCGCCGGCGGCTCGGCGGCACAGGTCGCGAGTGGGGGAGGCCCGGCCGGCAGGTGGACACGCGGGCACCGCCAGCTCGGCGGCAGAGTGAGGAAAGGGGGGGCGGGGCAGACACCTCGACAGCCGCGCGATGCGCGCGCGCTGGCGGCTCGTCACCAGAGGTCGCGAGTGCGAGAGGCCCGGCCGGCAGGTGGACACGGGGGCACCGCCGGCTCGGCGGCAGAGTCAGGGAAGTGGGGGGAGGGGATAGAGCCCCGTCGGGCTCGTCGACCCGCGGCTCCTGGCGGCTCTGCGGCCGAGTTGGGGAAGGAGGGGGGGAGGGGCAGACTCCCTGACAGCCGGGCGATTCGCGCGCGCCGGCGGCTCGGCGGCACAGGTCGCGAGTGGGGGAGGCCCGGCCGGCAGGTGGACACGCGGGCACCGCCAGCTCGGCGGCAGAGTGAGGAAAGGGGGGGCGGGGCAGACACCTCGACAGCCGGGCGACGCGCGCGCGCTGGCGGCTCGTCACCAGAGGTCGCGAGTGCGAGAGGCCCGGCCGGCAGGTGGACACGGGGGCACCGCCGGCTCGGCGGCAGAGTCAGGGAAGTGGGGGGAGGGGATAGAGCCCCGTCGGGCTCGTCGACCCGCGGCTCCTGGCGGCTCTGCGGCCGAGTTGGGGAAGGAGGGGGGGAGGGGCAGACTCCCTGACAGCCGGGCGATGCGCGCGCGCCGGCGGCTCGGCGGCACAGGTCGCGAGTGGGGGAGGCCCGGCCGGCAGGTGGACACGCGGGCACCGCCAGCTCGGCGGCAGAGTGAGGAAAGGGGGGGCGGGGCAGACACCTCGACAGCCGGGCGACGCGCGCGCGCTGGCGGCTCGTCACCAGAGGTCGCGAGTGCGACAGGCCCGGCCGGCAGGTGGACACGCGGGCACCCGCAGCTCGTCGGCAGGGTTAGGGAAGGGGGGGGAGGGGATAGAGCCCCGTCCGGCTGGTCGACCCGCGGGAACTGCCAGGCGGGCGACGGGCGCGCGCTGGCGGCTGGGCGGGCGAGGTCGCCAGTGGGAGAGGCCCGGCCGGCAGGTGCCCGCGGGCAACGCCAGCTGGGCGGCAGAGTGAGGGGAGGAGCGGGGGAGGGGCAGACAGCCTGACAGCCGGGCGACGGGCGCGCGCTGGCGGCTCGGCGGGCGAGGTCGCGAGTGGGAGAGCCCCGGTCGCAGGTGGCCCCGCGGGCACCCGCAGCTCGTCGACAGAGTTAGGGAAGTGGGGGGAGGGGATAGAGCCCCGTCGGGCTCGTCGACCCGCGGCTCCTGGCGGCTCTGCGGCCGAGTTAGGGAAGGAGGGGGGAGGGGCAGACTCCCTGACAGCCGGGCGATGCGCGCGCGCCGGCGGCTCGGCGGCACAGGTCGCGAGTGGGGGAGGCCCGGCCGGCAGGTGGACACGCGGGCACCGCCAGCTCGGCGGCAGAGTGAGGAAAGGGGGGGGAGGGGCAGACACCTAGACAGCCGGGCGACGCGCGCGCGCCGGCGGCTCGTGACCAGAGGTCGCGTGTATGGGAGCACCGGCCGGCAGGTGGACCCGCGGGCAGCGCCAGCTCGGCGGCAGAGTGAGGGAAGGAGGGGGAGGGGCGGATTCCAAGCCAGGCGGGCGACGCGCGCGCGCTGGCGTCTCGTCACCAGAGATCGCGAGTGCGAGAGGCCCGGCCGGCAGGTGGACACGCGGGCACCGCCGGCTCGGCGGCAGAGTCAGGGAAGTGGGGGGAGGGGATAGAGCCCCGTCGGGCTCGTCGACCCGCGGCTCCTGGCGGCTCTGCGGCCGAGTTGGGGAAGGAGGGGGCGAGGGGCAGACTCCCTGACAGCCGGGCGATGCGCGCGCGCCGGCGGCTCGGCGGCACAGGTCGCGAGTGGGGGAGGCCCGGCCGGCAGGTGGACACGCGGGCACCGCCAGCTCGGCGGCAGAGTCAGGGAAGTGGGGGGAGGGGATAGAGCCCCGTCGGGCTCGTCGACCCGCGGCTCCTGGCGGCTCTGCGGCCGAGTTGGGGAAGGAGGGGGGGAGGGGCAGACTCCCTGACAGCCGGGCGATGCGCGCGCGCCGGCGGCTCGGCGGCACAGGTCGCGAGTGGGGGAGGCCCGGCCGGCAGGTGGACACGCGGGCACCGCCAGCTCGGCGGCAGAGTGAGGAAAGGGGGGGCGGGGCAGACACCTCGACAGCCGGGCGACGCGCGCGCGCTGGCGGCTCGTCACCAGAGGTCGGGAGTGCGAGAGGCCAGGCCGGCAGGTGGACACGCGGGCACCCGCAGCTCGTCGGCAGGGTTAGGGAAGGGGGGAAGGGGATAGAGCCCCGTCCGGCTGGTCGACCCGCGGGCACTGCCAGGCGGGCGACGGGCGCGCGCTGGCGGCTGGGCGGGCGCGGTCGCCAGTGGGAGAGGCCCGGCCGGCAGGTGCCCGCGGGCAACGCCAGCTGGGCGGCAGAGTGAGGGGAGGAGCGGGGGAGGGGCAGACAGCCTGACAGCCGGGCGACGGGCGCGCGCTGGCGGCTCGGCGGGCGAGGTCGCGAGTGGGAGAGCCCCGGTCGCAGGTGGCCCCGCGGGCACCCGCAGCTCGTCGACAGAGTTAGGGAAGTGGGGGGAGGGGATAGAGCCCCGTCGGGCTCGTCGACCCGCGGCTCCTGGCGGCTCTGCGGCCGAGTTAGGGAAGGAGGGGGGGAGGGGCAGACTCCCTGACAGCCGGGCGATGCGCGCGCGCCGGCGGCTCGGCGGCACAGGTCGCGAGTGGGGGAGGCCCGGCCGGCAGGTGGACACGCGGGCACCGCCAGCTCGGCGGCAGAGTGAGGAAAGGGGGGGGAGGGGCAGACACCTAGACAGCCGGGCGACGCGCGCGCGCCGGCGGCTCGTGACCAGAGGTCGCGTGTATGGGAGCACCGGCCGGCAGGTGGACCCGCGGGCAGCGCCAGCTCGGCGGCAGAGTGAGGGAAGGAGGGGGAGGGGCGGATTCCAAGCCAGGCGGGCGACGCGCGCGCGCTGGCGTCTCGTCACCAGAGATCGCGAGTGCGAGAGGCCCGGCCGGCAGGTGGACACGCGGGCACCGCCGGCTCGGCGGCAGAGTCAGGGAAGTGGGGGGAGGGGATAGAGCCCCGTCGGGCTCGTCGACCCGCGGCTCCTGGCGGCTCTGCGGCCGAGTTGGGGAAGGAGGGGGGGAGGGGCAGACTCCCTGACAGCCGGGCGATGCGCGCGCGCCGGC
Organism: Giraffa tippelskirchi; assembly: GCF_054371585.1. Taxonomy (NCBI): domain Eukaryota; kingdom Metazoa; phylum Chordata; class Mammalia; order Artiodactyla; family Giraffidae; genus Giraffa; species Giraffa tippelskirchi. The sequence goes on from NC_137282.1 coordinate 70,378,891, forward strand.
GGCTCGGCGGCACAGGTCGCGAGTGGGGGAGGCCCGGCCGGCAGGTGGACACGCGGGCACCGCCAGCTCGGCGGCAGAGTGAGGAAAGGGGGGGCGGGGCAGACACCTCGACAGCCGGGCGACGCGCGCGCGCTGGCGGCTCGTCACCAGAGGTCGCGAGTGCGAGAGGCCAGGCCGGCAGGTGGACACGCGGGCACCCGCAGCTCGTCGGCAGGGTTAGGGAAGGGGGGGAGGGGATAGAGCCCCGTCCGGCTGGTCGACCCGCGGGCACTGCCAGGCGGGCGACGGGCGCGCGCTGGCGGCTGGGCGGGCGAGGTCGCCAGTGGGAGAGGCCCGGCCGGCAGGTGCCCGCGGGCAACGCCAGCTGGGCAGCAGAGTGAGGGGAGGAGCGGGGGAGGGGCCGACAGCCTGACAGCCGGGCGACGGGCGCGCGCTGGCGGCTCGGCGGGCGAGGTCGCGAGTGGGAGAGCCCCGGTCGCAGGTGGCCCCGCGGGCACCCGCAGCTCGTCGACAGAGTTAGGGAAGTGGGGGGAGGGGATAGAGCCCCGTCGGGCTCGTCGACCCGCGGCTCCTGGCGGCTCTGCGGCCGAGTTAGGGAAGGAGGGGGGGAGGGGCAGACTCCCTGACAGCCGGGCGATGCGCGCGCGCCGGCGGCTCGGCGGCACAGGTCGCGAGTGGGGGAGGCCCGGCCGGCAGGTGGACACGCGGGCACCGCCAGCTCGGCGGCAGAGTGAGGAAAGGGGGGGAGGGGCAGACACCTAGACAGCCGGGCGACGCGCGCGCGCCGGCGGCTCGTGACCAGAGGTCGCGTGTAGGGGAGCAACGGCCGGCAGGTGGACCCGCGGGCAGCGCCAGCTCGGCGGCAGAGTGAGGGAAGGAGGGGGAGGGGCGGATTCCAAGCCAGGCGGGCGACGCGCGCGCGCTGGCGTCTCGTCACCAGAGATCGCGAGTGCGAGAGGCCCGGCCGGCAGGTGGACACGCGGGCACCGCCGTCTCGGCGGCAGAGTCAGGGAAGTGGGGGGAGGGGATAGAGCCCCGTCGGGCTCGTCGACCCGCGGCTCCTGGCGGCTCTGCGGCCGAGTTGGGGAAGGAGGGGGGAGGGGCAGACTCCCTGACAGCCGGGCGATGCGCGCGCGCCGGCGGCTCGGCGGCACAGGTCGCGAGTGGGGGAGGCCCGGCCGGCAGGTGGACACGCGGGCACCCGCAGCTCGTCGGCAGGGTTAGGGAAGGGGGGGAGGGGATAGAGCCCCGTCCGGCTGGTCGACCCGCGGGCACTGCCAGGCGGGCGACGGGCGCGCGCTGGCGGCTGGGCGGGCGAGGTCGCCAGTGGGAGAGGCCCGGCCGGCAGGTGCCCGCGGGCAACGCCAGCTGGGCGGCAGAGTGAGGGGAGGAGCGGGGGAGGGGCAGACAGCCTGACAGCCGGGCGACGGGCGCGCGCTGGCGGCTCGGCGGGCGAGGTCGCGAGTGGGAGAGCCCCGGTCGCAGGTGGACCCGCGGGCACCCGCAGCTCGTCGACAGAGCTAGGGAAGTGGGGGGAGGGGATAGAGCCCCGTCGGGCTCGTCGACCCGCGGCTCCTGGCGGCTCTGCGGCCGAGTTGGGGAAGGAGGGGGGGAGGGGCAGACTCCCTGACAGCCGGGCGATGCGCGCGCGCCGGCGGCTCGGCGGCACAGGTCGCGAGTGGGGGAGGCCCGGCCGGCAGGTGGACACGCGGGCACCGCCAGCTCGGCGGCAGAGTGAGGAAAGGGGGGGCGGGGCAGACACCTCGACAGCCGGGCGATGCGCGCGCGCTGGCGGCTCGTCACCAGAGGTCGCGAGTGCGAGAGGCCCGGCCGGCAGGTGGACACGGGGGCACCGCCGGCTCGGCGGCAGAGTCAGGGAAGTGGGGGGAGGGGATAGAGCCCCGTCGGGCTCGTCGACCCGCGGCTCCTGGCGGCTCTGCGGCCGAGTTGGGGAAGGAGGGGGGGAGGGGCAGACTCCCTGACAGCCGGGCGATGCGCGCGCGCCGGCGGCTCGGCGGCACAGGTCGCGAGTGGGGGAGGCCCGGCCGGCAGGTGGACACGCGGGCACCGCCAGCTCGGCGGCAGAGTGAGGAAAGGGGGGGCGGGGCAGACACCTCGACAGCCGGGCGACGCGCGCGCGCTGGCGGCTCGTCACCAGAGGTCGCGAGTGCGAGAGGCCCGGCCGGCAGGTGGACACGGGGGCACCGCCGGCTCGGCGGCAGAGTCAGGGAAGTGGGGGGAGGGGATAGAGCCCCGTCGGGCTCGTCGACCCGCGGCTCCTGGCGGCTCTGCGGCCGAGTTGGGGAAGGAGGGGGGAGGGGCAGACTCCCTGACAGCCGGGCGATGCGCGCGCGCCGGCGGCTCGGCGGCACAGGTCGCGAGTGGGGGAGGCCCGGCCGGCAGGTGGACACGCGGGCACCGCCAGCTCGGCGGCAGAGTGAGGAAAGGGGGGGGAGGGGCAGACACCTAGACAGCCGGGCGACGCGCGCGCGCCGGCGGCTCGTGACCAGAGGTCGCGTGTATGGGAGCACCGGCCGGCAGGTGGACCCGCGGGCAGCGCCAGCTCGGCGGCAGAGTGAGGGAAGGAGGGGGAGGGGCGGATTCCAAGCCAGGCGGGCGACGCGCGCGCGCTGGCGTCTCGTCACCAGAGATCGCGAGTGCGAGAGGCCCGGCCGGCAGGTGGACACGCGGGCACCGCCGGCTCGGCGGCAGAGTCAGGGAAGTGGGGGGAGGGGATAGAGCCCCATCGGGCTCGTCGACCCGCGGCTCCTGGCGGCTCTGCGGCCGAGTTGGGGAAGGAGGGGGGGAGGGGCAGACTCCCTGACAGCAGGGCGATGCGCGCGCGCCGGCGGCTCGGCGGCACAGGTCGCGAGTGGGGGAGGCCCGGCCGGCAGGTGGACACGCGGGCACCGCCAGCTCGGCGGCAGAGTGAGGAAAGGGGGGGCGGGGCAGACACCTCGACAGCCGGGCGACGCGCGCGCGCTGGCGGCTCGTCACCAGAGGTCGCGAGTGCGAGAGGCCAGGCCGGCAGGTGGACACGCGGGCACCCGCAGCTCGTCGGCAGGGTTAGGGAAGGGGGGGAGGGGATAGAGCCCCGTCCGGCTGGTCGACCCGCGGGCACTGCCAGGCGGGCGACGGGCGCGCGCTGTCGGCTGGGCGGGCGAGGTCGCCAGTGGGAGAGGCCCGGCCGGCAGGTGCCCGCGGGCAACGCCAGCTGGGCGGCAGAGTGAGGGGAGGAGCGGGGGAGGGGCAGACAGCCTGACAGCCGGGCGACGGGCGCGCGCTGGCGGCTCGGCGGGCGAGGTCGCGAGTGGGAGAGCCCCGGTCGCAGGTGGACCCGCGGGCACCCGCAGCTCGTCGACAGAGCTAGGGAAGTGGGGGGAGGGGATAGAGCCCCGTCGGGCTCGTCGACCCGCGGCTCCTGGCGGCTCTGCGGCCGAGTTAGGGAAGGAGGGGGGGAGGGGCAGACTCCCTGACAGCCGGGCGATGCGCGCGCGCCGGCGGCTCGGCGGCACAGGTCGCGAGTGGGGGAGGCCCGGCCGGCAGGTGGACACGCGGGCACCGCCAGCTCGGCGGCAGAGTGAGGAAAGGGGGGGGAGGGGCAGACACCTAGACAGCCGGGCGACGCGCGCGCGCCGGCGGCTCGTGACCAGAGGTCGCGTGTAGGGGAGCACCGGCCGGCAGGTGGACCCGCGGGCACCGCCAGCTCGGCGGCAGAGTGAGGGAAGGAGGGGGAGGGGCGGATTCCAAGCCAGGCGGGCGACGCGCGCGCGCTGGCGTCTCGTCACCAGAGATCGCGAGTGCGAGAGGCCCGGCCGGCAGGTGGACACGCGGGCACCGCCGGCTCGGCGGCAGAGTCAGGGAAGTGGGGGGAGGGGATAGAGCCCCGTCGGGCTCGTCGACCCGCGGCTCCTGGCGGCTCTGCGGCCGAGTTGGGGAAGGAGGGGGGGAGGGGCAGACTCCCTGACAGCCGGGCGATGCGCGCGCGCCGGCGGCTCGGCGGCACAGGTCGCGAGTGGGGGAGGCCCGGCCGGCAGGTGGACACGCGGGCACCGCCAGCTCGGCGGCAGAGTGAGGAAAGGGGGGGCGGGGCAGACACCTCGACAGCCGGGCGACGCGCGCGCGCTGGCGGCTCGTCACCAGAGGTCGCGAGTGCGAGAGGCCCGGCCGGCAGGTGGACACGGGGGCACCGCCGGCTCGGCGGCAGAGTCAGGGAAGTGGGGGGAGGGGATAGAGCCCCGTTGGGCTCGTCGACCCGCGGCTCCTGGCGGCTCTGCGGCCGAGTTGGGGAAGGAGGGGGGGAGGGGCAGACTCCCTGACAGCCGGGCGATGCGCGCGCGCCGGCGGCTCGGCGGCACAGGTCGCGAGTGGGGGAGGCCCGGCCGGCAGGTGGACACGCGGGCACCGCCAGCTCGGCGGCAGAGTGAGGAAAGGGGGGGCGGGGCAGACACCTCGACAGCCGGGCGACGCGCGCGCGCTGGCGGCTCGTCACCAGAGGTCGCGAGTGCGACAGGCCCGGCCGGCAGGTGGACACGCGGGCACCCGCAGCTCGTCGGCAGGGTTAGGGAAGGGGGGGGAGGGGATAGAGCCCCGTCCGGCTGGTCGACCCGCGGGAACTGCCAGGCGGGCGACGGGCGCGCGCTGGCGGCTGGGCGGGCGAGGTCGCCAGTGGGAGAGGCCCGGCCGGCAGGTGCCCGCGGGCAACGCCAGCTGGGCGGCAGAGTGAGGGGAGGAGCGGGGGAGGGGCAGACAGCCTGACAGCCGGGCGACGGGCGCGCGCTGGCGGCTCGGCGGGCGAGGTCGCGAGTGGGAGAGCCCCGGTCGCAGGTGGCCCCGCGGGCACCCGCAGCTCGTCGACAGAGTTAGGGAAGTGGGGGGAGGGGATAGAGCCCCGTCGGGCTCGTCGACCCGCGGCTCCTGGCGGCTCTGCGGCCGAGTTAGGGAAGGAGGGGGGAGGGGCAGACTCCCTGACAGCCGGGCGATGCGCGCGCGCCGGCGGCTCGGCGGCACAGGTCGCGAGTGGGGGAGGCCCGGCCGGCAGGTGGACACGCGGGCACCGCCAGCTCGGCGGCAGAGTGAGGAAAGGGGGGGGAGGGGCAGACACCTAGACAGCCGGGCGACGCGCGCGCGCCGGCGGCTCGTGACCAGAGGTCGCGTGTATGGGAGCACCGGCCGGCAGGTGGACCCGCGGGCAGCGCCAGCTCGGCGGCAGAGTGAGGGAAGGAGGGGGAGGGGCGGATTCCAAGCCAGGCGGGCGACGCGCGCGCGCTGGCGTCTCGTCACCAGAGATCGCGAGTGCGAGAGGCCCGGCCGGCAGGTGGACACGCGGGCACCGCCGGCTCGGCGGCAGAGTCAGGGAAGTGGGGGGAGGGGATAGAGCCCCGTCGGGCTCGTCGACCCGCGGCTCCTGGCGGCTCTGCGGCCGAGTTGGGGAAGGAGGGGGGAGGGGCAGACTCCCTGACAGCAGGGCGATGCGCGCGCGCCGGCGGCTCGGCGGCACAGGTCGCGAGTGGGGGAGGCCCGGCCGGCAGGTGGACACGCGGGCACCGCCAGCTCGGCGGCAGAGTGAGGAAAGGGGGGGCGGGGCAGACACCTCGACAGCCGGGCGACGCGCGCGCGCTGGCGGCTCGTCACCAGAGGTCGCGAGTGCGAGAGGCCAGGCCGGCAGGTGGACACGCGGGCACCCGCAGCTCGTCGGCAGGGTTAGGGAAGGGGGGGAGGGGATAGAGCCCCGTCCGGCTGGTCGACCCGCGGGCACTGCCAGGCGGGCGACGGGCGCGCGCTGTCGGCTGGGCGGGCGAGGTCGCCAGTGGGAGAGGCCCGGCCGGCAGGTGCCCGCGGGCAACGCCAGCTGGGCGGCAGAGTGAGGGGAGGAGCGGGGGAGGGGCAGACAGCCTGACAGCCGGGCGACGGGCGCGCGCTGGCGGCTCGGCGGGCGAGGTCGCGAGTGGGAGAGCCCCGGTCGCAGGTGGACCCGCGGGCACCCGCAGCTCGTCGACAGAGCTAGGGAAGTGGGGGGAGGGGATAGAGCCCCGTCGGGCTCGTCGACCCGCGGCTCCTGGCGGCTCTGCGGCCGAGTTAGGGAAGGAGGGGGGAGGGGCAGACTCCCTGACAGCCGGGCGATGCGCGCGCGCCGGCGGCTCGGCGGCACAGGTCGCGAGTGGGGGAGGCCCGGCCGGCAGGTGGACACGCGGGCACCGCCAGCTCGGCGGCAGAGTGAGGAAAGGGGGGGGAGGGGCAGACACCTAGACAGCCGGGCGACGCGCGCGCGCCGGCGGCTCGTGACCAGAGGTCGCGTGTAGGGGAGCACCGGCCGGCAGGTGGACCCGCGGGCACCGCCAGCTCGGCGGCAGAGTGAGGGAAGGAGGGGGAGGGGCGGATTCCAAGCCAGGCGGGCGACGCGCGCGCGCTGGCGTCTCGTCACCAGAGATCGCGAGTGCGAGAGGCCCGGCCGGCAGGTGGACACGCGGGCACCGCCGGCTCGGCGGCAGAGTCAGGGAAGTGGGGGGAGGGGATAGAGCCCCGTCGGGCTCGTCGACCCGCGGCTCCTGGCGGCTCTGCGGCCGAGTTGGGGAAGGAGGGGGGAGGGGCAGACTCCCTGACAGCCGGGCGATGCGCGCGCGCCGGCGGCTCGGCGGCACAGGTCGCGAGTGGGGGAGGCCCGGCCGGCAGGTGGACACGCGGGCACCGCCAGCTCGGCGGCAGAGTGAGGAAAGGGGGGGCGGGGCAGACACCTCGACAGCCGGGCGACGCGCGCGCGCTGGCGGCTCGTCACCAGAGGTCGCGAGTGCGAGAGGCCCGGCCGGCAGGTGGACACGGGGGCACCGCCGGCTCGGCGGCAGAGTCAGGGAAGTGGGGGGAGGGGATAGAGCCCCGTTGGGCTCGTCGACCCGCGGCTCCTGGCGGCTCTGCGGCCGAGTTGGGGAAGGAGGGGGGGAGGGGCAGACTCCCTGACAGCCGGGCGATGCGCGCGCGCCGGCGGCTCAGCGGCACAGGTCGCGAGTGGGGGAGGCCCGGCCGGCAGGTGGACACGCGGGCACCGCCAGCTCGGCGGCAGAGTGAGGAAAGGGGGGGCGGGGCAGACACCTCGACAGCCGGGCGACGCGCGCGCGCTGGCGGCTCGTCACCAGAGGTCGCGAGTGCGACAGGCCCGGCCGGCAGGTGGACACGCGGGCACCCGCAGCTCGTCGGCAGGGTTAGGGAAGGGGGGGGAGGGGATAGAGCCCCGTCCGGCTGGTCGACCCGCGGGAACTGCCAGGCGGGCGACGGGCGCGCGCTGGCGGCTGGGCGGGCGAGGTCGCCAGTGGGAGAGGCCCGGCCGGCAGGTGCCCGCGGGCAACGCCAGCTGGGCGGCAGAGTGAGGGGAGGAGCGGGGGAGGGGCAGACAGCCTGACAGCCGGGCGACGGGCGCGCGCTGGCGGCTCGGCGGGCGAGGTCGCGAGTGGGAGAGCCCCGGTCGCAGGTGGCCCCGCGGGCACCCGCAGCTCGTCGACAGAGTTAGGGAAGTGGGGGGAGGGGATAGAGCCCCGTCGGGCTCGTCGACCCGCGGCTCCTGGCGGCTCTGCGGCCGAGTTAGGGAAGGAGGGGGGGAGGGGCAGACTCCCTGACAGCCGGGCGATGCGCGCGCGCCGGCGGCTCGGCGGCACAGGTCGCGAGTGGGGGAGGCCCGGCCGGCAGGTGGACACGCGGGCACCGCCAGCTCGGCGGCAGAGTGAGGAAAGGGGGGGGAGGGGCAGACACCTAGACAGCCGGGCGACGCGCGCGCGCCGGCGGCTCGTGACCAGAGGTCGCGTGTATGGGAGCACCGGCCGGCAGGTGGACCCGCGGGCAGCGCCAGCTCGGCGGCAGAGTGAGGGAAGGAGGGGGAGGGGCGGATTCCAAGCCAGGCGGGCGACGCGCGCGCGCTGGCGTCTCGTCACCAGAGATCGCGAGTGCGAGAGGCCCGGCCGGCAGGTGGACACGCGGGCACCGCCGGCTCGGCGGCAGAGTCAGGGAAGTGGGGGGAGGGGATAGAGCCCCGTCGGGCTCGTCGACCCGCGGCTCCTGGCGGCTCTGCGGCCGAGTTGGGGAAGGAGGGGGGGAGGGGCAGACTCCCTGACAGCCGGGCGATGCGCGCGCGCCGGCGGCTCGGCGGCACAGGTCGCGAGTGGGGGAGGCCCGGCCGGCAGGTGGACACGCGGGCACCGCCAGCTCGGCGGCAGAGTGAGGAAAGGGGGGGCGGGGCAGACACCTCGACAGCCGGGCGACGCGCGCGCGCTGGCGGCTCGTCACCAGAGGTCGCGAGTGCGAGAGGCCAGGCCGGCAGGTGGACACGCGGGCACCCGCAGCTCGTCGGCAGGGTTAGGGAAGGGGGGGAGGGGATAGAGCCCCGTCCGGCTGGTCGACCCGCGGGCACTGCCAGGCGGGCGACGGGCGCGCGCTGGCGGCTGGGCGGGCGAGGTCGCCAGTGGGAGAGGCCCGGCCGGCAGGTGCCCGCGGGCAACGCCAGCTGGGCGGCAGAGTGAGGGGAGGAGCGGGGGAGGGGCAGACAGCCTGACAGCCGGGCGACGGGCGCGCGCTGGCGGCTCGGCGGGCGAGGTCGCGAGTGGGAGAGCCCCGGTCGCAGGTGGACCCGCGGGCACCCGCAGCTCGTCGACAGAGCTAGGGAAGTGGGGGGAGGGGATAGAGCCCCGTCGGGCTCGTCGACCCGCGGCTCCTGGCGGCTCTGCGGCCGAGTTGGGGAAGGAGGGGGGGAGGGGCAGACTCCCTGACAGCCGGGCGATGCGCGCGCGCCGGCGGCTCGGCGGCACAGGTCGCGAGTGGGGGAGGCCCGGCCGGCAGGTGGACACGCGGGCACCGCCAGCTCGGCGGCAGAGTGAGGAAAGGGGGGGCGGGGCAGACACCTCGACAGCCGGGCGATGCGCGCGCGCTGGCGGCTCGTCACCAGAGGTCGCGAGTGCGAGAGGCCCGGCCGGCAGGTGGACACGGGGGCACCGCCGGCTCGGCGGCAGAGTCAGGGAAGTGGGGGGAGGGGATAGAGCCCCGTCGGGCTCGTCGACCCGCGGCTCCTGGCGGCTCTGCGGCCGAGTTGGGGAAGGAGGGGGGAGGGGCAGACTCCCTGACAGCCGGGCGATGCGCGCGCGCCGGCGGCTCGGCGGCACAGGTCGCGAGTGGGGGAGGCCCGGCCGGCAGGTGGACACGCGGGCACCGCCAGCTCGGCGGCAGAGTGAGGAAAGGGGGGGCGGGGCAGACACCTCGACAGCCGGGCGACGCGCGCGCGCTGGCGTCTCGTCACCAGAGGTCGCGAGTGCGAGAGGCCCGGCCGGCAGGTGGACACGGGGGCACCGCCGGCTCGGCGGCAGAGTCAGGGAAGTGGGGGGAGGGGATAGAGCCCCGTCGGGCTCGTCGACCCGCGGCTCCTGGCGGCTCTGCGGCCGAGTTGGGGAAGGAGGGGGGGAGGGGCAGACTCCCTGACAGCCGGGCGATGCGCGCGCGCCGGCGGCTCGGCGGCACAGGTCGCGAGTGGGGGAGGCCCGGCCGGCAGGTGGACACGCGGGCACCGCCAGCTCGGCGGCAGAGTGAGGAAAGGGGGGGGAGGGGCAGACACCTAGACAGCCGGGCGACGCGCGCGCGCCGGCGGCTCGTGACCAGAGGTCGCGTGTATGGGAGCACCGGCCGGCAGGTGGACCCGCGGGCAGCGCCAGCTCGGCGGCAGAGTGAGGGAAGGAGGGGGAGGGGCGGATTCCAAGCCAGGCGGGCGACGCGCGCGCGCTGGCGTCTCGTCACCAGAGATCGCGAGTGCGAGAGGCCCGGCCGGCAGGTGGACACGCGGGCACCGCCGGCTCGGCGGCAGAGTCAGGGAAGTGGGGGGAGGGGATAGAGCCCCGTCGGGCTCGTCGACCCGCGGCTCCTGGCGGCTCTGCGGCCGAGTTGGGGAAGGAGGGGGGAGGGGCAGACTCCCTGACAGCCGGGCGATGCGCGCGCGCCGGCGGCTCGGCGGCACAGGTCGCGAGTGGGGGAGGCCCGGCCGGCAGGTGGACACGCGGGCACCGCCAGCTCGGCGGCAGAGTGAGGAAAGGGGGGGCGGGGCAGACACCTCGACAGCCGGGCGACGCGCGCGCGCTGGCGGCTCGTCACCAGAGGTCGCGAGTGCGAGAGGCCAGGCCGGCAGGTGGACACGCGGGCACCCGCAGCTCGTCGGCAGGGTTAGGGAAGGGGGGGAGGGGATAGAGCCCCGTCCGGCTGGTCGACCCGCGGGCACTGCCAGGCGGGCGACGGGCGCGCGCTGGCGGCTGGGCGGGCGAGGTCGCCAGTGGGAGAGGCCCGGCCGGCAGGTGCCCGCGGGCAACGCCAGCTGGGCGGCAGAGTGAGGGGAGGAGCGGGGGAGGGGCAGACAGCCTGACAGCCGGGCGACGGGCGCGCGCTGGCGGCTCGGCGGGCGAGGTCGCGAGTGGGAGAGCCCCGGTCGCAGGTGGACCCGCGGGCACCCGCAGCTCGTCGACAGAGCTAGGGAAGTGGGGGGAGGGGATAGAGCCCCGTCGGGCTCGTCGACCCGCGGCTCCTGGCGGCTCTGCGGCCGAGTTAGGGAAGGAGGGGGGGAGGGGCAGACTCCCTGACAGCCGGGCGATGCGCGCGCGCCGGCGGCTCGGCGGCACAGGTCGCGAGTGGGGGAGGCCCGGCCGGCAGGTGGACACGCGGGCACCGCCAGCTCGGCGGCAGAGTGAGGAAAGGGGGGGGAGGGGCAGACACCTAGACAGCTGGGCGACACGCGCGCGCCGGCGGCTCGTGACCAGAGGTCGCGTGTAGGGGAGCACCGGCCGGCAGGTGGACCCGCGGGCACCGCCAGCTCGGCGGCAGAGTGAGGGAAGGAGGGGGAGGGGCGGATTCCAAGCCAGGCGGGCGACGCGCGCGCGCTGGCGTCTCGTCACCAGAGATCGCGAGTGCGAGAGGCCCGGCCGGCAGGTGGACACGCGGGCACCGCCGGCTCGGCGGCAGAGTCAGGGAAGTGGGGGGAGGGGATAGAGCCCCGTCGGGCTCGTCGACCCGCGGCTCCTGGCGGCTCTGCGGCCGAGTTGGGGAAGGAGGGGGGGAGGGGCAGACTCCCTGACAGCCGGGCGATGCGCGCGCGCCGGCGGCTCGGCGGCACAGGTCGCGAGTGGGGGCGGCCCGGCCGGCAGGTGGACACGCGGGCACCGCCAGCTCGGCGGCAGAGTGAGGAAAGGGGGGGCGGGGCAGACACCTCGACAGCCGCGCGATGCGCGCGCGCTGGCGGCTCGTCACCAGAGGTCGCGAGTGCGAGAGGCCCGGCCGGCAGGTGGACACGGGGGCACCGCCGGCTCGGCGGCAGAGTCAGGGAAGTGGGGGGAGGGGATAGAGCCCCGTCGGGCTCGTCGACCCGCGGCTCCTGGCGGCTCTGCGGCCGAGTTGGGGAAGGAGGGGGGGAGGGGCAGACTCCCTGACAGCCGGGCGATGCGCGCGCGCCGGCGGCTCGGCGGCACAGGTCGCGAGTGGGGGAGGCCCGGCCGGCAGGTGGACACGCGGGCACCGCCAGCTCGGCGGCAGAGTGAGGAAAGGGGGGGGAGGGGCAGACACCTAGACAGCCGGGCGACGCGCGCGCGCCGGCGGCTCGTGACCAGAGGTCGCGTGTATGGGAGCACCGGCCGGCAGGTGGACCCGCGGGCAGCGCCAGCTCGGCGGCAGAGTGAGGGAAGGAGGGGGAGGGGCGGATTCCAAGCCAGGCGGGCGACGCGCGCGCGCTGGCGTCTCGTCACCAGAGATCGCGAGTGCGAGAGGCCCGGCCGGCAGGTGGACACGCGGGCACCGCCGGCTCGGCGGCAGAGTCAGGGAAGTGGGGGGAGGGGATAGAGCCCCGTCGGGCTCGTCGACCCGCGGCTCCTGGCGGCTCTGCGGCCGAGTTGGGGAAGGAGGGGGGAGGGGCAGACTCCCTGACAGCCGGGCGATGCGCGCGCGCCGGCGGCTCGGCGGCACAGGTCGCGAGTGGGGGAGGCCCGGCCGGCAGGTGGACACGCGGGCACCGCCAGCTCGGCGGCAGAGTGAGGAAAGGGGGGGCGGGGCAGACACCTCGACAGCCGGGCGACGCGCGCGCGCTGGCGGCTCGTCACCAGAGGTCGCGAGTGCGAGAGGCCAGGCCGGCAGGTGGACACGCGGGCACCCGCAGCTCGTCGGCAGGGTTAGGGAAGGGGGGGAGGGGATAGAGCCCCGTCCGGCTGGTCGACCCGCGGGCACTGCCAGGCGGGCGACGGGCGCGCGCTGGCGGCTGGGCGGGCGAGGTCGCCAGTGGGAGAGGCCCGGCCGGCAGGTGCCCGCGGGCAACGCCAGCTGGGCGGCAGAGTGAGGGGAGGAGCGGGGGAGGGGCAGACAGCCTGACAGCCGGGCGACGGGCGCGCGCTGGCGGCTCGGCGGGCGAGGTCGCGAGTGGGAGAGCCCCGGTCGCAGGTGGACCCGCGGGCACCCGCAGCTCGTCGACAGAGCTAGGGAAGTGGGGGGAGGGGATAGAGCCCCGTCGGGCTCGTCGACCCGCGGCTCCTGGCGGCTCTGCGGCCGAGTTAGGGAAGGAGGGGGGGAGGGGCAGACTCCCTGACAGCCGGGCGATGCGCGCGCGCCGGCGGCTTGGCGGCACAGGTCGCGAGTGGGGGAGGCCCGGCCGGCAGGTGGACACGCGGGCACCGCCAGCTCGGCGGCAGAGTGAGGAAAGGGGGGGGAGGGGCAGACACCTAGACAGCCGGGCGACGCGCGCGCGCCGGCGGCTCGTGACCAGAGGTCGCGTGTAGGGGAGCACCGGCCGGCAGGTGGACCCGCGGGCACCGCCAGCTCGGCGGCAGAGTGAGGGAAGGAGGGGGAGGGGCGGATTCCAAGCCAGGCGGGCGACGCGCGCGCGCTGGCGTCTCGTCACCAGAGATCGCGAGTGCGAGAGGCCCGGCCGGCAGGTGGACACGCGGGCACCGCCGGCTCGGCGGCAGAGTCAGGGAAGTGGGGGGAGGGGATAGAGCCCCGTCGGGCTCGTCGACCCGCGGCTCCTGGCGGCTCTGCGGCCGAGTTGGGGAAGGAGGGGGGGAGGGGCAGACTCCCTGACAGCCGGGCGATGCGCGCGCGCCGGCGGCTCGGCGGCACAGGTCGCGAGTGGGGGAGGCCCGGCCGGCAGGTGGACACGCGGGCACCGCCAGCTCGGCGGCAGAGTGAGGAAAGGGGGGGCGGGGCAGACACCTCGACAGCCGCGCGATGCGCGCGCGCTGGCGGCTCGTCACCAGAGGTCGCGAGTGCGAGAGGCCCGGCCGGCAGGTGGACACGGGGGCACCGCCGGCTCGGCGGCAGAGTCAGGGAAGTGGGGGGAGGGGATAGAGCCCCGTCGGGCTCGTCGACCCGCGGCTCCTGGCGGCTCTGCGGCCGAGTTGGGGAAGGAGGGGGGGAGGGGCAGACTCCCTGACAGCCGGGCGATTCGCGCGCGCCGGCGGCTCGGCGGCACAGGTCGCGAGTGGGGGAGGCCCGGCCGGCAGGTGGACACGCGGGCACCGCCAGCTCGGCGGCAGAGTGAGGAAAGGGGGGGCGGGGCAGACACCTCGACAGCCGGGCGACGCGCGCGCGCTGGCGGCTCGTCACCAGAGGTCGCGAGTGCGAGAGGCCCGGCCGGCAGGTGGACACGGGGGCACCGCCGGCTCGGCGGCAGAGTCAGGGAAGTGGGGGGAGGGGATAGAGCCCCGTCGGGCTCGTCGACCCGCGGCTCCTGGCGGCTCTGCGGCCGAGTTGGGGAAGGAGGGGGGGAGGGGCAGACTCCCTGACAGCCGGGCGATGCGCGCGCGCCGGCGGCTCGGCGGCACAGGTCGCGAGTGGGGGAGGCCCGGCCGGCAGGTGGACACGCGGGCACCGCCAGCTCGGCGGCAGAGTGAGGAAAGGGGGGGCGGGGCAGACACCTCGACAGCCGGGCGACGCGCGCGCGCTGGCGGCTCGTCACCAGAGGTCGCGAGTGCGACAGGCCCGGCCGGCAGGTGGACACGCGGGCACCCGCAGCTCGTCGGCAGGGTTAGGGAAGGGGGGGGAGGGGATAGAGCCCCGTCCGGCTGGTCGACCCGCGGGAACTGCCAGGCGGGCGACGGGCGCGCGCTGGCGGCTGGGCGGGCGAGGTCGCCAGTGGGAGAGGCCCGGCCGGCAGGTGCCCGCGGGCAACGCCAGCTGGGCGGCAGAGTGAGGGGAGGAGCGGGGGAGGGGCAGACAGCCTGACAGCCGGGCGACGGGCGCGCGCTGGCGGCTCGGCGGGCGAGGTCGCGAGTGGGAGAGCCCCGGTCGCAGGTGGCCCCGCGGGCACCCGCAGCTCGTCGACAGAGTTAGGGAAGTGGGGGGAGGGGATAGAGCCCCGTCGGGCTCGTCGACCCGCGGCTCCTGGCGGCTCTGCGGCCGAGTTAGGGAAGGAGGGGGGAGGGGCAGACTCCCTGACAGCCGGGCGATGCGCGCGCGCCGGCGGCTCGGCGGCACAGGTCGCGAGTGGGGGAGGCCCGGCCGGCAGGTGGACACGCGGGCACCGCCAGCTCGGCGGCAGAGTGAGGAAAGGGGGGGGAGGGGCAGATACCTAGACAGCCGGGCGACGCGCGCGCGCCGGCGGCTCGTGACCAGAGGTCGCGTGTATGGGAGCACCGGCCGGCAGGTGGACCCGCGGGCAGCGCCAGCTCGGCGGCAGAGTGAGGGAAGGAGGGGGAGGGGCGGATTCCAAGCCAGGCGGGCGACGCGCGCGCGCTGGCGTCTCGTCACCAGAGATCGCGAGTGCGAGAGGCCCGGCCGGCAGGTGGACACGCGGGCACCGCCGGCTCGGCGGCAGAGTCAGGGAAGTGGGGGGAGGGGATAGAGCCCCGTCGGGCTCGTCGACCCGCGGCTCCTGGCGGCTCTGCGGCCGAGTTGGGGAAGGAGGGGGGGAGGGGCAGACTCCCTGACAGCCGGGCGATGCGCGCGCGCCGGCGGCTCGGCGGCACAGGTCGCGAGTGGCGGAGGCCCGGCCGGCAGGTGGACACGCGGGCACCGCCAGCTCGGCGGCAGAGTGAGGAAAGGGGGGGCGGGGCAGACACCTCGACAGCCGGGCGACGCGCGCGCGCTGGCGGCTCGTCACCAGAGGTCGCGAGTGCGAGAGGCCCGGCCGGCAGGTGGACACGGGGGCACCGCCGGCTCGGCGGCAGAGTCAGGGAAGTGGGGGGAGGGGATAGAGCCCCGTCGGGCTCGTCGACCCGCGGCTCCTGGCGGCTCTGCGGCCGAGTTGGGGAAGGAGGGGGGGAGGGGCAGACTCCCTGACAGCCGGGCGATGCGCGCGCGCCGGCGCCTCGGCGGCACAGGTCGCGAGTGGGGGAGGCCCGGCCGGCAGGTGGACACGCGGGCACTGCCAGCTCGGCGGCAGAGTGAGGAAAGGGGGGGCGGGGCAGACACCTCGACAGCCGGGCGACGCGCGCGCGCTGGCGGCTCGTCACCAGAGGTCGGGAGTGCGAGAGGCCAGGCCGGCAGGTGGACACGCGGGCACCCGCAGCTCGTCGGCAGGGTTAGGGAAGGGGGGAAGGGGATAGAGCCCCGTCCGGCTGGTCGACCCGCGGGCACTGCCAGGCGGGCGACGGGCGCGCGCTGGCGGCTGGGCGGGCGCGGTCGCCAGTGGGAGAGGCCCGGCCGGCAGGTGCCCGCGGGCAACGCCAGCTGGGCGGCAGAGTGAGGGGAGGAGCGGGGGAGGGGCAGACAGCCTGACAGCCGGGCGACGGGCGCGCGCTGGCGGCTCGGCGGGCGAGGTCGCGAGTGGGAGAGCCCCGGTCGCAGGTGGCCCCGCGGGCACCCGCAGCTCGTCGACAGAGTTAGGGAAGTGGGGGGAGGGGATAGAGCCCCGTCGGGCTCGTCGACCCGCGGCTCCTGGCGGCTCTGCGGCCGAGTTAGGGAAGGAGGGGGGGAGGGGCAGACTCCCTGACAGCCGGGCGATGCGCGCGCGCCGGCGGCTCGGCGGCACAGGTCGCGAGTGGGGGAGGCCCGGCCGGCAGGTGGACACGCGGGCACCGCCAGCTCGGCGGCAGAGTGAGGAAAGGGGGGGGAGGGGCAGACACCTAGACAGCCGGGCGACGCGCGCGCGCCGGCGGCTCGTGACCAGAGGTCGCGTGTATGGGAGCACCGGCCGGCAGGTGGACACGCGGGCACCGCCAGCTCGGCGGCAGTGTGAGGAAAGGGGGGGCGGGGCAGACACCTCGACAGCCGGGCGACGCGCGCGCGCTGGCGGCTCGTCACCAGAGGTCGCGAGTGCGAGAGGCCCGGCCGGCAGGTGGACACGGGGGCACCGCCGGCTCGGCGGCAGAGTCAGGGAAGTGGGGGGAGGGGATAGAGCCCCGTCGGGCTCGTCGACCCGCGGCTCCTGGCGGCTCTGCGGCCGAGTTGGGGAAGGAGGGGGGGAGGGGCAGACTCCCTGACAGGCGGGCGATGCGCGCGCGCCGGCGGCTCGGCGGCACAGGTCGCGAGTGGGGGAGGCCCGGCCGGCAGGTGGACACGCGGGCACCGCCAGCTCGGCGGCAGAGTGAGGAAAGGGGGGGCGGGGCAGACACCTCGACAGCCGGGCGACGCGCGCGCGCTGGCGGCTCGTCACCAGAGGTCGCGAGTGCGAGAGGCCAGGCCGGCAGGTGGACACGCGGGCACCCGCAGCTCGTCGGCAGGGTTAGGGAAGGGGGGGAGGGGATAGAGCCCCGTCCGGCTGGTCGACCCGCGGGCACTGCCAGGCGGGCGACGGGCGCGCGCTGGCGGCTGGGCGGGCGAGGTCGCCAGTGGGAGAGGCCCGGCCGGCAGGTGCCCGCGGGCAACGCCAGCTGGGCGGCAGAGTGAGGGGAGGAGCGGGGGAGGGGCCGACAGCCTGACAGCCGGGCGACGGGCGCGCGCTGGCGGCTCGGCGGGCGAGGTCGCGAGTGGGAGAGCCCCGGTCGCAGGTGGCCCCGCGGGCACCCGCAGCTCGTCGACAGAGTTAGGGAAGTGGGGGGAGGGGATAGAGCCCCGTCGGGCTCGTCGACCCGCGGCTCCTGGCGGCTCTGCGGCCGAGTTAGGGAAGGAGGGGGGGAGGGGCAGACTCCCTGACAGCCGGGCGATGCGCGCGCGCCGGCGGCTCGGCGGCACAGGTCGCGAGTGGGGGAGGCCCGGCCGGCAGGTGGACACGCGGGCACCGCCAGCTCGGCGGCAGAGTGAGGAAAGGGGGGGAGGGGCAGACACCTAGACAGCCGGGCGACGCGCGCGCGCCGGCGGCTCGTGACCAGAGGTCGTGTGTAGGGGAGCAACGGCCGGCAGGTGGACCCGCGGGCAGCGCCAGCTCGGCGGCAGAGTGAGGGAAGGAGGGGGAGGGGCGGATTCCAAGCCAGGCGGGCGACGCGCGCGCGCTGGCGTCTCGTCACCAGAGATCGCGAGTGCGAGAGGCCCGGCCGGCAGGTGGACACGCGGGCACCGCCGGCTCGGCGGCAGAGTCAGGGAAGTGGGGGGAGGGGATAGAGCCCCGTCGGGCTCGTCGACCCGCGGCTCCTGGCGGCTCTGCGGCCGAGTTGGGGAAGGAGGGGGGGAGGGGCAGACTCCCTGACAGCCGGGCGATGCGCGCGCGCCGGCGGCTCGGCGGCACAGGTCGCGAGTGGGGGAGGCCCGGCCGGCAGGTGGACACGCGGGCACCGCCAGCTCGGCGGCAGAGTGAGGAAAGGGGGGGGAGGGGCAGACACCTAGACAGCCGGGCGACGCGCGCGCGCCGGCGGCTCGTGACCAGAGGTCGCGTGTATGGGAGCACCGGCCGGCAGGTGGACCCGCGGGCAGCGGCAGCTCGGCGGCAGAGTGAGGGAAGGAGGGGGAGGGGCGGATTCCAAGCCAGGCGGGCGACGCGCGCGCGCTGGCGTCTCGTCACCAGAGATCGCGAGTGCGAGAGGCCCGGCCGGCAGGTGGACACGCGGGCACCGCCGGCTCGGCGGCAGAGTCAGGGAAGTGGGGGGAGGGGATAGAGCCCCGTCGGGCTCGTCGACCCGCGGCTCCTGGCGGCTCTGCGGCCGAGTTGGGGAAGGAGGGGGGGAGGGGCAGACTCCCTGACAGCCGGGCGATGCGCGCGCGCCGGCGGCTCGGCGGCACAGGTCGCGAGTGGGGGAGGCCCGGCCGGCAGGTGGACACGCGGGCACCGCCAGCTCGGCGGCAGAGTGAGGAAAGGGGGGGCGGGGCAGACACCTCGACAGCCGGGCGACGCGCGCGCGCTGGCGGCTCGTCACCAGAGGTCGCGAGTGCGAGAGGCCAGGCCGGCAGGTGGACACGCGGGCACCCGCAGCTCGTCGGCAGGGTTAGGGAAGGGGGGGAGGGGATAGAGCCCCGTCCGGCTGGTCGACCCGCGGGCACTGCCAGGCGGGCGACGGGCGCGCGCTGGCGGCTGGGCGGGCGAGGTCGCCAGTGGGAGAGGCCCGGCCGGCAGGTGCCCGCGGGCAACGCCAGCTGGGCGGCAGAGTGAGGGGAGGAGCGGGGGAGGGGCAGACAGCCTGACAGCCGGGCGACGGGCGCGCGCTGGCGGCTCGGCGGGCGAGGTCGCGAGTGGGAGAGCCCCGGTCGCAGGTGGACCCGCGGGCACCCGCAGCTCGTCGACAGAGCTAGGGAAGTGGGGGGAGGGGATAGAGCCCCGTCGGGCTCGTCGACCCGCGGCTCCTGGCGGCTCTGCGGCCGAGTTAGGGAAGGAGGGGGGGAGGGGCAGACTCCCTGACAGCCGGGCGATGCGCGCGCGCCGGCGGCTTGGCGGCACAGGTCGCGAGTGGGGGAGGCCCGGCCGGCAGGTGGACACGCGGGCACCGCCAGCTCGGCGGCAGAGTGAGGAAAGGGGGGGGAGGGGCAGACACCTAGACAGCCGGGCGACGCGCGCGCGCCGGCGGCTCGTGACCAGAGGTCGCGTGTAGGGGAGCACCGGCCGGCAGGTGGACCCGCGGGCACCGCCAGCTCGGCGGCAGAGTGAGGGAAGGAGGGGGAGGGGCGGATTCCAAGCCAGGCGGGCGACGCGCGCGCGCTGGCGTCTCGTCACCAGAGATCGCGAGTGCGAGAGGCCCGGCCGGCAGGTGGACACGCGGGCACCGCCGGCTCGGCGGCAGAGTCAGGGAAGTGGGGGGAGGGGATAGAGCCCCGTCGGGCTCGTCGACCCGCGGCTCCTGGCGGCTCTGCGGCCGAGTTGGGGAAGGAGGGGGGAGGGGCAGACTCCCTGACAGCCGGGCGATGCGCGCGCGCCGGCGGCTCGGCGGCACAGGTCGCGAGTGGGGGAGGCCCGGCCGGCAGGTGGACACGCGGGCACCGCCAGCTCGGCGGCAGAGTGAGGAAAGGGGGGGCGGGGCAGACACCTCGACAGCCGCGCGATGCGCGCGCGCTGGCGGCTCGTCACCAGAGGTCGCGAGTGCGAGAGGCCCGGCCGGCAGGTGGACACGGGGGCACCGCCGGCTCGGCGGCAGAGTCAGGGAAGTGGGGGGAGGGGATAGAGCCCCGTCGGGCTCGTCGACCCGCGGCTCCTGGCGGCTCTGCGGCCGAGTTGGGGAAGGAGGGGGGGAGGGGCAGACTCCCTGACAGCCGGGCGATTCGCGCGCGCCGGCGGCTCGGCGGCACAGGTCGCGAGTGGGGGAGGCCCGGCCGGCAGGTGGACACGCGGGCACCGCCAGCTCGGTGGCAGAGTGAGGAAAGGGGGGGCGGGGCAGACACCTCGACAGCCGGGCGACGCGCGCGCGCTGGCGGCTCGTCACCAGAGGTCGCGAGTGCGAGAGGCCCGGCCGGCAGGTGGACACGGGGGCACCGCCGGCTCGGCGGCAGAGTCAGGGAAGTGGGGGGAGGGGATAGAGCCCCGTCGGGCTCGTCGACCCGCGGCTCCTGGCGGCTCTGCGGCCGAGTTGGGGAAGGAGGGGGGAGGGGCAGACTCCCTGACAGCCGGGCGATGCGCGCGCGCCGGCGGCTCGGCGGCACAGGTCGCGAGTGGGGGAGGCCCGGCCGGCAGGTGGACACGCGGGCACCGCCAGCTCGGCGGCAGAGTGAGGAAAGGGGGGGCGGGGCAGACACCTCGACAGCCGGGCGACGCGCGCGCGCTGGCGGCTCGTCACCAGAGGTCGCGAGTGCGACAGGCCCGGCCGGCAGGTGGACACGCGGGCACCCGCAGCTCGTCGGCAGGGTTAGGGAAGGGGGGGGAGGGGATAGAGCCCCGTCCGGCTGGTCGACCCGCGGGAACTGCCAGGCGGGCGACGGGCGCGCGCTGGCGGCTGGGCGGGCGAGGTCGCCAGTGGGAGAGGCCCGGCCGGCAGGTGCCCGCGGGCAACGCCAGCTGGGCGGCAGAGTGAGGGGAGGAGCGGGGGAGGGGCAGACAGCCTGACAGCCGGGCGACGGGCGCGCGCTGGCGGCTCGACGGGCGAGGTCGCGAGTGGGAGAGCCCCGGTCGCAGGTGGCCCCGCGGGCACCCGCAGCTCGTCGACAGAGTTAGGGAAGTGGGGGGAGGGGATAGAGCCCCGTCGGGCTCGTCGACCCGCGGCTCCTGGCGGCTCTGCGGCCGAGTTAGGGAAGGAGGGGGGGAGGGGCAGACTCCCTGACAGCCGGGCGATGCGCGCGCGCCGGCGGCTCGGCGGCACAGGTCGCGAGTGGGGGAGGCCCGGCCGGCAGGTGGACACGCGGGCACCGCCAGCTCGGCGGCAGAGTGAGGAAAGGGGGGGGAGGGGCAGATACCTAGACAGCCGGGCGACGCGCGCGCGCCGGCGGCTCGTGACCAGAGGTCGCGTGTATGGGAGCACCGGCCGGCAGGTGGACCCGCGGGCAGCGCCAGCTCGGCGGCAGAGTGAGGGAAGGAGGGGGAGGGGCGGATTCCAAGCCAGGCGGGCGACGCGCGCGCGCTGGCGTCTCGTCACCAGAGATCGCGAGTGCGAGAGGCCCGGCCGGCAGGTGGACACGCGGGCACCGCCGGCTCGGCGGCAGAGTCAGGGAAGTGGGGGGAGGGGATAGAGCCCCGTCGGGCTCGTCGACCCGCGGCTCCTGGCGGCTCTGCGGCCGAGTTGGGGAAGGAGGGGGGGAGGGGCAGACTCCCTGACAGCCGGGCGATGCGCGCGCGCCGGCGGCTCGGCGGCACAGGTCGCGAGTGGGGGAGGCCCGGCCGGCAGGTGGACACGCGGGCACCGCCAGCTCGGCGGCAGAGTGAGGAAAGGGGGGGCGGGGCAGACACCTCGACAGCCGGGCGACGCGCGCGCGCTGGCGGCTCGTCACCAGAGGTCGCGAGTGCGAGAGGCCCGGCCGGCAGGTGGACACGGGGGCACCGCCGGCTCGGCGGCAGAGTCAGGGAAGTGGGGGGAGGGGATAGAGCCCCGTCGGGCTCGTCGACCCGCGGCTCCTGGCGGCTCTGCGGCCGAGTTGGGGAAGGAGGGGGGGAGGGGCAGACTCCCTGACAGCCGGGCGATGCGCGCGCGCCGGCGCCTCGGCGGCACAGGTCGCGAGTGGGGGAGGCCCGGCCGGCAGGTGGACACGCGGGCACCGCCAGCTCGGCGGCAGAGTGAGGAAAGGGGGGGCGGGGCAGACACCTCGACAGCCGGGCGACGCGCGCGCGCTGGCGGCTCGTCACCAGAGGTCGGGAGTGCGAGAGGCCAGGCCGGCAGGTGGACACGCGGGCACCCGCAGCTCGTCGGCAGGGTTAGGGAAGGGGGGAAGGGGATAGAGCCCCGTCCGGCTGGTCGACCCGCGGGCACTGCCAGGCGGGCGACGGGCGCGCGCTGGCGGCTGGGCGGGCGCGGTCGCCAGTGGGAGAGGCCCGGCCGGCAGGTGCCCGCGGGCAACGCCAGCTGGGCGGCAGAGTGAGGGGAGGAGCGGGGGAGGGGCAGACAGCCTGACAGCCGGGCGACGGGCGCGCGCTGGCGGCTCGGCGGGCGAGGTCGCGAGTGGGAGAGCCCCGGTCGCAGGTGGCCCCGCGGGCACCCGCAGCTCGTCGACAGAGTTAGGGAAGTGGGGGGAGGGGATAGAGCCCCGTCGGGCTCGTCGACCCGCGGCTCCTGGCGGCTCTGCGGCCGAGTTAGGGAAGGAGGGGGGGAGGGGCAGACTCCCTGACAGCCGGGCGATGCGCGCGCGCCGGCGGCTCGGCGGCACAGGTCGCGAGTGGGGGAGGCCCGGCCGGCAGGTGGACACGCGGGCACCGCCAGCTCGGCGGCAGAGTGAGGAAAGGGGGGGGAGGGGCAGACACCTAGACAGCCGGGCGACGCGCGCGCGCCGGCGGCTCGTGACCAGAGGTCGCGTGTATGGGAGCACCGGCCGGCAGGTGGACCCGCGGGCACCGCCAGCTCGGCGGCAGAGTGAGGGAAGGAGGGGGAGGGGCGGATTCCAAGCCAGGCGGGCGACGCGCGCGCGCTGGCGTCTCGTCACCAGAGATCGCGAGTGCGAGAGGCCCGGCCGGCAGGTGGACACGCGGGCACCGCCGGCTCGGCGGCAGAGTCAGGGAAGTGGGGGGAGGGGATAGAGCCCCGTCGGGCTCGTCGACCCGCGGCTCCTGGCGGCTCTGCGGCCGAGTTGGGGAAGGAGGGGGGGAGGGGCAGACTCCCTGACAGCCGGGCGATGCGCGCGCGCCGGCGGCTCGGCGGCACAGGTCGCGAGTGGGGGAGGCCCGGCCGGCAGGTGGACACGCGGGCACCGCCAGCTCGGCGGCAGAGTGAGGAAAGGGGGGGCGGGGCAGACACCTCGACAGCCGGGCGACGCGCGCGCGCTGGCGGCTCGTCACCAGAGGTCGCGAGTGCGAGAGGCCAGGCCGGCAGGTGGACACGCGGGCACCCGCAGCTCGTCGGCAGGGTTAGGGAAGGGGGGGAGGGGATAGAGCCCCGTCCGGCTGGTCGACCCGCGGGCACTGCCAGGCGGGCGACGGGCGCGCGCTGGCGGCTGGGCGGGCGAGGTCGCCAGTGGGAGAGGCCCGGCCGGCAGGTGCCCGCGGGCAACGCCAGCTGGGCGGCAGAGTGAGGGGAGGAGCGGGGGAGGGGCCGACAGCCTGACAGCCGGGCGACGGGCGCGCGCTGGCGGCTCGGCGGGCGAGGTCGCGAGTGGGAGAGCCCCGGTCGCAGGTGGCCCCGCGGGCACCCGCAGCTCGTCGACAGAGTTAGGGAAGTGGGGGGAGGGGATAGAGCCCCGTCGGGCTCGTCGACCCGCGGCTCCTGGCGGCTCTGCGGCCGAGTTAGGGAAGGAGGGGGGGAGGGGCAGACTCCCTGACAGCCGGGCGATGCGCGCGCGCCGGCGGCTCGGCGGCACAGGTCGCGAGTGGGGGAGGCCCGGCCGGCAGGTGGACACGCGGGCACCGCCAGCTCGGCGGCAGAGTGAGGAAAGGGGGGGAGGGGCAGACACCTAGACAGCCGGGCGACGCGCGCGCGCCGGCGGCTCGTGACCAGAGGTCGCGTGTAGGGGAGCAACGGCCGGCAGGTGGACCCGCGGGCAGCGCCAGCTCGGCGGCAGAGTGAGGGAAGGAGGGGGAGGGGCGGATTCCAAGCCAGGCGGGCGACGCGCGCGCGCTGGCGTCTCGTCACCAGAGATCGCGAGTGCGAGAGGCCCGGCCGGCAGGTGGACACGCGGGCACCGCCGGCTCGGCGGCAGAGTCAGGGAAGTGGGGGGAGGGGATAGAGCCCCGTCGGGCTCGTCGACCCGCGGCTCCTGGCGGCTCTGCGGCCGAGTTGGGGAAGGAGGGGGGGAGGGGCAGACTCCCTGACAGCCGGGCGATGCGCGCGCGCCGGCGGCTCGGCGGCACAGGTCGCGAGTGGGGGAGGCCCGGCCGGCAGGTGGACACGCGGGCACCCGCAGCTCGTCGGCAGGGTTAGGGAAGGGGGGGAGGGGATAGAGCCCTGTCCGGCTGGTCGACCCGCGGGCACTGCCAGGCGGGCGACGGGCGCGCGCTGGCGGCTGGGCGGGCGAGGTCGCCAGTGGGAGAGGCCCGGCCGGCAGGTGCCCGCGGGCAACGCCAGCTGGGCGGCAGAGTGAGGGGAGGAGCGGGGGAGGGGCAGACAGCCTGACAGCCGGGCGACGGGCGCGCGCTGGCGGCTCGGCGGGCGAGGTCGCGAGTGGGAGAGCCCCGGTCGCAGGTGGCCCCGCGGGCACCCGCAGCTCGTCGACAGAGTTAGGGAAGTGGGGGGAGGGGATAGAGCCCCGTCGGGCTCGTCGACCCGCGGCTCCTGGCGGCTCTGCGGCCGAGTTAGGGAAGGAGGGGGGGAGGGGCAGACTCCCTGACAGCCGGGCGATGCGCGCGCGCCGGCGGCTCGGCGGCACAGGTCGCGAGTGGGGGAGGCCCGGCCGGCAGGTGGACACGCGGGCACCGCCAGCTCGGCGGCAGAGTGAGGAAAGGGGGGGGAGGGGCAGACACCTAGACAGCCGGGCGACGCCTGCGCGCCGGCGGCTCGTGACCAGAGGTCGCGTGTATGGGAGCACCGGCCGGCAGGTGGACCCGCGGGCAGCGCCAGCTCGGCGGCAGAGTGAGGGAAGGAGGGGGAGGGGCGGATTCCAAGCCAGGCGGGCGACGCGCGCGCGCTGGCGTCTCGTCACCAGAGATCGCGAGTGCGAGAGGCCCGGCCGGCAGGTGGACACGCGGGCACCGCCGGCTCGGCGGCAGAGTCAGGGAAGTGGGGGGAGGGGATAGAGCCCCGTCGGGCTCGTCGACCCGCGGCTCCTGGCGGCTCTGCGGCCGAGTTGGGGAAGGAGGGGGGGAGGGGCAGACTCCCTGACAGCCGGGCGATGCGCGCGCGCCGGCGGCTCGGCGGCACAGGTCGCGAGTGGGGGAGGCCCGGCCGGCAGGTGGACACGCGGGCACCGCCAGCTCGGCGGCAGAGTGAGGAAAGGGGGGGCGGGGCAGACACCTCGACAGCCGGGCGACGCGCGCGCGCTGGCGGCTCGTCACCAGAGGTCGCGAGTGCGAGAGGCCCGGCCGGCAGGTGGACACGGGGGCACCGCCGGCTCGGCGGCAGAGTCAGGGAAGTGGGGGGAGGGGATAGAGCCCCGTCGGGCTCGTCGACCCGCGGCTCCTGGCGGCTCTGCGGCCGAGTTGGGGAAGGAGGGGGGGAGGGGCAGACTCCCTGACAGGCGGGCGATGCGCGCGCGCCGGCGGCTCGGCGGCACAGGTCGCGAGTGGGGGAGGCCCGGCCGGCAGGTGGACACGCGGGCACCGCCAGCTCGGCGGCAGAGTGAGGAAAGGGGGGGCGGGGCAGACACCTCGACAGCCGGGCGACGCGCGCGCGCTGGCGGCTCGTCACCAGAGGTCGCGAGTGCGAGAGGCCAGGCCGGCAGGTGGACACGCGGGCACCCGCAGCTCGTCGGCAGGGTTAGGGAAGGGGGGGAGGGGATAGAGCCCCGTCCGGCTGGTCGACCCGCGGGCACTGCCAGGCGGGCGACGGGCGCGCGCTGGCGGCTGGGCGGGCGAGGTCGCCAGTGGGAGAGGCCCGGCCGGCAGGTGCCCGCGGGCAACGCCAGCTGGGCGGCAGAGTGAGGGGAGGAGCGGGGGAGGGGCCGACAGCCTGACAGCCGGGCGACGGGCGCGCGCTGGCGGCTCGGCGGGCGAGGTCGCGAGTGGGAGAGCCCCGGTCGCAGGTGGCCCCGCGGGCACCCGCAGCTCGTCGACAGAGTTAGGGAAGTGGGGGGAGGGGATAGAGCCCCGTCGGGCTCGTCGACCCGCGGCTCCTGGCGGCTCTGCGGCCGAGTTAGGGAAGGAGGGGGGGAGGGGCAGACTCCCTGACAGCCGGGCGATGCGCGCGCGCCGGCGGCTCGGCGGCACAGGTCGCGAGTGGGGGAGGCCCGGCCGGCAGGTGGACACGCGGGCACCGCCAGCTCGGCGGCAGAGTGAGGAAAGGGGGGGAGGGGCAGACACCTAGACAGCCGGGCGACGCGCGCGCGCCGGCGGCTCGTGACCAGAGGTCGCGTGTAGGGGAGCAACGGCCGGCAGGTGGACCCGCGGGCAGCGCCAGCTCGGCGGCAGAGTGAGGGAAGGAGGGGGAGGGGCGGATTCCAAGCCAGGCGGGCGACGCGCGCGCGCTGGCGTCTCGTCACCAGAGATCGCGAGTGCGAGAGGCCCGGCCGGCAGGTGGACACGCGGGCACCGCCGGCTCGGCGGCAGAGTCAGGGAAGTGGGGGGAGGGGATAGAGCCCCGTCGGGCTCGTCGACCCGCGGCTCCTGGCGGCTCTGCGGCCGAGTTGGGGAAGGAGGGGGGGAGGGGCAGACTCCCTGACAGCCGGGCGATGCGCGCGCGCCGGCGGCTCGGCGGCACAGGTCGCGAGTGGGGGAGGCCCGGCCGGCAGGTGGACACGCGGGCACCCGCAGCTCGTCGGCAGGGTTAGGGAAGGGGGGGAGGGGATAGAGCCCCGTCCGGCTGGTCGACCCGCGGGCACTGCCAGGCGGGCGACGGGCGCGCGCTGGCGGCTGGGCGGGCGAGGTCGCCAGTGGGAGAGGCCCGGCCGGCAGGTGCCCGCGGGCAACGCCAGCTGGGCGGCAGAGTGAGGGGAGGAGCGGGGGAGGGGCAGACAGCCTGACAGCCGGGCGACGGGCGCGCGCTGGCGGCTCGGCGGGCGAGGTCGCGAGTGGGAGAGCCCCGGTCGCAGGTGGACCCGCGGGCACCCGCAGCTCGTCGACAGAGCTAGGGAAGTGGGGGGAGGGGATAGAGCCCCGTCGGGCTCGTCGACCCGCGGCTCCTGGCGGCTCTGCGGCCGAGTTGGGGAAGGAGGGGGGGAGGGGCAGACTCCCTGACAGCCGGGCGATGCGCGCGCGCCGGCGGCTCGGCGGCACAGGTCGCGAGTGGGGGAGGCCCGGCCGGCAGGTGGACACGCGGGCACCGCCAGCTCGGCGGCAGAGTGAGGAAAGGGGGGGCGGGGCAGACACCTCGACAGCCGGGCGATGCGCGCGCGCTGGCGGCTCGTCACCAGAGGTCGCGAGTGCGAGAGGCCCGGCCGGCAGGTGGACACGGGGGCACCGCCGGCTCGGCGGCAGAGTCAGGGAAGTGGGGGGAGGGGATAGAGCCCCGTCGGGCTCGTCGACCCGCGGCTCCTGGCGGCTCTGCGGCCGAGTTGGGGAAGGAGGGGGGGAGGGGCAGACTCCCTGACAGCCGGGCGATGCGCGCGCGCCGGCGGCTCGGCGGCACAGGTCGCGAGTGGGGGAGGCCCGGCCGGCAGGTGGACACGCGGGCACCGCCAGCTCGGCGGCAGAGTGAGGAAAGGGGGGGCGGGGCAGACACCTCGACAGCCGGGCGACGCGCGCGCGCTGGCGGCTCGTCACCAGAGGTCGCGAGTGCGAGAGGCCCGGCCGGCAGGTGGACACGGGGGCACCGCCGGCTCGGCGGCAGAGTCAGGGAAGTGGGGGGAGGGGATAGAGCCCCGTCGGGCTCGTCGACCCGCGGCTCCTGGCGGCTCTGCGGCCGAGTTGGGGAAGGAGGGGGGGAGGGGCAGACTCCCTGACAGCCGGGCGATGCGCGCGCGCCGGCGGCTCGGCGGCACAGGTCGCGAGTGGGGGAGGCCCGGCCGGCAGGTGGACACGCGGGCACCGCCAGCTCGGCGGCAGAGTGAGGAAAGGGGGGGGAGGGGCAGACACCTAGACAGCCGGGCGACGCGCGCGCGCCGGCGGCTCGTGACCAGAGGTCGCGTGTATGGGAGCACCGGCCGGCAGGTGGACCCGCGGGCAGCGCCAGCTCGGCGGCAGAGTGAGGGAAGGAGGGGGAGGGGCGGATTCCAAGCCAGGCGGGCGACGCGCGCGCGCTGGCGTCTCGTCACCAGAGATCGCGAGTGCGAGAGGCCCGGCCGGCAGGTGGACACGCGGGCACCGCCGGCTCGGCCCCAGAGTCAGGGAAGTGGGGGGAGGGGATAGAGCCCCGTCGGGCTCGTCGATCCGCGGCTCCTGGCGGCTCTGCGGCCGAGTTGGGGAAGGAGGGGGGAGGGGCAGACTCCCTGACAGCCGGGCGATGCGCGCGCGCCGGCGGCTCGGCGGCACAGGTCGCGAGTGGGGGAGGCCCGGCCGGCAGGTGGACACGCGGGCACCGCCAGCTCGGCGGCAGAGTGAGGAAAGGGGGGGCGGGGCAGACACCTCGACAGCCGGGCGTCGCGCGCGCGCTGGCGGCTCGTCACCAGAGGTCGCGAGTGCGAGAGGCCAGGCCGGCAGGTGGACACGCGGGCACCCGCAGCTCGTCGGCAGGGTTAGGGAAGGGGGGGAGGGGATAGAGCCCCGTCCGGCTGGTCGACCCGCGGGCACTGCCAGGCGGGCGACGGGCGCGCGCTGGCGGCTGGGCGGGCGAGGTCGCCAGTGGGAGAGGCCCGGCCGGCAGGTGCCCGCGGGCAACGCCAGCTGGGCGGCAGAGTGAGGGGAGGAGCGGGGGAGGGGCAGACAGCCTGACAGCCGGGCGACGGGCGCGCGCTGGCGGCTCGGCGGGCGAGGTCGCGAGTGGGAGAGCCCCGGTCGCAGGTGGACCCGCGGGCACCCGCAGCTCGTCGACAGAGCTAGGGAAGTGGGGGGAGGGGATAGAGCCCCGTCGGGCTCGTCGACCCGCGGCTCCTGGCGGCTCTGCGGCCGAGTTAGGGAAGGAGGGGGGAGGGGCAGACTCCCTGACAGCCGGGCGATGCGCGCGCGCCGGCGGCTCGGCGGCACAGGTCGCGAGTGGGGGAGGCCCGGCCGGCAGGTGGACACGCGGGCACCGCCAGCTCGGCGGCAGAGTGAGGAAAGGGGGGGGAGGGGCAGACACCTAGACAGCCGGGCGACGCGCGCGCGCCGGCGGCTCGTGACCAGAGGTCGCGTGTATGGGAGCACCGGCCGGCAGGTGGACCCGCGGGCAGCGCCAGCTCGGCGGCAGAGTGAGGGAAGGAGGGGGAGGGGCGGATTCCAAGCCAGGCGGGCGACGCGCGCGCGCTGGCGTCTCGTCACCAGAGATCGCGAGTGCGAGAGGCCCGGCCGGCAGGTGGACACGCGGGCACCGCCGGCTCGGCGGCAGAGTCAGGGAAGTGGGGGGAGGGGATAGAGCCCCGTCGGGCTCGTCGACCCGCGGCTCCTGGCGGCTCTGCGGCCGAGTTGGGGAAGGAGGGGGGGAGGGGCAGACTCCCTGACAGCCGGGCGATGCGCGCGCGCCGGCGGCTCGGCGGCACAGGTCGCGAGTGGGGGAGGCCCGGCCGGCAGGTGGACACGCGGGCACCGCCAGCTCGGCGGCAGAGTGAGGAAAGGGGGGGCGGGGCAGACACCTCGACAGCCGGGCGACGCGCGCGCGCTGGCGGCTCGTCACCAGAGGTCGCGAGTGCGAGAGGCCAGGCCGGCAGGTGGACACGCGGGCACCCGCAGCTCGTCGGCAGGGTTAGGGAAGGGGGGGAGGGGATAGAGCCCCGTCCGGCTGGTCGACCCGCGGGCACTGCCAGGCGGGCGACGGGCGCGCGCTGGCGGCTGGGCGGGCGAGGTCGCCAGTGGGAGAGGCCCGGCCGGCAGGTGCCCGCGGGCAACGCCAGCTGGGCGGCAGAGTGAGGGGAGGAGCGGGGGAGGGGCCGACAGCCTGACAGCCGGGCGACGGGCGCGCGCTGGCGGCTCGGCGGGCGAGGTCGCGAGTGGGAGAGCCCCGGTCGCAGGTGGCCCCGCGGGCACCCGCAGCTCGTCGACAGAGTTAGGGAAGTGGGGGGAGGGGATAGAGCCCCGTCGGGCTCGTCGACCCGCGGCTCCTGGCGGCTCTGCGGCCGAGTTAGGGAAGGAGGGGGGAGGGGCAGACTCCCTGACAGCCGGGCGATGCGCGCGCGCCGGCGGCTCGGCGGCACAGGTCGCGAGTGGGGGAGGCCCGGCCGGCAGGTGGACACGCGGGCACCGCCAGCTCGGCGGCAGAGTGAGGAAAGGGGGGGGAGGGGCAGACACCTAGACAGCCGGGCGACGCGCGCGCGCCGGCGGCTCGTGACCAGAGGTCGCGTGTAGGGGAGCAACGGCCGGCAGGTGGACCCGCGGGCAGCGCCAGCTCGGCGGCAGAGTGAGGGAAGGAGGGGGAGGGGCGGATTCCAAGCCAGGCGGGCGACGCGCGCGCGCTGGCGTCTCGTCACCAGAGATCGCGAGTGCGAGAGGCCCGGCCGGCAGGTGGACACGCGGGCACCGCCGGCTCGGCGGCAGAGTCCGGGAAGTGGGGGGAGGGGATAGAGCCCCGTCGGGCTCGTCGACCCGCGGCTCCTGGCGGCTCTGCGGCCGAGTTGGGGAAGGAGGGGGGGAGGGGCAGACTCCCTGACAGCCGGGCGATGCGCGCGCGCCGGCGGCTCGGCGGCACAGGTCGCGAGTGGGGGAGGCCCGGCCGGCAGGTGGACACGCGGGCACCGCCAGCTCGGCGGCAGAGTGAGGAAAGGGGGGGCGGGGCAGACACCTCGACAGCCGGGCGACGCGCGCGCGCTGGCGGCTCGTCACCAGAGGTCGCGAGTGCGAGAGGCCCGGCCGGCAGGTGGACACGGGGGCACCGCCGGCTCGGCGGCAGAGTCAGGGAAGTGGGGGGAGGGGATAGAGCCCCGTCGGGCTCGTCGACCCGCGGCTCCTGGCGGCTCTGCGGCCGAGTTGGGGAAGGAGGGGGGGAGGGGCAGACTCCCTGACAGCCGGGCGATGCGCGCGCGCCGGCGGCTCAGCGGCACAGGTCGCGAGTGGGGGAGGCCCGGCCGGCAGGTGGACACGCGGGCACCGCCAGCTCGGCGGCAGAGTGAGGAAAGGGGGGGCGGGGCAGACACCTCGACAGCCGGGCGACGCGCGCGCGCTGGCGGCTCGTCACCAGAGGTCGCGAGTGCGACAGGCCCGGCCGGCAGGTGGACACGCGGGCACCCGCAGCTCGTCGGCAGGGTTAGGGAAGGGGGGGGAGGGGATAGAGCCCCGTCCGGCTGGTCGACCCGCGGGCACTGCCAGGCGGGCGACGGGCGCGCGCTGGCGGCTGGGCGGGCGAGGTCGCCAGTGGGAGAGGCCCGGCCGGCAGGTGCCCGCGGGCAACGCCAGCTGGGCGGCAGAGTGAGGGGAGGAGCGGGGGAGGGGCAGACAGCCTGACAGCCGGGCGACGGGCGCGCGCTGGGGGCTCTGCGGGCGAGGTCGCGAGTGGGAGAGCCCCGGTCGCAGGTGGCCCCGCGGGCACCCGCAGCTCGTCGACAGAGTTAGGGAAGTGGGGGGAGGGGATAGAGCCCCGTCGGGCTCGTCGACCCGCGGCTCCTGGCGGCTCTGCGGCCGAGTTAGGGAAGGAGGGGGGAGGGGCAGACTCCCTGACAGCCGGGCGATGCGCGCGCGCCGGCGGCTCGGCGGCACAGGTCGCGAGTGGGGGAGGCCCGGCCGGCAGGTGGACACGCGGGCACCGCCAGCTCGGCGGCAGAGTGAGGAAAGGGGGGGGAGGGGCAGACACCTAGACAGCCGGGCGACGCGCGCGCGCCGGCGGCTCGTGACCAGAGGTCGCGTGTATGGGAGCACCGGCCGGCAGGTGGACCCGCGGGCAGCGCCAGCTCGGCGGCAGAGTGAGGGAAGGAGGGGGAGGGGCGGATTCCAAGCCAGGCGGGCGACGCGAGCGCGCTGGCGTCTCGTCACCAGAGATTGCGAGTGCGAGAGGCCCGGCCGGCAGGTGGACACGCGGGCACCGCCGGCTCGGCGGCAGAGTCAGGGAAGTGGGGGGAGGGGATAGAGCCCCGTCGGGCTCGTCGACCCGCGGCTCCTGGCGGCT
The DNA here is from genome assembly GCF_054371585.1 of Giraffa tippelskirchi. Lineage (NCBI taxonomy): Eukaryota > Metazoa > Chordata > Mammalia > Artiodactyla > Giraffidae > Giraffa > Giraffa tippelskirchi. Next base: position 70,410,504 of record NC_137282.1, read on the forward strand.
CTGCGGCCGAGTTGGGGAAGGAGGGGGGGAGGGGCAGACTCCCTGACAGCCGGGCGATGCGCGCGCGCCGGCGGCTCGGCGGCACAGGTCGCGAGTGGGGGAGGCCCGGCCGGCAGGTGGACACGCGGGCACCGCCAGCTCGGCGGCAGAGTGAGGAAAGGGGGGGCGGGGCAGACACCTCGACAGCCGGGCGACGCGCGCGCGCTGGCGGCTCGTCACCAGAGGTCGCGAGTGCGAGAGGCCAGGCCGGCAGGTGGACACGCGGGCACCCGCAGCTCGTCGGCAGGGTTAGGGAATGGGGGGAGGGGATAGAGCCCCGTCCGGCTGGTCGACCCGCGGGCACTGCCAGGCGGGCGACGGGCGCGCGCTGGCGGCTGGGCGGGCGAGGTCGCCAGTGGGAGAGGCCCGGCCGGCAGGTGCCCGCGGGCAACGCCAGCTGGGCGGCAGAGTGAGGGGAGGAGCGGGGGAGGGGCCGACAGCCTGACAGCCGGGCGACGGGCGCGCGCTGGCGGCTCGGCGGGCGAGGTCGCGAGTGGGAGAGCCCCGGTCGCAGGTGGCCCCGCGGGCACCCGCAGCTCGTCGACAGAGTTAGGGAAGTGGGGGGAGGGGATAGAGCCCCGTCGGGCTCGTCGACCCGCGGCTCCTGGCGGCTCTGCGGCCGAGTTAGGGAAGGAGGGGGGAGGGGCAGACTCCCTGACAGCCGGGCGATGCGCGCGCGCCGGCGGCTCGGCGGCACAGGTCGCGAGTGGGGGAGGCCCGGCCGGCAGGTGGACACGCGGGCACCGCCAGCTCGGCGGCAGAGTGAGGAAAGGGGGGGGAGGGGCAGACACCTAGACAGCCGGGCGACGCGCGCGCGCCGGCGGCTCGTGACCAGAGGTCGCGTGTAGGGGAGCAACGGCCGGCAGGTGGACCCGCGGGCACCGCCAGCTCGGCGGCAGAGTGAGGGAAGGAGGGGGAGGGGCGGATTCCAAGCCAGGCGGGCGACGCGCGCGCGCTGGCGTCTCGTCACCAGAGATCGCGAGAGCGAGAGGCCCGGCCGGCAGGTGGACACGCGGGCACCGCCGGCTCGGCGGCAGAGTCAGGGAAGTGGGGGGAGGGGATAGAGCCCCGTCGGGCTCGTCGACCCGCGGCTCCTGGCGGCTCTGCGGCCGAGTTGGGGAAGGAGGGGGGAGGGGCAGACTCCCTGACAGCCGGGCGATGCGCGCGCGCCGGCGGCTCGGCGGCACAGGTCGCGAGTGGGGGAGGCCCGGCCGGCAGGTGGACACGCGGGCACCGCCAGCTCGGCGGCAGAGTGAGGAAAGGGGGGGCGGGGCAGACACCTCGACAGCCGGGCGACGCGCGCGCGCTGGCGGCTCGTCACCAGAGGTCGCGAGTGCGAGAGGCCAGGCCGGCAGGTGGACACGCGGGCACCCGCAGCTCGTCGGCAGGGTTAGGGAATGGGGGGAGGGGATAGAGCCCCGTCCGGCTGGTCGACCCGCGGGCACTGCCAGGCGGGCGACGGGCGCGCGCTGGCGGCTGGGCGGGCGAGGTCGCCAGTGGGAGAGGCCCGGCCGGCAGGTGCCCGCGGGCAACGCCAGCTGGGCGGCAGAGTGAGGGGAGGAGCGGGGGAGGGGCCGACAGCCTGACAGCCGGGCGACGGGCGCGCGCTGGCGGCTCGGCGGGCGAGGTCGCGAGTGGGAGAGCCCCGGTCGCAGGTGGCCCCGCGGGCACCCGCAGCTCGTCGACAGAGTTAGGGAAGTGGGGGGAGGGGATAGAGCCCCGTCGGGCTCGTCGACCCGCGGCTCCTGGCGGCTCTGCGGCCGAGTTAGGGAAGGAGGGGGGGAGGGGCAGACTCCCTGACAGCCGGGCGATGCGCGCGCGCCGGCGGCTCGGCGGCACAGGTCGCGAGTGGGGGAGGCCCGGCCGGCAGGTGGACACGCGGGCACCGCCAGCTCGGCGGCAGAGTGAGGAAAGGGGGGGAGGGGCAGACACCTAGACAGCCGGGCGACGCGCGCGCGCCGGCGGCTCGTGACCAGAGGTCGCGTGTAGGGGAGCAACGGCCGGCAGGTGGACCCGCGGGCACCGCCAGCTCGGCGGCAGAGTGAGGGAAGGAGGGGGAGGGGCGGATTCCAAGCCAGGCGGGCGACGCGCGCGCGCTGGCGTCTCGTCACCAGAGATCGCGAGAGCGAGAGGCCCGGCCGGCAGGTGGACACGCGGGCACCGCCGGCTCGGCGGCAGAGTCAGGGAAGTGGGGGGAGGGGATAGAGCCCCGTCGGGCTCGTCGACCCGCGGCTCCTGGCGGCTCTGCGGCCGAGTTGGGGAAGGAGGGGGGAGGGGCAGACTCCCTGACAGCCGGGCGATGCGCGCGCGCCGGCGGCTCGGCGGCACAGGTCGCGAGTGGGGGAGGCCCGGCCGGCAGGTGGACACGCGGGCACCGCCAGCTCGGCGGCAGAGTGAGGAAAGGGGGGGCGGGGCAGACACCTCGACAGCCGGGCGATGCGCGCGCGCTGGCGGCTCGTCACCAGAGGTCGCGAGTGCGAGAGGCCCGGCCGGCAGGTGGACACGGGGGCACCGCCGGCTCGGCGGCAGAGTCAGGGAAGTGGGGGGAGGGGATAGAGCCCCGTCGGGCTCGTCGACCCGCGGCTCCTGGCGGCTCTGCGGCCGAGTTGGGGAAGGAGGGGGGGAGGGGCAGACTCCCTGACAGCCGGGCGATGCGCGCGCGCCGGCGGCTCGGCGGCACAGGTCGCGAGTGGGGGAGGCCCGGCCGGCAGGTGGACACGCGGGCACCGCCAGCTCGGCGGCAGAGTGAGGAAAGGGGGGGCGGGGCAGACACCTCGACAGCCGGGCGACGCGCGCGCGCTGGCGGCTCGTCACCAGAGGTCGCGAGTGCGAGAGGCCAGGCCGGCAGGTGGACACGCGGGCACCCGCAGCTCGTCGGCAGGGTTAGGGAAGGGGGGGAGGGGATAGAGCCCCGTACGGCTGGTCGACCCGCGGGCACTGCCAGGCGGGCGACGGGCGCGCGCTGGCGGCTGGGCGGGCGAGGTCGCCAGTGGGAGAGGCCCGGCCGGCAGGTGCCCGCGGGCAACGCCAGCTGGGCGGCAGAGTGAGGGGAGGAGCGGGGGAGGGGCAGACAGCCTGACAGCCGGGCGACGGGCGCGCGCTGGCGGCTCGGCGGGCGAGGTCGCGAGTGGGAGAGCCCCGGTCGCAGGTGGACCCGCGGGCACCCGCAGCTCGTCGACAGAGTCAGGGAAGTGGGGGGAGGGGATAGAGCCCCGTCGGGCTCGTCGACCCGCGGCTCCTGGCGGCTCTGCGGCCGAGTTGGGGAAGGAGGGGGGGAGGGGCAGACTCCCTGACAGCCGGGCGATGCGCGCGCGCCGGCGGCTCAGCGGCACAGGTCGCGAGTGGGGGAGGCCCGGCCGGCAGGTGGACACGCGGGCACCGCCAGCTCGGCGGCAGAGTGAGGAAAGGGGGGGCGGGGCAGACACCTCGACAGCCGGGCGACGCGCGCGCGCTGGCGGCTCGTCACCAGAGGTCGCGAGTGCGACAGGCCCGGCCGGCAGGTGGACACGCGGGCACCCGCAGCTCGTCGGCAGGGTTAGGGAAGGGGGGGAGGGGATAGAGCCCCGTCCGGCTGGTCGACCCGCGGGCACTGCCAGGCGGGCGACGGGCGCGCGCTGGCGGCTGGGCGGGCGAGGTCGCCAGTGGGAGAGGCCCGGCCGGCAGGTGCCCGCGGGCAACGCCAGCTGGGCGGCAGAGTGAGGGGAGGAGCGGGGGAGGGGCAGACAGCCTGACAGCCGGGCGACGGGCGCGCGCTGGCGGCTCGGCGGGCGAGGTCGCGAGTGGGAGAGCCCCGGTCGCAGGTGGCCCCGCGGGCACCCGCAGCTCGTCGACAGAGTTAGGGAAGTGGGGGGAGGGGATAGAGCCCCGTCGGGCTCGTCGACCCGCGGCTCCTGGCGGCTCTGCGGCCGAGTTAGGGAAGGAGGGGGGAGGGGCAGACTCCCTGACAGCCGGGCGATGCGCGCGCGCCGGCGGCTCGGCGGCACAGGTCGCGAGTGGGGGAGGCCCGGCCGGCAGGTGGACACGCGGGCACCGCCAGCTCGGCGGCAGAGTGAGGAAAGGGGGGGAGGGGCAGACACCTAGACAGCCGGGCGACGCGCGCGCGCCGGCGGCTCGTGACCAGAGGTCGCGTGTATGGGAGCACCGGCCGGCAGGTGGACCCGCGGGCAGCGCCAGCTCGGCGGCAGAGTGAGGGAAGGAGGGGGAGGGGCGGATTCCAAGCCAGGCGGGCGACGCGAGCGCGCTGGCGTCTCGTCACCAGAGATCGCGAGTGCGAGAGGCCCGGCCGGCAGGTGGACACGCGGGCACCGCCGGCTCGGCGGCAGAGTCAGGGAAGTGGGGGGAGGGGATAGAGCCCCGTCGGGCTCGTCGACCCGCGGCTCCTGGCGGCTCTGCGGCCGAGTTGGGGAAGGAGGGGGGAGGGGCAGACTCCCTGACAGCCGGGCGATGCGCGCGCGCCGGCGGCTCGGCGGCACAGGTCGCGAGTGGGGGAGGCCCGGCCGGCAGGTGGACACGCGGGCACCGCCAGCTCGGCGGCAGAGTGAGGAAAGGGGGGGCGGGGCAGACACCTCGACAGCCGGGCGACGCGCGCGCGCTGGCGGCTCGTCACCAGAGGTCGCGAGTGCGAGAGGCCAGGCCGGCAGGTGGACACGCGGGCACCCGCAGCTCGTCGGCAGGGTTAGGGAATGGGGGGAGGGGATAGAGCCCCGTCCGGCTGGTCGACCCGCGGGCACTGCCAGGCGGGCGACGGGCGCGCGCTGGCGGCTGGGCGGGCGAGGTCGCCAGTGGGAGAGGCCCGGCCGGCAGGTGCCCGCGGGCAACGCCAGCTGGGCGGCAGAGTGAGGGGAGGAGCGGGGGAGGGGCCGACAGCCTGACAGCCGGGCGACGGGCGCGCGCTGGCGGCTCGGCGGGCGAGGTCGCGAGTGGGAGAGCCCCGGTCGCAGGTGGCCCCGCGGGCACCCGCAGCTCGTCGACAGAGTTAGGGAAGTGGGGGGAGGGGATAGAGCCCCGTCGGGCTCGTCGACCCGCGGCTCCTGGCGGCTCTGCGGCCGAGTTAGGGAAGGAGGGGGGGAGGGGCAGACTCCCTGACAGCCGGGCGATGCGCGCGCGCCGGCGGCTCGGCGGCACAGGTCGCGAGTGGGGGAGGCCCGGCCGGCAGGTGGACACGCGGGCACCGCCAGCTCGGCGGCAGAGTGAGGAAAGGGGGGGGAGGGGCAGACACCTAGACAGCCGGGCGACGCGCGCGCGCCGGCGGCTCGTGACCAGAGGTCGCGTGTAGGGGAGCAACGGCCGGCAGGTGGACCCGCGGGCACCGCCAGCTCGGCGGCAGAGTGAGGGAAGGAGGGGGAGGGGCGGATTCCAAGCCAGGCGGGCGACGCGCGCGCGCTGGCGTCTCGTCACCAGAGATCGCGAGAGCGAGAGGCCCGGCCGGCAGGTGGACACGCGGGCACCGCCGGCTCGGCGGCAGAGTCAGGGAAGTGGGGGGAGGGGATAGAGCCCCGTCGGGCTCGTCGACCCGCGGCTCCTGGCGGCTCTGCGGCCGAGTTGGGGAAGGAGGGGGGGAGGGGCAGACTCCCTGACAGCCGGGCGATGCGCGCGCGCCGGCGGCTCGGCGGCACAGGTCGCGAGTGGGGGAGGCCCGGCCGGCAGGTGGACACGCGGGCACCGCCAGCTCGGCGGCAGAGTGAGGAAAGGGGGGGCGGGGCAGACACCTCGACAGCCGGGCGATGCGCGCGCGCTGGCGGCTCGTCACCAGAGGTCGCGAGTGCGAGAGGCCCGGCCGGCAGGTGGACACGGGGGCACCGCCGGCTCGGCGGCAGAGTCAGGGAAGTGGGGGGAGGGGATAGAGCCCCGTCGGGCTCGTCGACCCGCGGCTCCTGGCGGCTCTGCGGCCGAGTTGGGGAAGGAGGGGGGGAGGGGCAGACTCCCTGACAGCCGGGCGATGCGCGCGCGCCGGCGGCTCGGCGGCACAGGTCGCGAGTGGGGGAGGCCCGGCCGGCAGGTGGACACGCGGGCACCGCCAGCTCGGCGGCAGAGTGAGGAAAGGGGGGGCGGGGCAGACACCTCGACAGCCGGGCGACGCGCGCGCGCTGGCGGCTCGTCACCAGAGGTCGCGAGTGCGAGAGGCCAGGCCGGCAGGTGGACACGCGGGCACCCGCAGCTCGTCGGCAGGGTTAGGGAAGGGGGGGAGGGGATAGAGCCCCGTCCGGCTGGTCGACCCGCGGGCACTGCCAGGCGGGCGACGGGCGCGCGCTGGCGGCTGGGCGGGCGAGGTCGCCAGTGGGAGAGGCCCGGCCGGCAGGTGCCCGCGGGCAACGCCAGCTGGGCGGCAGAGTGAGGGGAGGAGCGGGGGAGGGGCAGACAGCCTGACAGCCGGGCGACGGGCGCGCGCTGGCGGCTCGGCGGGCGAGGTCGCGAGTGGGAGAGCCCCGGTCGCAGGTGGACCCGCGGGCACCCGCAGCTCGTCGACAGAGTTAGGGAAGTGGGGGGAGGGGATAGAGCCCCGTCGGGCTCGTCGACCCGCGGCTCCTGGCGGCTCTGCGGCCGAGTTAGGGAAGGAGGGGGGAGGGGCAGACTCCCTGACAGCCGGGCGATGCGCGCGCGCCGGCGGCTCGGCGGCACAGGTCGCGAGTGGGGGAGGCCCGGCCGGCAGGTGGACACGCGGGCACCGCCAGCTCGGCGGCAGAGTGAGGAAAGGGGGGGAGGGGCAGACACCTAGACAGCCGGGCGACGCGCGCGCGCCGGCGGCTCGTGACCAGAGGTCGCGTGTAGGGGAGCAACGGCCGGCAGGTGGACCCGCGGGCACCGCCAGCTCGGCGGCAGAGTGAGGGAAGGAGGGGGAGGGGCGGATTCCAAGCCAGGCGGGCGACGCGCGCGCGCTGGCGTCTCGTCACCAGAGATCGCGAGTGCGAGAGGCCCGGCCGGCAGGTGGACACGCGGGCACCGCCGGCTCGGCGGCAGAGTCAGGGAAGTGGGGGGAGGGGATAGAGCCCCGTCGGGCTCGTCGACCCGCGGCTCCTGGCGGCTCTGCGGCCGAGTTGGGGAAGGAGGGGGGAGGGGCAGACTCCCTGACAGCCGGGCGATGCGCGCGCGCCGGCGGCTCGGCGGCACAGGTCGCGAGTGGGGGAGGCCCGGCCGGCAGGTGGACACGCGGGCACCGCCAGCTCGGCGGCAGAGTGAGGAAAGGGGGGGCGGGGCAGACACCTCGACAGCCGGGCGATGCGCGCGCGCTGGCGGCTCGTCACCAGAGGTCGCGAGTGCGAGAGGCCCGGCCGGCAGGTGGACACGGGGGCACCGCCGGCTCGGCGGCAGAGTCAGGGAAGTGGGGGGAGGGGATAGAGCCCCGTCGGGCTCGTCGACCCGCGGCTCCTGGCGGCTCTGCGGCCGAGTTGGGGAAGGAGGGGGGAGGGGCAGACTCCCTGACAGCCGGGCGATGCGCGCGCGCCGGCGGCTCGGCGGCACAGGTCGCGAGTGGGGGAGGCCCGGCCGGCAGGTGGACACGCGGGCACCGCCAGCTCGGCGGCAGAGTGAGGAAAGGGGGGGCGGGGCAGACACCTCGACAGCCGGGCGACGCGCGCGCGCTGGCGGCTCGTCACCAGAGGTCGGGAGTGCGAGAGGCCAGGCCGGCAGGTGGACACGCGGGCACCCGCAGCTCGTCGGCAGGGTTAGGGAAGGGGGGGAGGGGATAGAGCCCCGTCCGGCTGGTCGACCCGCGGGCACTGCCAGGCGGGCGACGGGCGCGCGCTGGCGGCTGGGCGGGCGAGGTCGCCAGTGGGAGAGGCCCGGCCGGCAGGTGCCCGCGGGCAACGCCAGCTGGGCGGCAGAGTGAGGGGAGGAGCGGGGGAGGGGCAGACAGCCTGACAGCCGGGCGACGGGCGCGCGCTGGCGGCTCGGCGGGCGAGGTCGCGAGTGGGAGAGCCCCGGTCGCAGGTGGCCCCGCGGACACCCGCAGCTCGTCGACAGAGTTAGGGAAGTGGGGGGAGGGGATAGAGCCCCGTCGGGCTCGTCGACCCGCGGCTCCTGGCGGCTCTGCGGCCGAGTTAGGGAAGGAGGGGGGGAGGGGCAGACTCCCTGACAGCCGGGCGATGCACGCGCGCCGGCGGCTCGGCGGCACAGGTCGCGAGTGGGGGAGGCCCGGCCGGCAGGTGGACACGCGGGCACCGCCAGCTCGGCGGCAGAGTGAGGAAAGGGGGGGAGGGGCAGACACCTAGACAGCCGGGCGACGCGCGCGCGCCGGCGGCTCGTGACCAGAGGTCGCGTGTATGGGAGCACCGGCCGGCAGGTGGACCCGCGGGCAGCGCCAGCTCGGCGGCAGAGTGAGGGAAGGAGGGGGAGGGGCGGATTCCAAGCCAGGCGGGCGACGCGAGCGCGCTGGCGTCTCGTCACCAGAGATCGCGAGTGCGAGAGGCCCGGCCGGCAGGTGGACACGCGGGCACCGCCGGCTCGGCGGCAGAGTCAGGGAAGTGGGGGGAGGGGATAGAGCCCCGTCGGGCTCGTCGACCCGCGGCTCCTGGCGGCTCTGCGGCCGAGTTGGGGAAGGAGGGGGGAGGGGCAGACTCCCTGACAGCCGGGCGATGCGCGCGCGCCGGCGGCTCGGCGGCACAGGTCGCGAGTGGGGGAGGCCCGGCCGGCAGGTGGACACGCGGGCACCGCCAGCTCGGCGGCAGAGTGAGGAAAGGGGGGGCGGGGCAGACACCTCGACAGCCGGGCGACGCGCGCGCGCTGGCGGCTCGTCACCAGAGGTCGCGAGTGCGAGAGGCCAGGCCGGCAGGTGGACACGCGGGCACCCGCAGCTCGTCGGCAGGGTTAGGGAAGGGGGGGAGGGGATAGAGCGCCGTCCGGCTGGTCGACCCGCGGGCACTGCCAGGCGGGCGACGGGCGCGCGCTGGCGGCTGGGCGGGCGAGGTCGCCAGTGGGAGAGGCCCGGCCGGCAGGTGCCCGCGGGCAACGCCAGCTGGGCGGCAGAGTGAGGGGAGGAGCGGGGGAGGGGCAGACAGCCTGACAGCCGGGCGACGGGCGCGCGCTGGCGGCTCGGCGGGCGAGGTCGCGAGTGGGAGAGCCCCGGTCGCAGGTGGCCCCGCGGGCACCCGCAGCTCGTCGACAGAGTTAGGGAAGTGGGGGGAGGGGATAGAGCCCCGTCGGGCTCGTCGACCCGCGGCTCCTGGCGGCTCTGCGGCCGAGTTAGGGAAGGAGGGGGGGAGGGGCAGACTCCCTGACAGCCGGGCGATGCGCGCGCGCCGGCGGCTCGGCGGCACAGGTCGCGAGTGGGGGAGGCCCGGCCGGCAGGTGGACACGCGGGCACCGCCAGCTCGGCGGCAGAGTGAGGAAAGGGGGGGGAGGGGCAGACACCTAGACAGCCGGGCGACGCGCGCGCGCCGGCGGCTCGTGACCAGAGGTCGCGTGTAGGGGAGCAACGGCCGGCAGGTGGACCCGCGGGCACCGCCAGCTCGGCGGCAGAGTGAGGGAAGGAGGGGGAGGGGCGGATTCCAAGCCAGGCGGGCGACGCGCGCGCGCTGGCGTCTCGTCACCAGAGATCGCGAGTGCGAGAGGCCCGGCCGGCAGGTGGACACGCGGGCACCGCCGGCTCGGCGGCAGAGTCAGGGAAGTGGGGGGAGGGGATAGAGCCCCGTCGGGCTCGTCGACCCGCGGCTCCTGGCGGCTCTGCGGCCGAGTTGGGGAAGGAGGGGGGGAGGGGCAGACTCCCTGACAGCCGGGCGATGCGCGCGCGCCGGCGGCTCGGCGGCACAGGTCGCGAGTGGGGGAGGCCCGGCCGGCAGGTGGACACGCGGGCACCGCCAGCTCGGCGGCAGAGTGAGGAAAGGGGGGGCGGGGCAGACACCTCGACAGCCGGGCGATGCGCGCGCGCTGGCGGCTCGTCACCAGAGGTCGCGAGTGCGAGAGGCCCGGCCGGCAGGTGGACACGGGGGCACCGCCGGCTCGGCGGCAGAGTCAGGGAAGTGGGGGGAGGGGATAGAGCCCCGTCGGGCTCGTCGACCCGCGGCTCCTGGCGGCTCTGCGGCCGAGTTGGGGAAGGAGGGGGGGAGGGGCAGACTCCCTGACAGCCGGGCGATGCGCGCGCGCCGGCGGCTCGGCGGCACAGGTCGCGAGTGGGGGAGGCCCGGCCGGCAGGTGGACACGCGGGCACCGCCAGCTCGGCGGCAGAGTGAGGAAAGGGGGGGCGGGGCAGACACCTCGACAGCCGGGCGACGCGCGCGCGCTGGCGGCTCGTCACCAGAGGTCGGGAGTGCGAGAGGCCAGGCCGGCAGGTGGACACGCGGGCACCCGCAGCTCGTCGGCAGGGTTAGGGAAGGGGGGGAGGGGATAGAGCCCCGTCCGGCTGGTCGACCCGCGGGCACTGCCAGGCGGGCGACGGGCGCGCGCTGGCGGCTGGGCGGGCGAGGTCGCCAGTGGGAGAGGCCCGGCCGGCAGGTGCCCGCGGGCAACGCCAGCTGGGCGGCAGAGTGAGGGGAGGAGCGGGGGAGGGGCAGACAGCCTGACAGCCGGGCGACGGGCGCGCGCTGGCGGCTCGGCGGGCGAGGTCGCGAGTGGGAGAGCCCCGGTCGCAGGTGGCCCCGCGGGCACCCGCAGCTCGTCGACAGAGCTAGGGAAGTGGGGGGAGGGGATAGAGCCCCGTCGGGCTCGTCGACCCGCGGCTCCTGGCGGCTCTGCGGCCGAGTTAGGGAAGGAGGGGGGGAGGGGCAGACTCCCTGACAGCCGGGCGATGCGCGCGCGCCGGCGGCTCGGCGGCACAGGTCGCGAGTGGGGGAGGCCCGGCCGGCAGGTGGACACGCGGGCACCGCCAGCTCGGCGGCAGAGTGAGGAAAGGGGGGGAGGGGCAGACACCTAGACAGCCGGGCGACGCGCGCGCGCCGGCGGCTCGTGACCAGAGGTCGCGTGTAGGGGAGCACCGGCCGGCAGGTGGACCCGCGGGCACCGCCAGCTCGGCGGCAGAGTGAGGGAAGGAGGGGGAGGGGCGGATTCCAAGCCAGGCGGGCGACGCGCGCGCGCTGGCGTCTCGTCACCAGAGATCGCGAGTGCGAGAGGCCCGGCCGGCAGGTGGACACGCGGGCACCGCCGGCTCGGCGGCAGAGTCAGGGAAGTGGGGGGAGGGGATAGAGCCCCGTCGGGCTCGTCGACCCGCGGCTCCTGGCGGCTCTGCGGCCGAGTTGGGGAAGGAGGGGGGGAGGGGCAGACTCCCTGACAGCCGGGCGATGCGCGCGCGCCGGCGGCTCGGCGGCACAGGTCGCGAGTGGGGGAGGCCCGGCCGGCAGGTGGACACGCGGGCACCGCCAGCTCGGCGGCAGAGTGAGGAAAGGGGGGGCGGGGCAGACACCTCGACAGCCGGGCGATGCGCGCGCGCTGGCGGCTCGTCACCAGAGGTCGCGAGTGCGAGAGGCCCGGCCGGCAGGTGGACACGCGGGCACCGCCAGCTCGGCGGCAGAGTGAGGAAAGGGGGGGCGGGGCAGACACCTCGACAGCCGGGCGACGCGCGCGCGCTGGCGGCTCGTCACCAGAGGTCGCGAGTGCGAGAGGCCCGGCCGGCAGGTGGACACGGGGGCACCGCCGGCTCGGCGGCAGAGTCAGGGAAGTGGGGGGAGGGGATAGAGCCCCGTCGGACTCGTCGACCCGCGGCTCCTGGCGGCTCTGCGGCCGAGTTGGGGAAGGAGGGGGGGAGGGGCAGACTCCCTGACAGCCGGGCGATGCGCGCGCGCCGGCGGCTCGGCGGCACAGGTCGCGAGTGGGGGAGGCCCGGCCGGCAGGTGGACACGCGGGCACCGCCAGCTCAGCGGCAGAGTGAGGAAAGGGGGGGCGGGGCAGACACCTCGACAGCCGGGCGACGCGCGCGCGCTGGCGGCTCGTCACCAGAGGTCGCGAGTGCGACAGGCCCGGCCGGCAGGTGGACACGCGGGCACCCGCAGCTCGTCGGCAGGGTTAGGGAAGGGGGGGGAGGGGATAGAGCCCCGTCCGGCTGGTCGACCCGCGGGCACTGCCAGGCGGGCGACGGGCGCGCGCTGGCGGCTGGGCGGGCGAGGTCGCCAGTGGGAGAGGCCCGGCCGGCAGGTGCCCGCGGGCAACGCCAGCTGGGCGGCAGAGTGAGGGGAGGAGCGGGGGAGGGGCAGACAGCCTGACAGCCGGGCGACGGGCGCGCGCTGGCGGCTCGGCGGGCGAGGTCGCGAGTGGGAGAGCCCCGGTCGCAGGTGGCCCCGCGGGCACCCGCAGCTCGTCGACAGAGTTAGGGAAGTGGGGGGAGGGGATAGAGCCCCGTCGGGCTCGTCGACCCGCGGCTCCTGGCGGCTCTGCGGCCGAGTTAGGGAAGGAGGGGGGGAGGGGCAGACTCCCTGACAGCCGGGCGATGCGCGCGCGCCGGCGGCTCGGCGGCACAGGTCGCGAGTGGGGGAGGCCCGGCCGGCAGGTGGACACGCGGGCACCGCCAGCTCGGCGGCAGAGTGAGGAAAGGGGGGGGAGGGGCAGACACCTAGACAGCCGGGCGACGCGCGCGCGCCGGCGGCTCGTGACCAGAGGTCGCGTGTAGGGGAGCACCGGCCGGCAGGTGGACCCGCGGGCACCGCCAGCTCGGCGGCAGAGTGAGGGAAGGAGGGGGAGGGGCGGATTCCAAGCCAGGCGGGCGACGCGCGCGCGCTGGCGTCTCGTCACCAGAGATCGCGAGTGCGAGAGGCCCGGCCGGCAGGTGGACACGCGGGCACCGCCGGCTCGGCGGCAGAGTCAGGGAAGTGGGGGGAGGGGATAGAGCCCCGTCGGGCTCGTCGACCCGCGGCTCCTGGCGGCTCTGCGGCCGAGTTGGGGAAGGAGGGGGGAGGGGCAGACTCCCTGACAGCCGGGCGATGCGCGCGCGCCGGCGGCTCGGCGGCACAGGTCGCGAGTGGGGGAGGCCCGGCCGGCAGGTGGACACGCGGGCACCGCCAGCTCGGCGGCAGAGTGAGGAAAGGGGGGGCGGGGCAGACACCTCGACAGCCGGGCGACGCGCGCGCGCTGGCGGCTCGTCACCAGAGGTCGCGAGTGCGAGAGGCCCGGCCGGCAGGTGGACACGGGGGCACCGCCGGCTCGGCGGCAGAGTCAGGGAAGTGGGGGGAGGGGATAGAGCCCCGTCGGGCTCGTCGACCCGCGGCTCCTGGCGGCTCTGCGGCCGAGTTGGGGAAGGAGGGGGGAGGGGCAGACTCCCTGACAGCCGGGCGATGCGCGCGCGCCGGCGGCTCGGCGGCACAGGTCGCGAGTGGGGGAGGCCCGGCCGGCAGGTGGACACGCGGGCACCGCCAGCTCGGCGGCAGAGTGAGGAAAGGGGGGGCGGGGCAGACACCTCGACAGCCGGGCGACGCGCGCGCGCTGGCGGCTCGTCACCAGAGGTCGCGAGTGCGACAGGCCCGGCCGGCAGGTGGACACGCGGGCACCCGCAGCTCGTCGGCAGGGTTAGGGAAGGGGGGGGAGGGGATAGAGCCCCGTCCGGCTGGTCGACCCGCGGGCACTGCCAGGCGGGCGACGGGCGCGCGCTGGCGGCTGGGCGGGCGAGGTCGCCAGTGGGAGAGGCCCGGCCGGCAGGTGCCCGCGGGCAACGCCAGCTGGGCGGCAGAGTGAGGGGAGGAGCGGGGGAGGGGCAGACAGCCTGACAGCCGGGCGACGGGCGTGCGCTGGCGGCTCGGCGGGCGAGGTCGCGAGTGGGAGAGCCCCGGTCGCAGGTGGCCCCGCGGGCACCCGCAGCTCGTCGACAGAGTTAGGGAAGTGGGGGGAGGGGATAGAGCCCCGTCGGGCTCGTCGACCCGCGGCTCCTGGCGGCTCTGCGGCCGAGTTAGGGAAGGAGGGGGGAGGGGCAGACTCCCTGACATCCGGGCGATGCGCGCGCGCCGGCGGCTCGGCGGCACAGGTCGCGAGTGGGGGAGGCCCGGCCGGCAGGTGGACACGCGGGCACCGCCAGCTCGGCGGCAGAGTGAGGAAAGGGGGGGGAGGGGCAGACACCTAGACAGCCGGGCGACGCGCGCGCGCCGGCGGCTCGTGACCAGAGGTCGCGTGTATGGGAGCACCGGCCGGCAGGTGGACCCGCGGGCAGCGCCAGCTCGGCGGCAGAGTGAGGGAAGGAGGGGGAGGGGCGGATTCCAAGCCAGGCGGGCGACGCGAGCGCGCTGGCGTCTCGTCACCAGAGATCGCGAGTGCGAGAGGCCCGGCCGGCAGGTGGACACGCGGGCACCGCCGGCTCGGCGGCAGAGTCAGGGAAGTGGGGGGAGGGGATAGAGCCCCGTCGGGCTCGTCGACCCGCGGCTCCTGGCGGCTCTGCGGCCGAGTTGGGGAAGGAGGGGGGGAGGGGCAGACTCCCTGACAGCCGGGCGATGCGCGCGCGCCGGCGGCTCGGCGGCACAGGTCGCGAGTGGGGGAGGCCCGGCCGGCAGGTGGACACGCGGGCACCGCCAGCTCGGCGGCAGAGTGAGGAAAGGGGGGGCGGGGCAGACACCTCGACAGCCGGGCGACGCGCGCGCGCTGGCGGCTCGTCACCAGAGGTCGCGAGTGCGAGAGGCCAGGCCGGCAGGTGGACACGCGGGCACCCGCAGCTCGTCGGCAGGGTTAGGGAATGGGGGGAGGGGATAGAGCCCCGTCCGGCTGGTCGACCCGCGGGCACTGCCAGGCGGGCGACGGGCGCGCGCTGGCGGCTGGGCGGGCGAGGTCGCCAGTGGGAGAGGCCCGGCCGGCAGGTGCCCGCGGGCAACGCCAGCTGGGCGGCAGAGTGAGGGGAGGAGCGGGGGAGGGGCCGACAGCCTGACAGCCGGGCGACGGGCGCGCGCTGGCGGCTCGGCGGGCGAGGTCGCGAGTGGGAGAGCCCCGGTCGCAGGTGGCCCCGCGGGCACCCGCAGCTCGTCGACAGAGTTAGGGAAGTGGGGGGAGGGGATAGAGCCCCGTCGGGCTCGTCGACCCGCGGCTCCTGGCGGCTCTGCGGCCGAGTTAGGGAAGGAGGGGGGGAGGGGCAGACTCCCTGACAGCCGGGCGATGCGCGCGCGCCGGCGGCTCGGCGGCACAGGTCGCGAGTGGGGGAGGCCCGGCCGGCAGGTGGACACGCGGGCACCGCCAGCTCGGCGGCAGAGTGAGGAAAGGGGGGGGGAGGGGCAGACACCTAGACAGCCGGGCGACGCGCGCGCGCCGGCGGCTCGTGACCAGAGGTCGCGTGTAGGGGAGCAACGGCCGGCAGGTGGACCCGCGGGCACCGCCAGCTCGGCGGCAGAGTGAGGGAAGGAGGGGGAGGGGCGGATTCCAAGCCAGGCGGGCGACGCGCGCGCGCTGGCGTCTCGTCACCAGAGATCGCGAGAGCGAGAGGCCAGGCCGGCAGGTGGACACGCGGGCACCGCCGGCTCGGCGGCAGAGTCAGGGAAGTGGGGGGAGGGGATAGAGCCCCGTCGGGCTCGTCGACCCGCGGCTCCTGGCGGCTCTGCGGCCGAGTTGGGGAAGGAGGGGGGGAGGGGCAGACTCCCTGACAGCCGGGCGATGCGCGCGCGCCGGCGGCTCGGCGGCACAGGTCGCGAGTGGGGGAGGCCCGGCCGGCAGGTGGACACGCGGGCACCGCCAGCTCGGCGGCAGAGTGAGGAAAGGGGGGGCGGGGCAGACACCTCGACAGCCGGGCGATGCGCGCGCGCTGGCGGCTCGTCACCAGAGGTCGCGAGTGCGAGAGGCCCGGCCGGCAGGTGGACACGGGGGCACCGCCGGCTCGGCGGCAGAGTCAGGGAAGTGGGGGGAGGGGATAGAGCCCCGTCGGGCTCGTCGACCCGCGGCTCCTGGCGGCTCTGCGGCCGAGTTGGGGAAGGAGGGGGGGAGGGGCAGACTCCCTGACAGCCGGGCGATGCGCGCGCGCCGGCGGCTCGGCGGCACAGGTCGCGAGTGGGGGAGGCCCGGCCGGCAGGTGGACACGCGGGCACCGCCAGCTCGGCGGCAGAGTGAGGAAAGGGGGGGCGGGGCAGACACCTCGACAGCCGGGCGACGCGCGCGCGCTGGCGGCTCGTCACCAGAGGTCGGGAGTGCGAGAGGCCAGGCCGGCAGGTGGACACGCGGGCACCCGCAGCTCGTCGGCAGGGTTAGGGAAGGGGGGGAGGGGATAGAGCCCCGTCCGGCTGGTCGACCCGCGGGCACTGCCAGGCGGGCGACGGGCGCGCGCTGGCGGCTGGGCGGGCGAGGTCGCCAGTGGGAGAGGCCCGGCCGGCAGGTGCCCGCGGGCAACGCCAGCTGGGCGGCAGAGTGAGGGGAGGAGCGGGGGAGGGGCAGACAGCCTGACAGCCGGGCGACGGGCGCGCGCTGGCGGCTCGGCGGGCGAGGTCGCGAGTGGGAGAGCCCCGGTCGCAGGTGGCCCCGCGGGCACCCGCAGCTCGTCGACAGAGTTAGGGAAGTGGGGGGAGGGGATAGAGCCCCGTCGGGCTCGTCGACCCGCGGCTCCTGGCGGCTCTGCGGCCGAGTTAGGGAAGGAGGGGGGGAGGGGCAGACTCCCTGACAGCCGGGCGATGCGCGCGCGCCGGCGGCTCGGCGGCACAGGTCGCGAGTGGGGGAGGCCCGGCCGGCAGGTGGACACGCGGGCACCGCCAGCTCGGCGGCAGAGTGAGGAAAGGGGGGGGAGGGGCAGACACCTAGACAGCCGGGCGACGCGCGCGCGCCGGCGGCTCGTGACCAGAGGTCGCGTGTAGGGGAGCAACGGCCGGCAGGTGGACCCGCGGGCACCGCCAGCTCGGCGGCAGAGTGAGGGAAGGAGGGGGAGGGGCGGATTCCAAGCCAGGCGGGCGACGCGCGCGCGCTGGCGTCTCGTCACCAGAGATCGCGAGTGCGAGAGGCCCGGCCGGCAGGTGGACACGCGGGCACCGCCGGCTCGGCGGCAGAGTCAGGGAAGTGGGGGGAGGGGATAGAGCCCCGTCGGGCTCGTCGACCCGCGGCTCCTGGCGGCTCTGCGGCCGAGTTGGGGAAGGAGGGGGGGAGGGGCAGACTCCCTGACAGCCGGGCGATGCGCGCGCGCCGGCGGCTCGGCGGCACAGGTCGCGAGTGGGGGAGGCCCGGCCGGCAGGTGGACACGCGGGCACCGCCAGCTCGGCGGCAGAGTGAGGAAAGGGGGGGCGGGGCAGACACCTCGACAGCCGGGCGATGCGCGCGCGCTGGCGGCTCGTCACCAGAGGTCGCGAGTGCGAGAGGCCCGGCCGGCAGGTGGACACGGGGGCACCGCCGGCTCGGCGGCAGAGTCAGGGAAGTGGGGGGAGGGGATAGAGCCCCGTCGGGCTCGTCGACCCGCGGCTCCTGGCGGCTCTGCGGCCGAGTTGGGGAAGGAGGGGGGGAGGGGCAGACTCCCTGACAGCCGGGCGATGCGCGCGCGCCGGCGGCTCGGCGGCACAGGTCGCGAGTGGGGGAGGCCCGGCCGGCAGGTGGACACGCGGGCACCGCCAGCTCGGCGGCAGAGTGAGGAAAGGGGGGGCGGGGCAGACACCTCGACAGCCGGGCGACGCGCGCGCGCTGGCGGCTCGTCACCAGAGGTCGCGAGTGCGAGAGGCCAGGCCGGCAGGTGGACACGCGGGCACCCGCAGCTCGTCGGCAGGGTTAGGGAAGGGGGGGAGGGGATAGAGCCCCGTCCGGCTGGTCGACCCGCGGGCACTGCCAGGCGGGCGACGGGCGCGCGCTGGCGGCTGGGCGGGCGAGGTCGCCAGTGGGAGAGGCCCGGCCGGCAGGTGCCCGCGGGCAACGCCAGCTGGGCGGCAGAGTGAGGGGAGGAGCGGGGGAGGGGCAGACAGCCTGACAGCCGGGCGACGGGCGCGCGCTGGCGGCTCGGCGGGCGAGGTCGCGAGTGGGAGAGCCCCGGTCGCAGGTGGCCCCGCGGGCACCCGCAGCTCGTCGACAGAGTTAGGGAAGTGGGGGGAGGGGATAGAGCCCCGTCGGGCTCGTCGACCCGCGGCTCCTGGCGGCTCTGCGGCCGAGTTAGGGAAGGAGGGGGGGAGGGGCAGACTCCCTGACAGCCGGGCGATGCGCGCGCGCCGGCGGCTCGGCGGCACAGGTCGCGAGTGGGGGAGGCCCGGCCGGCAGGTGGACACGCGGGCACCGCCAGCTCGGCGGCAGAGTGAGGAAAGGGGGGGGAGGGGCAGACACCTAGACAGCCGGGCGACGCGCGCGCGCCGGCGGCTCGTGACCAGAGGTCGCGTGTAGGGGAGCAACGGCCGGCAGGTGGACCCGCGGGCACCGCCAGCTCGGCGGCATAGTGAGGGAAGGAGGGGGAGGGGCGGATTCCAAGCCAGGCGGGCGACGCGCGCGCGCTGGCGTCTCGTCACCAGAGATCGCGAGTGCGAGAGGCCCGGCCGGCAGGTGGACACGCGGGCACCGCCGGCTCGGCGGCAGAGTCAGGGAAGTGGGGGGAGGGGATAGAGCCCCGTCGGGCTCGTCGACCCGCGGCTCCTGGCGGCTCTGCGGCCGAGTTGGGGAAGGAGGGGGGGAGGGGCAGACTCCCTGACAGCCGGGCGATGCGCGCGCGCCGGCGGCTCGGCGGCACAGGTCGCGAGTGGGGGAGGCCCGGCCGGCAGGTGGACACGCGGGCACCGCCAGCTCGGCGGCAGAGTGAGGAAAGGGGGGGCGGGGCAGACACCTCGACAGCCGGGCGATGCGCGCGCGCTGGCGGCTCGTCACCAGAGGTCGCGAGTGCGAGAGGCCCGGCCGGCAGGTGGACACGGGGGCACCGCCGGCTCGGCGGCAGAGTCAGGGAAGTGGGGGGAGGGGATAGAGCCCCGTCGGGCTCGTCGACCCGCGGCTCCTGGCGGCTCTGCGGCCGAGTTGGGGAAGGAGGGGGGAGGGGCAGACTCCCTGACAGCCGGGCGATGCGCGCGCGCCGGCGGCTCGGCGGCACAGGTCGCGAGTGGGGGAGGCCCGGCCGGCAGGTGGACACGCGGGCACCGCCAGCTCGGCGGCAGAGTGAGGAAAGGGGGGGCGGGGCAGACACCTCGACAGCCGGGCGACGCGCGCGCGCTGGCGGCTCGTCACCAGAGGTCGGGAGTGCGAGAGGCCAGGCCGGCAGGTGGACACGCGGGCACCCGCAGCTCGTCGGCAGGGTTAGGGAAGGGGGGGAGGGGATAGAGCCCCGTCCGGCTGGTCGACCCGCGGGCACTGCCAGGCGGGCGACGGGCGCGCGCTGGCGGCTGGGCGGGCGAGGTCGCCAGTGGGAGAGGCCCGGCCGGCAGGTGCCCGCGGGCAACGCCAGCTGGGCGGCAGAGTGAGGGGAGGAGCGGGGGAGGGGCAGACAGCCTGACAGCCGGGCGACGGGCGCGCGCTGGCGGCTCGGCGGGCGAGGTCGCGAGTGGGAGAGCCCCGGTCGCAGGTGGCCCCGCGGGCACCCGCAGCTCGTCGACAGAGTTAGGGAAGTGGGGGGAGGGGATAGAGCCCCGTCGGGCTCGTCGACCCGCGGCTCCTGGCGGCTCTGCGGCCGAGTTAGGGAAGGAGGGGGGGAGGGGCAGACTCCCTGACAGCCGGGCGATGCGCGCGCGCCGGCGGCTCGGCGGCACAGGTCGCGAGTGGGGGAGGCCCGGCCGGCAGGTGGACACGCGGGCACCGCCAGCTCGGCGGCAGAGTGAGGAAAGGGGGGGGAGGGGCAGACACCTAGACAGCCGGGCGACGCGCGCGCGCCGGCGGCTCGTGACCAGAGGTCGCGTGTAGGGGAGCAACGGCCGGCAGGTGGACCCGCGGGCACCGCCAGCTCGGCGGCAGAGTGAGGGAAGGAGGGGGAGGGGCGGATTCCAAGCCAGGCGGGCGACGCGCGCGCGCTGGCGTCTCGTCACCAGAGATCGCGAGTGCGAGAGGCCCGGCCGGCAGGTGGACACGCGGGCACCGCCGGCTCGGCGGCAGAGTCAGGGAAGTGGGGGGAGGGGATAGAGCCCCGTCGGGCTCGTCGACCCGCGGCTCCTGGCGGCTCTGCGGCCGAGTTGGGGAAGGAGGGGGGGAGGGGCAGACTCCCTGACAGCCGGGCGATGCGCGCGCGCCGGCGGCTCGGCGGCACAGGTCGCGAGTGGGGGAGGCCCGGCCGGCAGGTGGACACACGGGCACCGCCAGCTCGGCGGCAGAGTGAGGAAAGGGGGGGCGGGGCAGACACCTCGACAGCCGGGCGATGCGCGCGCGCTGGCGGCTCGTCACCAGAGGTCGCGAGTGCGAGAGGCCCGGCCGGCAGGTGGACACGGGGGCACCGCCGGCTCGGCGGCAGAGTCAGGGAAGTGGGGGGAGGGGATAGAGCCCCGTCGGGCTCGTCGACCCGCGGCTCCTGGCGGCTCTGCGGCCGAGTTGGGGAAGGAGGGGGGGAGGGGCAGACTCCCTGACAGCCGGGCGATGCGCGCGCGCCGGCGGCTCGGCGGCACAGGTCGCGAGTGGGGGAGGCCCGGCCGGCAGGTGGACACGCGGGCACCGCCAGCTCGGCGGCAGAGTGAGGAAAGGGGGGGCGGGGCAGACACCTCGACAGCCGGGCGACGCGCGCGCGCTGGCGGCTCGTCACCAGAGGTCGGGAGTGCGAGAGGCCAGGCCGGCAGGTGGACACGCGGGCACCCGCAGCTCGTCGGCAGGGTTAGGGAAGGGGGGGAGGGGATAGAGCCCCGTCCGGCTGGTCGACCCGCGGGCACTGCCAGGCGGGCGACGGGCGCGCGCTGGCGGCTGGGCGGGCGAGGTCGCCAGTGGGAGAGGCCCGGCCGGCAGGTGCCCGCGGGCAACGCCAGCTGGGCGGCAGAGTGAGGGGAGGAGCGGGGGAGGGGCAGACAGCCTGACAGCCGGGCGACGGGCGCGCGCTGGCGGCTCGGCGGGCGAGGTCGCGAGTGGGAGAGCCCCGGTCGCAGGTGGCCCCGCGGGCACCCGCAGCTCGTCGACAGAGTTAGGGAAGTGGGGGGAGGGGATAGAGCCCCGTCGGGCTCGTCGACCCGCGGCTCCTGGCGGCTCTGCGGCCGAGTTAGGGAAGGAGGGGGGGAGGGGCAGACTCCCTGACAGCCGGGCGATGCGCGCGCGCCGGCGGCTCGGCGGCACAGGTCGCGAGTGGGGGAGGCCCGGCCGGCAGGTGGACACGCGGGCACCGCCAGCTCGGCGGCAGAGTGAGGAAAGGGGGGGGAGGGGCAGACACCTAGACAGCCGGGCGACGCGCGCGCGCCGGCGGCTCGTGACCAGAGGTCGCGTGTAGGGGAGCAACGGCCGGCAGGTGGACCCGCGGGCACCGCCAGCTCGGCGGCAGAGTGAGGGAAGGAGGGGGAGGGGCGGATTCCAAGCCAGGCGGGCGACGCGCGCGCGCTGGCGTCTCGTCACCAGAGATCGCGAGTGCGAGAGGCCCGGCCGGCAGGTGGACACGCGGGCACCGCCGGCTCGGCGGCAGAGTCAGGGAAGTGGGGGGAGGGGATAGAGCCCCGTCGGGCTCGTCGACCCGCGGCTCCTGGCGGCTCTGCGGCCGAGTTGGGGAAGGAGGGGGGGAGGGGCAGACTCCCTGACAGCCGGGCGATGCGCGCGCGCCGGCGGCTCGGCGGCACAGGTCGCGAGTGGGGGAGGCCCGGCCGGCAGGTGGACACGCGGGCACCGCCAGCTCGGCGGCAGAGTGAGGAAAGGGGGGGCGGGGCAGACACCTCGACAGCCGGGCGATGCGCGCGCGCTGGCGGCTCGTCACCAGAGGTCGCGAGTGCGAGAGGCCCGGCCGGCAGGTGGACACGGGGGCACCGCCGGCTCGGCGGCAGAGTCAGGGAAGTGGGGGGAGGGGATAGAGCCCCGTCGGGCTCGTCGACCCGCGGCTCCTGGCGGCTCTGCGGCCGAGTTGGGGAAGGAGGGGGGGAGGGGCAGACTCCCTGACAGCCGGGCGATGCGCGCGCGCCGGCGGCTCGGCGGCACAGGTCGCGAGTGGGGGAGGCCCGGCCGGCAGGTGGACACGCGGGCACCGCCAGCTCGGCGGCAGAGTGAGGAAAGGGGGGGCGGGGCAGACACCTCGACAGCCGGGCGACGCGCGCGCGCTGGCGGCTCGTCACCAGAGGTCGGGAGTGCGAGAGGCCAGGCCGGCAGGTGGACACGCGGGCACCCGCAGCTCGTCGGCAGGGTTAGGGAAGGGGGGGAGGGGATAGAGCCCCGTCCGGCTGGTCGACCCGCGGGCACTGCCAGGCGGGCGACGGGCGCGCGCTGGCGGCTGGGCGGGCGAGGTCGCCAGTGGGAGAGGCCCGGCCGGCAGGTGCCCGCGGGCAACGCCAGCTGGGCGGCAGAGTGAGGGGAGGAGCGGGGGAGGGGCAGACAGCCTGACAGCCGGGCGACGGGCGCGCGCTGGCGGCTCGGCGGGCGAGGTCGCGAGTGGGAGAGCCCCGGTCGCAGGTGGCCCCGCGGGCACCCGCAGCTCGTCGACAGAGTTAGGGAAGTGGGGGGAGGGGATAGAGCCCCGTCGGGCTCGTCGACCCGCGGCTCCTGGCGGCTCTGCGGCCGAGTTATGGAAGGAGGGGGGGAGGGGCAGACTCCCTGACAGCCGGGCGATGCGCGCGCGCCGGCGGCTCGGCGGCACAGGTCGCGAGTGGGGGAGGCCCGGCCGGCAGGTGGACACGCGGGCACCGCCAGCTCGGCGGCAGAGTGAGGAAAGGGGGGGGAGGGGCAGACACCTAGACAGCCGGGCGACGCGCGCGCGCCGGCGGCTCGTGACCAGAGGTCGCGTGTAGGGGAGCAACGGCCGGCAGGTGGACCCGCGGGCACCGCCAGCTCGGCGGCAGAGTGAGGGAAGGAGGGGGAGGGGCGGATTCCAAGCCAGGCGGGCGACGCGCGCGCGCTGGCGTCTCGTCACCAGAGATCGCGAGTGCGAGAGGCCCGGCCGGCAGGTGGACACGCGGGCACCGCCGGCTCGGCGGCAGAGTCAGGGAAGTGGGGGGAGGGGATAGAGCCCCGTCGGGCTCGTCGACCCGCGGCTCCTGGCGGCTCTGCGGCCGAGTTGGGGAAGGAGGGGGGAGGGGCAGACTCCCTGACAGCCGGGCGATGCGCGCGCGCCGGCGGCTCGGCGGCACAGGTCGCGAGTGGGGGAGGCCCGGCCGGCAGGTGGACACGCGGGCACCGCCAGCTCGGCGGCAGAGTGAGGAAAGGGGGGGCGGGGCAGACACCTCGACAGCCGGGCGATGCGCGCGCGCTGGCGGCTCGTCACCAGAGGTCGCGAGTGCGAGAGGCCCGGCCGGCAGGTGGACACGGGGGCACCGCCGGCTCGGCGGCAGAGTCAGGGAAGTGGGGGGAGGGGATAGAGCCCCGTCGGGCTCGTCGACCCGCGGCTCCTGGCGGCTCTGCGGCCGAGTTGGGGAAGGAGGGGGGGAGGGGCAGACTCCCTGACAGCCGGGCGATGCGCGCGCGCCGGCGGCTCGGCGGCACAGGTCGCGAGTGGGGGAGGCCCGGCCGGCAGGTGGACACGCGGGCACCGCCAGCTCGGCGGCAGAGTGAGGAAAGGGGGGGCGGGGCAGACACCTCGACAGCCGGGCGACGCGCGCGCGCTGGCGGCTCGTCACCAGAGGTCGGGAGTGCGAGAGGCCAGGCCGGCAGGTGGACACGCGGGCACCCGCAGCTCGTCGGCAGGGTTAGGGAAGGGGGGGAGGGGATAGAGCCCCGTCCGGCTGGTCGACCCGCGGGCACTGCCAGGCGGGCGACGGGCGCGCGCTGGCGGCTGGGCGGGCGAGGTCGCCAGTGGGAGAGGCCCGGCCGGCAGGTGCCCGCGGGCAACGCCAGCTGGGCGGCAGAGTGAGGGGAGGAGCGGGGGAGGGGCAGACAGCCTGACAGCCGGGCGACGGGCGCGCGCTGGCGGCTCGGCGGGCGAGGTCGCGAGTGGGAGAGCCCCGGTCGCAGGTGGCCCCGCGGGCACCCGCAGCTCGTCGACAGAGTTAGGGAAGTGGGGGGAGGGGATAGAGCCCCGTCGGGCTCGTCGACCCGCGGCTCCTGGCGGCTCTGCGGCCGAGTTAGGGAAGGAGGGGGGGAGGGGCAGACTCCCTGACAGCCGGGCGATGCGCGCGCGCCGGCGGCTCGGCGGCACAGGTCGCGAGTGGGGGAGGCCCGGCCGGCAGGTGGACACGCGGGCACCGCCAGCTCGGCGGCAGAGTGAGGAAAGGGGGGGGAGGGGCAGACACCTAGACAGCCGGGCGACGCGCGCGCGCCGGCGGCTCGTGACCAGAGGTCGCGTGTAGGGGAGCAACGGCCGGCAGGTGGACCCGCGGGCACCGCCAGCTCGGCGGCAGAGTGAGGGAAGGAGGGGGAGGGGCGGATTCCAAGCCAGGCGGGCGACGCGCGCGCGCTGGCGTCTCGTCACCAGAGATCGCGAGTGCGAGAGGCCCGGCCGGCAGGTGGACACGCGGGCACCGCCGGCTCGGCGGCAGAGTCAGGGAAGTGGGGGGAGGGGATAGAGCCCCGTCGGGCTCGTCGACCCGCGGCTCCTGGCGGCTCTGCGGCCGAGTTGGGGAAGGAGGGGGGGAGGGGCAGACTCCCTGACAGCCGGGCGATGCGCGCGCGCCGGCGGCTCGGCGGCACAGGTCGCGAGTGGGGGAGGCCCGGCCGGCAGGTGGACACGCGGGCACCGCCAGCTCGGCGGCAGAGTGAGGAAAGGGGGGGCGGGGCAGACACCTCGACAGCCGGGCGATGCGCGCGCGCTGGCGGCTCGTCACCAGAGGTCGCGAGTGCGAGAGGCCCGGCCGGCAGGTGGACACGGGGGCACCGCCGGCTCGGCGGCAGAGTCAGGGAAGTGGGGGGAGGGGATAGAGCCCCGTCGGGCTCGTCGACCCGCGGCTCCTGGCGGCTCTGCGGCCGAGTTGGGGAAGGAGGGGGGAGGGGCAGACTCCCTGACAGCCGGGCGATGCGCGCGCGCCGGCGGCTCGGCGGCACAGGTCGCGAGTGGGGGAGGCCCGGCCGGCAGGTGGACACGCGGGCACCGCCAGCTCGGCGGCAGAGTGAGGAAAGGGGGGGCGGGGCAGACACCTCGACAGCCGGGCGACGCGCGCGCGCTGGCGGCTCGTCACCAGAGGTCGCGAGTGCGAGAGGCCAGGCCGGCAGGTGGACACGCGGGCACCCGCAGCTCGTCGGCAGGGTTAGGGAAGGGGGGGAGGGGATAGAGCCCCGTCCGGCTGGTCGACCCGCGGGCACTGCCAGGCGGGCGACGGGCGCGCGCTGGCGGCTGGGCGGGCGAGGTCGCCAGTGGGAGAGGCCCGGCCGGCAGGTGCCCGCGGGCAACGCCAGCTGGGCGGCAGAGTGAGGGGAGGAGCGGGGGAGGGGCAGACAGCCTGACAGCCGGGCGACGGGCGCGCGCTGGCGGCTCGGCGGGCGAGGTCGCGAGTGGGAGAGCCCCGGTCGCAGGTGGCCCCGCGGGCACCCGCAGCTCGTCGACAGAGTTAGGGAAGTGGGGGGAGGGGATAGAGCCCCGTCGGGCTCGTCGACCCGCGGCTCCTGGCGGCTCTGCGGCCGAGTTAGGGAAGGAGGGGGGAGGGGCAGACTCCCTGACAGCCGGGCGATGCGCGCGCGCCGGCGGCTCGGCGGCACAGGTCGCGAGTGGGGGAGGCCCGGCCGGCAGGTGGACACGCGGGCACCGCCAGCTCGGCGGCAGAGTGAGGAAAGGGGGGGGAGGGGCAGACACCTAGACAGCCGGGCGACGCGCGCGCGCCGGCGGCTCGTGACCAGAGGTCGCGTGTAGGGGAGCAACGGCCGGCAGGTGGACCCGCGGGCACCGCCAGCTCGGCGGCAGAGTGAGGGAAGGAGGGGGAGGGGCGGATTCCAAGCCAGGCGGGCGACGCGCGCGCGCTGGCGTCTCGTCACCAGAGATCGCGAGTGCGAGAGGCCCGGCCGGCAGGTGGACACGCGGGCACCGCCGGCTCGGCGGCAGAGTCAGGGAAGTGGGGGGAGGGGATAGAGCCCCGTCGGGCTCGTCGACCCGCGGCTCCTGGCGGCTCTGCGGCCGAGTTGGGGAAGGAGGGGGGGAGGGGCAGACTCCCTGACAGCCGGGCGATGCGCGCGCGCCGGCGGCTCGGCGGCACAGGTCGCGAGTGGGGGAGGCCCGGCCGGCAGGTGGACACGCGGGCACCGCCAGCTCGGCGGCAGAGTGAGGAAAGGGGGGGCGGGGCAGACACCTCGACAGCCGGGCGACGCGCGCGCGCTGGCGGCTCGTCACCAGAGGTCGCGAGTGCGAGAGGCCCGGCCGGCAGGTGGACACGGGGGCACCGCCGGCTCGGCGGCAGAGTCAGGGAAGTGGGGGGAGGGGATAGAGCCCCGTCGGGCTCGTCGACCCGCGGCTCCTGGCGGCTCTGCGGCCGAGTTGGGGAAGGAGGGGGGGAGGGGCAGACTCCCTGACAGCCGGGCGATGCGCGCGCGCCGGCGGCTCGGCGGCACAGGTCGCGAGTGGGGGAGGCCCGGCCGGCAGGTGGACACGCGGGCACCGCCAGCTCGGCGGCAGAGTGAGGAAAGGGGGGGCGGGGCAGACACCTCGACAGCCGGGCGACGCGCGCGCGCTGGCGGCTCGTCACCAGAGGTCGGGAGTGCGAGAGGCCAGGCCGGCAGGTGGACACGCGGGCACCCGCAGCTCGTCGGCAGGGTTAGGGAAGGGGGGGAGGGGATAGAGCCCCGTCCGGCTGGTCGACCCGCGGGCACTGCCAGGCGGGCGACGGGCGCGCGCTGGCGGCTGGGCGGGCGAGGTCGCCAGTGGGAGAGGCCCGGCCGGCAGGTGCCCGCGGGCAACGCCAGCTGGGCGGCAGAGTGAGGGGAGGAGCGGGGGAGGGGCAGACAGCCTGACAGCCGGGCGACGGGCGCGCGCTGGCGGCTCGGCGGGCGAGGTCGCGAGTGGGAGAGCCCCGGTCGCAGGTGGCCCCGCGGGCACCCGCAGCTCGTCGACAGAGTTAGGGAAGTGGGGGGAGGGGATAGAGCCCCGTCGGGCTCGTCGACCCGCGGCTCCTGGCGGCTCTGCGGCCGAGTTAGGGAAGGAGGGGGGAGGGGCAGACTCCCTGACAGCCGGGCGATGCGCGCGCGCCGGCGGCTCGGCGGCACAGGTCGCGAGTGGGGGAGGCCCGGCCGGCAGGTGGACACGCGGGCACCGCCAGCTCGGCGGCAGAGTGAGGAAAGGGGGGGGAGGGGCAGACACCTAGACAGCCGGGCGACGCGCGCGCGCCGGCGGCTCGTGACCAGAGGTCGCGTGTAGGGGAGCAACGGCCGGCAGGTGGACCCGCGGGCACCGCCAGCTCGGCGGCAGAGTGAGGGAAGGAGGGGGAGGGGCGGATTCCAAGCCAGGCGGGCGACGCGCGCGCGCTGGCGTCTCGTCACCAGAGATCGCGAGTGCGAGAGGCCCGGCCGGCAGGTGGACACGCGGGCACCGCCGGCTCGGCGGCAGAGTCAGGGAAGTGGGGGGAGGGGATAGAGCCCCGTCGGGCTCGTCGACCCGCGGCTCCTGGCGGCTCTGCGGCCGAGTTGGGGAAGGAGGGGGGGAGGGGCAGACTCCCTGACAGCCGGGCGATGCGCGCGCGCCGGCGGCTCGGCGGCACAGGTCGCGAGTGGGGGAGGCCCGGCCGGCAGGTGGACACGCGGGCACCGCCAGCTCGGCGGCAGAGTGAGGAAAGGGGGGGCGGGGCAGACACCTCGACAGCCGGGCGACGCGCGCGCGCTGGCGGCTCGTCACCAGAGGTCGCGAGTGCGAGAGGCCCGGCCGGCAGGTGGACACGGGGGCACCGCCGGCTCGGCGGCAGAGTCAGGGAAGTGGGGGGAGGGGATAGAGCCCCGTCGGGCTCGTCGACCCGCGGCTCCTGGCGGCTCTGCGGCCGAGTTGGGGAAGGAGGGGGGGAGGGGCAGACTCCCTGACAGCCGGGCGATGCGCGCGCGCCGGCGGCTCGGCGGCACAGGTCGCGAGTGGGGGAGGCCCGGCCGGCAGGTGGACACGCGGGCACCGCCAGCTCGGCGGCAGAGTGAGGAAAGGGGGGGCGGGGCAGACACCTCGACAGCCGGGCGACGCGCGCGCGCTGGCGGCTCGTCACCAGAGGTCGGGAGTGCGAGAGGCCAGGCCGGCAGGTGGACACGCGGGCACCCGCAGCTCGTCGGCAGGGTTAGGGAAGGGGGGGAGGGGATAGAGCCCCGTCCGGCTGGTCGACCCGCGGGCACTGCCAGGCGGGCGACGGGCGCGCGCTGGCGGCTGGGCGGGCGAGGTCGCCAGTGGGAGAGGCCCGGCCGGCAGGTGCCCGCGGGCAACGCCAGCTGGGCGGCAGAGTGAGGGGAGGAGCGGGGGAGGGGCAGACAGCCTGACAGCCGGGCGACGGGCGCGCGCTGGCGGCTCGGCGGGCGAGGTCGCGAGTGGGAGAGCCCCGGTCGCAGGTGGCCCCGCGGGCACCCGCAGCTCGTCGACAGAGTTAGGGAAGTGGGGGGAGGGGATAGAGCCCCGTCGGGCTCGTCGACCCGCGGCTCCTGGCGGCTCTGCGGCCGAGTTAGGGAAGGAGGGGGGGAGGGGCAGACTCCCTGACAGCCGGGCGATGCGCGCGCGCCGGCGGCTCGGCGGCACAGGTCGCGAGTGGGGGAGGCCCGGCCGGCAGGTGGACACGCGGGCACCGCCAGCTCGGCGGCAGAGTGAGGAAAGGGGGGGGAGGGGCAGACACCTAGACAGCCGGGCGACGCGCGCGCGCCGGCGGCTCGTGACCAGAGGTCGCGTGTAGGGGAGCAACGGCCGGCAGGTGGACCCGCGGGCACCGCCAGCTCGGCGGCAGAGTGAGGGAAGGAGGGGGAGGGGCGGATTCCAAGCCAGGCGGGCGACGCGCGCGCGCTGGCGTCTCGTCACCAGAGATCGCGAGTGCGAGAGGCCCGGCCGGCAGGTGGACACGCGGGCACCGCCGGCTCGGCGGCAGAGTCAGGGAAGTGGGGGGAGGGGATAGAGCCCCGTCGGGCTCGTCGACCCGCGGCTCCTGGCGGCTCTGCGGCCGAGTTGGGGAAGGAGGGGGGGAGGGGCAGACTCCCTGACAGCCGGGCGATGCGCGCGCGCCGGCGGCTCGGCGGCACAGGTCGCGAGTGGGGGAGGCCCGGCCGGCAGGTGGACACGCGGGCACCGCCAGCTCGGCGGCAGAGTGAGGAAAGGGGGGGCGGGGCAGACACCTCGACAGCCGGGCGATGCGCGCGCGCTGGCGGCTCGTCACCAGAGGTCGCGAGTGCGAGAGGCCCGGCCGGCAGGTGGACACGGGGGCACCGCCGGCTCGGCGGCAGAGTCAGGGAAGTGGGGGGAGGGGATAGAGCCCCGTCGGGCTCGTCGACCCGCGGCTCCTGGCGGCTCTGCGGCCGAGTTGGGGAAGGAGGGGGGAGGGGCAGACTCCCTGACAGCCGGGCGATGCGCGCGCGCCGGCGGCTCGGCGGCACAGGTCGCGAGTGGGGGAGGCCCGGCCGGCAGGTGGACACGCGGGCACCGCCAGCTCGGCGGCAGAGTGAGGAAAGGGGGGGCGGGGCAGACACCTCGACAGCCGGGCGACGCGCGCGCGCTGGCGGCTCGTCACCAGAGGTCGGGAGTGCGAGAGGCCAGGCCGGCAGGTGGACACGCGGGCACCCGCAGCTCGTCGGCAGGGTTAGGGAAGGGGGGGAGGGGATAGAGCCCCGTCCGGCTGGTCGACCCGCGGGCACTGCCAGGCGGGCGACGGGCGCGCGCTGGCGGCTGGGCGGGCGAGGTCGCCAGTGGGAGAGGCCCGGCCGGCAGGTGCCCGCGGGCAACGCCAGCTGGGCGGCAGAGTGAGGGGAGGAGCGGGGGAGGGGCAGACAGCCTGACAGCCGGGCGACGGGCGCGCGCTGGCGGCTCGGCGGGCGAGGTCGCGAGTGGGAGAGCCCCGGTCGCAGGTGGCCCCGCGGGCACCCGCAGCTCGTCGACAGAGTTAGGGAAGTGGGGGGAGGGGATAGAGCCCCGTCGGGCTCGTCGACCCGCGGCTCCTGGCGGCTCTGCGGCCGAGTTAGGGAAGGAGGGGGGGAGGGGCAGACTCCCTGACAGCCGGGCGATGCGCGCGCGCCGGCGGCTCGGCGGCACAGGTCGCGAGTGGGGGAGGCCCGGCCGGCAGGTGGACACGCGGGCACCGCCAGCTCGGCGGCAGAGTGAGGAAAGGGGGGGGAGGGGCAGACACCTAGACAGCCGGGCGACGCGCGCGCGCCGGCGGCTCGTGACCAGAGGTCGCGTGTAGGGGAGCACCGGCCGGCAGGTGGACCCGCGGGCAGCGCCAGCTCGGCGGCAGAGTGAGGGAAGGAGGGGGAGGGGCGGATTCCAAGCCAGGCGGGCGACGCGCGCGCGCTGGCGTCTCGTCACCAGAGATCGCGAGTGCGAGAGGCCCGGCCGGCAGGTGGACACGCGGGCACCGCCGGCTCGGCGGCAGAGTCAGGGAAGTGGGGGGAGGGGATAGAGCCCCGTCGGGCTCGTCGACCCGCGGCTCCTGGCGGCTCTGCGGCCGAGTTGGGGAAGGAGGGGGGGAGGGGCAGACTCCCTGACAGCCGGGCGATGCGCGCGCGCCGGCGGCTCGGCGGCACAGGTCGCGAGTGGGGGAGGCCCGGCCGGCAGGTGGACACGCGGGCACCGCCAGCTCGGCGGCAGAGTGAGGAAAGGGGGGGCGGGGCAGACACCTCGACAGCCGGGCGACGCGCGCGCGCTGGCGGCTCGTCACCAGAGGTCGCGAGTGCGAGAGGCCCGGCCGGCAGGTGGACACGGGGGCACCGCCGGCTCGGCGGCAGAGTCAGGGAAGTGGGGGGAGGGGATAGAGCCCCGTCGGGCTCGTCGACCCGCGGCTCCTGGCGGCTCTGCGGCCGAGTTGGGGAAGGAGGGGGGAGGGGCAGACTCCCTGACAGCCGGGCGATGCGCGCGCGCCGGCGCCTCGGCGGCACAGGTCGCGAGTGGGGGAGGCCCGGCCGGCAGGTGGACACGCGGGCACCGCCAGCTCGGCGGCAGAGTGAGGAAAGGGGGGGCGGGGCAGACACCTCGACAGCCGGGCGACGCGCGCGCGCTGGCGGCTCGTCACCAGAGGTCGGGAGTGCGAGAGGCCAGGCCGGCAGGTGGACACGCGGGCACCCGCAGCTCGTCGGCAGGGTTAGGGAAGGGGGGAAGGGGATAGAGCCCCGTCCGGCTGGTCGACCCGCGGGCACTGCCAGGCGGGCGACGGGCGCGCGCTGGCGGCTGGGCGGGCGCGGTCGCCAGTGGGAGAGGCCCGGCCGGCAGGTGCCCGCGGGCAACGCCAGCTGGGCGGCAGAGTGAGGGGAGGAGCGGGGGAGGGGCAGACAGCCTGACAGCCGGGCGACGGGCGCGCGCTGGCGGCTCGGCGGGCGAGGTCGCGAGTGGGAGAGCCCCGGTCGCAGGTGGCCCCGCGGGCACCCGCAGCTCGTCGACAGAGTTAGGGAAGTGGGGGGAGGGGATAGAGCCCCGTCGGGCTCGTCGACCCGCGGCTCCTGGCGGCTCTGCGGCCGAGTTAGGGAAGGAGGGGGGGAGGGGCAGACTCCCTGACAGCCGGGCGATGCGCGCGCGCCGGCGGCTCGGCGGCACAGGTCGCGAGTGGGGGAGGCCCGGCCGGCAGGTGGACACGCGGGCACCGCCAGCTCGGCGGCAGAGTGAGGAAAGGGGGGGGAGGGGCAGACACCTAGACAGCCGGGCGACGCGCGCGCGCCGGCGGCTCGTGACCAGAGGTCGCGTGTATGGGAGCACCGGCCGGCAGGTGGACCCGCGGGCAGCGCCAGCTCGGCGGCAGAGTGAGGGAAGGAGGGGGAGGGGCGGATTCCAAGCCAGGCGGGCGACGCGCGCGCGCTGGCGTCTCGTCACCAGAGATCGCGAGTGCGAGAGGCCCGGCCGGCAGGTGGACACGCGGGCACCGCCGGCTCGGCGGCAGAGTCAGGGAAGTGGGGGGAGGGGATAGAGCCCCGTCGGGCTCGTCGACCCGCGGCTCCTGGCGGCTCTGCGGCCGAGTTGGGGAAGGAGGGGGGGAGGGGCAGACTCCCTGACAGCCGGGCGATGCGCGCGCGCCGGCGGCTCGGCGGCACAGGTCGCGAGTGGGGGAGGCCCGGCCGGCAGGTGGAC
Organism: Giraffa tippelskirchi; assembly: GCF_054371585.1. Taxonomy (NCBI): domain Eukaryota; kingdom Metazoa; phylum Chordata; class Mammalia; order Artiodactyla; family Giraffidae; genus Giraffa; species Giraffa tippelskirchi. Next base: position 70,442,524 of record NC_137282.1, read on the forward strand.
ACGCGGGCACCGCCAGCTCGGCGGCAGAGTGAGGAAAGGGGGGGCGGGGCAGACACCTCGACAGCCGGGCGACGCGCGCGCGCTGGCGGCTCGTCACCAGAGGTCGCGAGTGCGAGAGGCCAGGCCGGCAGGTGGACACGCGGGCACCCGCAGCTCGTCGGCAGGGTTAGGGAAGGGGGGGAGGGGATAGAGCCCCGTCCGGCTGGTCGACCCGCGGGCACTGCCAGGCGGGCGACGGGCGCGCGCTGGCGGCTGGGCGGGCGAGGTCGCCAGTGGGAGAGGCCCGGCCGGCAGGTGCCCGCGGGCAACGCCAGCTGGGCGGCAGAGTGAGGGGAGGAGCGGGGGAGGGGCCGACAGCCTGACAGCCGGGCGACGGGCGCGCGCTGGCGGCTCGGCGGGCGAGGTCGCGAGTGGGAGAGCCCCGGTCGCAGGTGGCCCCGCGGGCACCCGCAGCTCGTCGACAGAGTTAGGGAAGTGGGGGGAGGGGATAGAGCCCCGTCGGGCTCGTCGACCCGCGGCTCCTGGCGGCTCTGCGGCCGAGTTAGGGAAGGAGGGGGGGAGGGGCAGACTCCCTGACAGCCGGGCGATGCGCGCGCGCCGGCGGCTCGGCGGCACAGGTCGCGAGTGGGGGAGGCCCGGCCGGCAGGTGGACACGCGGGCACCGCCAGCTCGGCGGCAGAGTGAGGAAAGGGGGGGAGGGGCAGACACCTAGACAGCCGGGCGACGCGCGCGCGCCGGCGGCTCGTGACCAGAGGTCGCGTGTAGGGGAGCAACGGCCGGCAGGTGGACCCGCGGGCAGCGCCAGCTCGGCGGCAGAGTGAGGGAAGGAGGGGGAGGGGCGGATTCCAAGCCAGGCGGGCGACGCGCGCGCGCTGGCGTCTCGTCACCAGAGATCGCGAGTGCGAGAGGCCCGGCCGGCAGGTGGACACGCGGGCACCGCCGGCTCGGCGGCAGAGTCAGGGAAGTGGGGGGAGGGGATAGAGCCCCGTCGGGCTCGTCGACCCGCGGCTCCTGGCGGCTCTGCGGCCGAGTTGGGGAAGGAGGGGGGGAGGGGCAGACTCCCTGACAGCCGGGCGATGCGCGCGCGCCGGCGGCTCGGCGGCACAGGTCGCGAGTGGGGGAGGCCCGGCCGGCAGGTGGACACGCGGGCACCCGCAGCTCGTCGGCAGGGTTAGGGAAGGGGGGGAGGGGATAGAGCCCCGTCCGGCTGGTCGACCCGCGGGCACTGCCAGGCGGGCGACGGGCGCGCGCTGGCGGCTGGGCGGGCGAGGTCGCCAGTGGGAGAGGCCCGGCCGGCAGGTGCCCGCGGGCAACGCCAGCTGGGCGGCAGAGTGAGGGGAGGAGCGGGGGAGGGGCAGACAGCCTGACAGCCGGGCGACGGGCGCGCGCTGGCGGCTCGGCGGGCGAGGTCGCGAGTGGGAGAGCCCCGGTCGCAGGTGGACCCGCGGGCACCCGCAGCTCGTCGACAGAGCTAGGGAAGTGGGGGGAGGGGATAGAGCCCCGTCGGGCTCGTCGACCCGCGGCTCCTGGCGGCTCTGCGGCCGAGTTGGGGAAGGAGGGGGGAGGGGCAGACTCCCTGACAGCCGGGCGATGCGCGCGCGCCGGCGGCTCGGCGGCACAGGTCGCGAGTGGGGGAGGCCCGGCCGGCAGGTGGACACGCGGGCACCGCCAGCTCGGCGGCAGAGTGAGGAAAGGGGGGGCGGGGCAGACACCTCGACAGCCGGGCGATGCGCGCGCGCTGGCGGCTCGTCACCAGAGGTCGCGAGTGCGAGAGGCCCGGCCGGCAGGTGGACACGGGGGCACCGCCGGCACGGCGGCAGAGTCAGGGAAGTGGGGGGAGGGGATAGAGCCCCGTCGGGCTCGTCGACCCGCGGCTCCTGGCGGCTCTGCGGCCGAGTTGGGGAAGGAGGGGGGGAGGGGCAGACTCCCTGACAGCCGGGCGATGCGCGCGCGCCGGCGGCTCGGCGGCACAGGTCGCGAGTGGGGGAGGCCCGGCCGGCAGGTGGACACGCGGGCACCGCCAGCTCGGCGGCAGAGTGAGGAAAGGGGGGGCGGGGCAGACACCTCGACAGCCGGGCGACGCGCGCGCGCTGGCGGCTCGTCACCAGAGGTCGCGAGTGCGAGAGGCCAGGCCGGCAGGTGGACACGCGGGCACCCGCAGCTCGTCGGCAGGGTTAGGGAAGGGGGGGAGGGGATAGAGCCCCGTCCGGCTGGTCGACCCGCGGGCACTGCCAGGCGGGCGACGGGCGCGCGCTGGCGGCTGGGCGGGCGAGGTCGCCAGTGGGAGAGGCCCGGCCGGCAGGTGCCCGCGGGCAACGCCAGCTGGGCGGCAGAGTGAGGGGAGGAGCGGGGGAGGGGCAGACAGCCTGACAGCCGGGCGACGGGCGCGCGCTGGCGGCTCGGCGGGCGAGGTCGCGAGTGGGAGAGCCCCGGTCGCAGGTGGCCCCGCGGGCACCCGCAGCTCGTCGACAGAGTTAGGGAAGTGGGGGGAGGGGATAGAGCCCCGTCGGGCTCGTCGACCCGCGGCTCCTGGCGGCTCTGCGGCCGAGTTAGGGAAGGAGGGGGGAGGGGCAGACTCCCTGACAGCCGGGCGATGCGCGCGCGCCGGCGGCTCGGCGGCACAGGTCGCGAGTGGGGGAGGCCCGGCCGGCAGGTGGACACGCGGGCACCGCCAGCTCGGCGGCAGAGTGAGGAAAGGGGGGGGAGGGGCAGACACCTAGACAGCCGGGCGACGCGCGCGCGCCGGCGGCTCGTGACCAGAGGTCGCGTGTAGGGGAGCAACGGCCGGCAGGTGGACCCGCGGGCACCGCCAGCTCGGCGGCAGAGTGAGGGAAGGAGGGGGAGGGGCGGATTCCAAGCCAGGCGGGCGACGCGCGCGCGCTGGCGTCTCGTCACCAGAGATCGCGAGTGCGAGAGGCCCGGCCGGCAGGTGGACACGCGGGCACCGCCGGCTCGGCGGCAGAGTCAGGGAAGTGGGGGGAGGGGATAGAGCCCCGTCGGGCTCGTCGACCCGCGGCTCCTGGCGGCTCTGCGGCCGAGTTGGGGAAGGAGGGGGGGAGGGGCAGACTCCCTGACAGCCGGGCGATGCGCGCGCGCCGGCGGCTCGGCGGCACAGGTCGCGAGTGGGGGAGGCCCGGCCGGCAGGTGGACACGCGGGCACCGCCAGCTCGGCGGCAGAGTGAGGAAAGGGGGGGCGGGGCAGACACCTCGACAGCCGGGCGATGCGCGCGCGCTGGCGGCTCGTCACCAGAGGTCGCGAGTGCGAGAGGCCCGGCCGGCAGGTGGACACGGGGGCACCGCCGGCTCGGCGGCAGAGTCAGGGAAGTGGGGGGAGGGGATAGAGCCCCGTCGGGCTCGTCGACCCGCGGCTCCTGGCGGCTCTGCGGCCGAGTTGGGGAAGGAGGGGGGGAGGGGCAGACTCCCTGACAGCCGGGCGATGCGCGCGCGCCGGCGGCTCGGCGGCACAGGTCGCGAGTGGGGGAGGCCCGGCCGGCAGGTGGACACGCGGGCACCGCCAGCTCGGCGGCAGAGTGAGGAAAGGGGGGGCGGGGCAGACACCTCGACAGCCGGGCGACGCCCGCGCGCTGGCGGCTCGTCACCAGAGGTCGCGAGTGCGAGAGGCCAGGCCGGCAGGTGGACACGCGGGCACCCGCAGCTCGTCGGCAGGGTTAGGGAAGGGGGGGAGGGGATAGAGCCCCGTCCGGCTGGTCGACCCGCGGGCACTGCCAGGCGGGCGACGGGCGCGCGCTGGCGGCTGGGCGGGCGAGGTCGCCAGTGGGAGAGGCCCGGCCGGCAGGTGCCCGCGGGCAACGCCAGCTGGGCGGCAGAGTGAGGGGAGGAGCGGGGGAGGGGCAGACAGCCTGACAGCCGGGCGACGGGCGCGCGCTGGCGGCTCGGCGGGCGAGGTCGCGAGTGGGAGAGCCCCGGTCGCAGGTGGCCCCGCGGGCACCCGCAGCTCGTCGACAGAGTTAGGGAAGTGGGGGGAGGGGATAGAGCCCCGTCGGGCTCGTCGACCCGCGGCTCCTGGCGGCTCTGCGGCCGAGTTAGGGAAGGAGGGGGGGAGGGGCAGACTCCCTGACAGCCGGGCGATGCGCGCGCGCCGGCGGCTCGGCGGCACAGGTCGCGAGTGGGGGAGGCCCGGCCGGCAGGTGGACACGCGGGCACCGCCAGCTCGGCGGCAGAGTGAGGAAAGGGGGGGGAGGGGCAGACACCTAGACAGCCGGGCGACGCGCGCGCGCCGGCGGCTCGTGACCAGAGGTCGCGTGTAGGGGAGCAACGGCCGGCAGGTGGACCCGCGGGCACCGCCAGCTCGGCGGCAGAGTGAGGGAAGGAGGGGGAGGGGCGGATTCCAAGCCAGGCGGGCGACGCGCGCGCGCTGGCGTCTCGTCACCAGAGATCGCGAGTGCGAGAGGCCCGGCCGGCAGGTGGACACGCGGGCACCGCCGGCTCGGCGGCAGAGTCAGGGAAGTGGGGGGAGGGGATAGAGCCCCGTCGGGCTCGTCGACCCGCGGCTCCTGGCGGCTCTGCGGCCGAGTTGGGGAAGGAGGGGGGAGGGGCAGACTCCCTGACAGCCGGGCGATGCGCGCGCGCCGGCGGCTCGGCGGCACAGGTCGCGAGTGGGGGAGGCCCGGCCGGCAGGTGGACACGCGGGCACCGCCAGCTCGGCGGCAGAGTGAGGAAAGGGGGGGCGGGGCAGACACCTCGACAGCCGGGCGATGCGCGCGCGCTGGCGGCTCGTCACCAGAGGTCGCGAGTGCGAGAGGCCCGGCCGGCAGGTGGACACGGGGGCACCGCCGGCTCGGCGGCAGAGTCAGGGAAGTGGGGGGAGGGGATAGAGCCCCGTCGGGCTCGTCGACCCGCGGCTCCTGGCGGCTCTGCGGCCGAGTTGGGGAAGGAGGGGGGGAGGGGCAGACTCCCTGACAGCCGGGCGATGCGCGCGCGCCGGCGGCTCGGCGGCACAGGTCGCGAGTGGGGGAGGCCCGGCCGGCAGGTGGACACGCGGGCACCGCCAGCTCGGCGGCAGAGTGAGGAAAGGGGGGGCGGGGCAGACACCTCGACAGCCGGGCGACGCGCGCGCGCTGGCGGCTCGTCACCAGAGGTCGCGAGTGCGAGAGGCCAGGCCGGCAGGTGGACACGCGGGCACCCGCAGCTCGTCGGCAGGGTTAGGGAAGGGGGGGAGGGGATAGAGCCCCGTCCGGCTGGTCGACCCGCGGGCACTGCCAGGCGGGCGACGGGCGCGCGCTGGCGGCTGGGCGGGCGAGGTCGCCAGTGGGAGAGGCCCGGCCGGCAGGTGCCCGCGGGCAACGCCAGCTGGGCGGCAGAGTGAGGGGAGGAGCGGGGGAGGGGCAGACAGCCTGACAGCCGGGCGACGGGCGCGCGCTGGCGGCTCGGCGGGCGAGGTCGCGAGTGGGAGAGCCCCGGTCGCAGGTGGCCCCGCGGGCACCCGCAGCTCGTCGACAGAGTTAGGGAAGTGGGGGGAGGGGATAGAGCCCCGTCGGGCTCGTCGACCCGCGGCTCCTGGCGGCTCTGCGGCCGAGTTAGGGAAGGAGGGGGGGAGGGGCAGACTCCCTGACAGCCGGGCGATGCGCGCGCGCCGGCGGCTCGGCGGCACAGGTCGCGAGTGGGGGAGGCCCGGCCGGCAGGTGGACACGCGGGCACCGCCAGCTCGGCGGCAGAGTGAGGAAAGGGGGGGGAGGGGCAGACACCTAGACAGCCGGGCGACGCGCGCGCGCCGGCGGCTCGTGACCAGAGGTCGCGTGTAGGGGAGCAACGGCCGGCAGGTGGACCCGCGGGCACCGCCAGCTCGGCGGCAGAGTGAGGGAAGGAGGGGGAGGGGCGGATTCCAAGCCAGGCGGGCGACGCGCGCGCGCTGGCGTCTCGTCACCAGAGATCGCGAGTGCGAGAGGCCCGGCCGGCAGGTGGACACGCGGGCACCGCCGGCTCGGCGGCAGAGTCAGGGAAGTGGGGGGAGGGGATAGAGCCCCGTCGGGCTCGTCGACCCGCGGCTCCTGGCGGCTCTGCGGCCGAGTTGGGGAAGGAGGGGGGGAGGGGCAGACTCCCTGACAGCCGGGCGATGCGCGCGCGCCGGCGGCTCGGCGGCACAGGTCGCGAGTGGGGGAGGCCCGGCCGGCAGGTGGACACGCGGGCACCGCCAGCTCGGCGGCAGAGTGAGGAAAGGGGGGGCGGGGCAGACACCTCGACAGCCGGGCGATGCGCGCGCGCTGGCGGCTCGTCACCAGAGGTCGCGAGTGCGAGAGGCCCGGCCGGCAGGTGGACACGCGGGCACCGCCGGCTCGGCGGCAGAGTCAGGGAAGTGGGGGGAGGGGATAGAGCCCCGTCGGGCTCGTCGACCCGCGGCTCCTGGCGGCTCTGCGGCCGAGTTGGGGAAGGAGGGGGGGAGGGGCAGACTCCCTGACAGCCGGGCGATGCGCGCGCGCCGGCGGCTCGGCGGCACAGGTCGCGAGTGGGGGAGGCCCGGCCGGCAGGTGGACACGCGGGCACCGCCAGCTCGGCGGCAGAGTGAGGAAAGGGGGGGCGGGGCAGACACCTCGACAGCCGGGCGACGCGCGCGCGCTGGCGGCTCGTCACCAGAGGTCGCGAGTGCGAGAGGCCAGGCCGGCAGGTGGACACGCGGGCACCCGCAGCTCGTCGGCAGGGTTAGGGAAGGGGGGGAGGGGATAGAGCCCCGTCCGGCTGGTCGACCCGCGGGCACTGCCAGGCGGGCGACGGGCGCGCGCTGGCGGCTGGGCGGGCGAGGTCGCCAGTGGGAGAGGCCCGGCCGGCAGGTGCCCGCGGGCAACGCCAGCTGGGCGGCAGAGTGAGGGGAGGAGCGGGGGAGGGGCAGACAGCCTGACAGCCGGGCGACGGGCGCGCGCTGGCGGCTCGGCGGGCGAGGTCGCGAGTGGGAGAGCCCCGGTCGCAGGTGGCCCCGCGGGCACCCGCAGCTCGTCGACAGAGTTAGGGAAGTGGGGGGAGGGGATAGAGCCCCGTCGGGCTCGTCGACCCGCGGCTCCTGGCGGCTCTGCGGCCGAGTTAGGGAAGGAGGGGGGGAGGGGCAGACTCCCTGACAGCCGGGCGATGCGCGCGCGCCGGCGGCTCGGCGGCACAGGTCGCGAGTGGGGGAGGCCCGGCCGGCAGGTGGACACGCGGGCACCGCCAGCTCGGCGGCAGAGTGAGGAAAGGGGGGGGAGGGGCAGACACCTAGACAGCCGGGCGACGCGCGCGCGCCGGCGGCTCGTGACCAGAGGTCGCGTGTAGGGGAGCAACGGCCGGCAGGTGGACCCGCGGGCACCGCCAGCTCGGCGGCAGAGTGAGGGAAGGAGGGGGAGGGGCGGATTCCAAGCCAGGCGGGCGACGCGCGCGCGCTGGCGTCTCGTCACCAGAGATCGCGAGTGCGAGAGGCCCGGCCGGCAGGTGGACACGCGGGCACCGCCGGCTCGGCGGCAGAGTCAGGGAAGTGGGGGGAGGGGATAGAGCCCCGTCGGGCTCGTCGACCCGCGGCTCCTGGCGGCTCTGCGGCCGAGTTGGGGAAGGAGGGGGGGAGGGGCAGACTCCCTGACAGCCGGGCGATGCGCGCGCGCCGGCGGCTCGGCGGCACAGGTCGCGAGTGGGGGAGGCCCGGCCGGCAGGTGGACACGCGGGCACCGCCAGCTCGGCGGCAGAGTGAGGAAAGGGGGGGCGGGGCAGACACCTCGACAGCCGGGCGATGCGCGCGCGCTGGCGGCTCGTCACCAGAGGTCGCGAGTGCGAGAGGCCCGGCCGGCAGGTGGACACGGGGGCACCGCCGGCTCGGCGGCAGAGTCAGGGAAGTGGGGGGAGGGGATAGAGCCCCGTCGGGCTCGTCGACCCGCGGCTCCTGGCGGCTCTGCGGCCGAGTTGGGGAAGGAGGGGGGGAGGGGCAGACTCCCTGACAGCCGGGCGATGCGCGCGCGCCGGCGGCTCGGCGGCACAGGTCGCGAGTGGGGGAGGCCCGGCCGGCAGGTGGACACGCGGGCACCGCCAGCTCGGCGGCAGAGTGAGGAAAGGGGGGGCGGGGCAGACACCTCGACAGCCGGGCGACGCGCGCGCGCTGGCGGCTCGTCACCAGAGGTCGGGAGTGCGAGAGGCCAGGCCGGCAGGTGGACACGCGGGCACCCGCAGCTCGTCGGCAGGGTTAGGGAAGGGGGGGAGGGGATAGAGCCCCGTCCGGCTGGTCGACCCGCGGGCACTGCCAGGCGGGCGACGGGCGCGCGCTGGCGGCTGGGCGGGCGAGGTCGCCAGTGGGAGAGGCCCGGCCGGCAGGTGCCCGCGGGCAACGCCAGCTGGGCGGCAGAGTGAGGGGAGGAGCGGGGGAGGGGCAGACAGCCTGACAGCCGGGCGACGGGCGCGCGCTGGCGGCTCGGCGGGCGAGGTCGCGAGTGGGAGAGCCCCGGTCGCAGGTGGCCCCGCGGGCACCCGCAGCTCGTCGACAGAGTTAGGGAAGTGGGGGGAGGGGATAGAGCCCCGTCGGGCTCGTCGACCCGCGGCTCCTGGCGGCTCTGCGGCCGAGTTAGGGAAGGAGGGGGGGAGGGGCAGACTCCCTGACAGCCGGGCGATGCGCGCGCGCCGGCGGCTCGGCGGCACAGGTCGCGAGTGGGGGAGGCCCGGCCGGCAGGTGGACACGCGGGCACCGCCAGCTCGGCGGCAGAGTGAGGAAAGGGGGGGCGGGGCAGACACCTCGACAGCCGGGCGACGCGCGCGCGCTGGCGGCTCGTCACCAGAGGTCGGGAGTGCGAGAGGCCAGGCCGGCAGGTGGACACGCGGGCACCCGCAGCTCGTCGGCAGGGTTAGGGAAGGGGGGGAGGGGATAGAGCCCCGTCCGGCTGGTCGACCCGCGGGCACTGCCAGGCGGGCGACGGGCGCGCGCTGGCGGCTGGGCGGGCGAGGTCGCCAGTGGGAGAGGCCCGGCCGGCAGGTGCCCGCGGGCAACGCCAGCTGGGCGGCAGAGTGAGGGGAGGAGCGGGGGAGGGGCAGACAGCCTGACAGCCGGGCGACGGGCGCGCGCTGGCGGCTCGGCGGGCGAGGTCGCGAGTGGGAGAGCCCCGGTCGCAGGTGGCCCCGCGGGCACCCGCAGCTCGTCGACAGAGTTAGGGAAGTGGGGGGAGGGGATAGAGCCCCGTCGGGCTCGTCGACCCGCGGCTCCTGGCGGCTCTGCGGCCGAGTTAGGGAAGGAGGGGGGGAGGGGCAGACTCCCTGACAGCCGGGCGATGCGCGCGCGCCGGCGGCTCGGCGGCACAGGTCGCGAGTGGGGGAGGCCCGGCCGGCAGGTGGACACGCGGGCACCGCCAGCTCGGCGGCAGAGTGAGGAAAGGGGGGGGAGGGGCAGACACCTAGACAGCCGGGCGACGCGCGCGCGCCGGCGGCTCGTGACCAGAGGTCGCGTGTAGGGGAGCAACGGCCGGCAGGTGGACCCGCGGGCACCGCCAGCTCGGCGGCAGAGTGAGGGAAGGAGGGGGAGGGGCGGATTCCAAGCCAGGCGGGCGACGCGCGCGCGCTGGCGTCTCATCACCAGAGATCGCGAGTGCGAGAGGCCCGGCCGGCAGGTGGACACGCGGGCACCGCCGGCTCGGCGGCAGAGTCAGGGAAGTGGGGGGAGGGGATAGAGCCCCGTCGGGCTCGTCGACCCACGGCTCCTGGCGGCTCTGCGGCCGAGTTGGGGAAGGAGGGGGGGAGGGGCAGACTCCCTGACAGCCGGGCGATGCGCGCGCGCCGGCGGCTCGGCGGCACAGGTCGCGAGTGGGGGAGGCCCGGCCGGCAGGTGGACACGCGGGCACCGCCAGCTCGGCGGCAGAGTGAGGAAAGGGGGGGCGGGGCAGACACCTCGACAGCCGGGCGATGCGCGCGCGCTGGCGGCTCGTCACCAGAGGTCGCGAGTGCGAGAGGCCCGGCCGGCAGGTGGACACGGGGGCACCGCCGGCTCGGCGGCAGAGTCAGGGAAGTGGGGGGAGGGGATAGAGCCCCGTCGGGCTCGTCGACCCGCGGCTCCTGGCGGCTCTGCGGCCGAGTTGGGGAAGGAGGGGGGGAGGGGCAGACTCCCTGACAGCCGGGCGATGCGCGCGCGCCGGCGGCTCGGCGGCACAGGTCGCGAGTGGGGGAGGCCCGGCCGGCAGGTGGACACGCGGGCACCGCCAGCTCGGCGGCAGAGTGAGGAAAGGGGGGGCGGGGCAGACACCTCGACAGCCGGGCGACGCGCGCGCGCTGGCGGCTCGTCACCAGAGGTCGCGAGTGCGAGAGGCCAGGCCGGCAGGTGGACACGCGGGCACCCGCAGCTCGTCGGCAGGGTTAGGGAAGGGGGGGAGGGGATAGAGCCCCGTCCGGCTGGTCGACCCGCGGGCACTGCCAGGCGGGCGACGGGCGCGCGCTGGCGGCTGGGCGGGCGAGGTCGCCAGTGGGAGAGGCCCGGCCGGCAGGTGCCCGCGGGCAACGCCAGCTGGGCGGCAGAGTGAGGGGAGGAGCGGGGGAGGGGCAGACAGCCTGACAGCCGGGCGACGGGCGCGCGCTGGCGGCTCGGCGGGCGAGGTCGCGAGTGGGAGAGCCCCGGTCGCAGGTGGCCCCGCGGGCACCCGCAGCTCGTCGACAGAGTTAGGGAAGTGGGGGGAGGGGATAGAGCCCCGTCGGGCTCGTCGACCCGCGGCTCCTGGCGGCTCTGCGGCCGAGTTAGGGAAGGAGGGGGGGAGGGGCAGACTCCCTGACAGCCGGGCGATGCGCGCGCGCCGGCGGCTCGGCGGCACAGGTCGCGAGTGGGGGAGGCCCGGCCGGCAGGTGGACACGCGGGCACCGCCAGCTCGGCGGCAGAGTGAGGAAAGGGGGGGGAGGGGCAGACACCTAGACAGCCGGGCGACGCGCGCGCGCCGGCGGCTCGTGACCAGAGGTCGCGTGTAGGGGAGCAACGGCCGGCAGGTGGACCCGCGGGCACCGCCAGCTCGGCGGCAGAGTGAGGGAAGGAGGGGGAGGGGCGGATTCCAAGCCAGGCGGGCGACGCGCGCGCGCTGGCGTCTCGTCACCAGAGATCGCGAGTGCGAGAGGCCCGGCCGGCAGGTGGACACGCGGGCACCGCCGGCTCGGCGGCAGAGTCAGGGAAGTGGGGGGAGGGGATAGAGCCCCGTCGGGCTCGTCGACCCGCGGCTCCTGGCGGCTCTGCGGCCGAGTTGGGGAAGGAGGGGGGGAGGGGCAGACTCCCTGACAGCCGGGCGATGCGCGCGCGCCGGCGGCTCGGCGGCACAGGTCGCGAGTGGGGGAGGCCCGGCCGGCAGGTGGACACGCGGGCACCGCCAGCTCGGCGGCAGAGTGAGGAAAGGGGGGGCGGGGCAGACACCTCGACAGCCGGGCGATGCGCGCGCGCTGGCGGCTCGTCACCAGAGGTCGCGAGTGCGAGAGGCCCGGCCGGCAGGTGGACACGGGGGCACCGCCGGCTCGGCGGCAGAGTCAGGGAAGTGGGGGGAGGGGATAGAGCCCCGTCGGGCTCGTCGACCCGCGGCTCCTGGCGGCTCTGCGGCCGAGTTGGGGAAGGAGGGGGGAGGGGCAGACTCCCTGACAGCCGGGCGATGCGCGCGCGCCGGCGGCTCGGCGGCACAGGTCGCGAGTGGGGGAGGCCCGGCCGGCAGGTGGACACGCGGGCACCGCCAGCTCGGCGGCAGAGTGAGGAAAGGGGGGGCGGGGCAGACACCTCGACAGCCGGGCGACGCGCGCGCGCTGGCGGCTCGTCACCAGAGGTCGGGAGTGCGAGAGGCCAGGCCGGCAGGTGGACACGCGGGCACCCGCAGCTCGTCGGCAGGGTTAGGGAAGGGGGGGAGGGGATAGAGCCCCGTCCGGCTGGTCGACCCGCGGGCACTGCCAGGCGGGCGACGGGCGCGCGCTGGCGGCTGGGCGGGCGAGGTCGCCAGTGGGAGAGGCCCGGCCGGCAGGTGCCCGCGGGCAACGCCAGCTGGGCGGCAGAGTGAGGGGAGGAGCGGGGGAGGGACAGACAGCCTGACAGCCGGGCGACGGGCGCGCGCTGGCGGCTCGGCGGGCGAGGTCGCGAGTGGGAGAGCCCCGGTCGCAGGTGGCCCCGCGGGCACCCGCAGCTCGTCGACAGAGTTAGGGAAGTGGGGGGAGGGGATAGAGCCCCGTCGGGCTCGTCGACCCGCGGCTCCTGGCGGCTCTGCGGCCGAGTTAGGGAAGGAGGGGGGAGGGGCAGACTCCCTGACAGCCGGGCGATGCGCGCGCGCCGGCGGCTCGGCGGCACAGGTCGCGAGTGGGGGAGGCCCGGCCGGCAGGTGGACACGCGGGCACCGCCAGCTCGGCGGCAGAGTGAGGAAAGGGGGGGGAGGGGCAGACACCTAGACAGCCGGGCGACGCGCGCGCGCCGGCGGCTCGTGACCAGAGGTCGCGTGTAGGGGAGCAACGGCCGGCAGGTGGACCCGCGGGCACCGCCAGCTCGGCGGCAGAGTGAGGGAAGGAGGGGGAGGGGCGGATTCCAAGCCAGGCGGGCGACGCGCGCGCGCTGGCGTCTCGTCACCAGAGATCGCGAGTGCGAGAGGCCCGGCCGGCAGGTGGACACGCGGGCACCGCCGGCTCGGCGGCAGAGTCAGGGAAGTGGGGGGAGGGGATAGAGCCCCGTCGGGCTCGTCGACCCGCGGCTCCTGGCGGCTCTGCGGCCGAGTTGGGGAAGGAGGGGGGAGGGGCAGACTCCCTGACAGCCGGGCGATGCGCGCGCGCCGGCGGCTCGGCGGCACAGGTCGCGAGTGGGGGAGGCCCGGCCGGCAGGTGGACACGCGGGCACCGCCAGCTCGGCGGCAGAGTGAGGAAAGGGGGGGCGGGGCAGACACCTCGACAGCCGGGCGATGCGCGCGCGCTGGCGGCTCGTCACCAGAGGTCGCGAGTGCGAGAGGCCCGGCCGGCAGGTGGACACGGGGGCACCGCCGGCTCGGCGGCAGAGTCAGGGAAGTGGGGGGAGGGGATAGAGCCCCGTCGGGCTCGTCGACCCGCGGCTCCTGGCGGCTCTGCGGCCGAGTTGGGGAAGGAGGGGGGGAGGGGCAGACTCCCTGACAGCCGGGCGATGCGCGCGCGCCGGCGGCTCGGCGGCACAGGTCGCGAGTGGGGGAGGCCCGGCCGGCAGGTGGACACGCGGGCACCGCCAGCTCGGCGGCAGAGTGAGGAAAGGGGGGGCGGGGCAGACACCTCGACAGCCGGGCGACGCGCGCGCGCTGGCGGCTCGTCACCAGAGGTCGGGAGTGCGAGAGGCCAGGCCGGCAGGTGGACACGCGGGCACCCGCAGCTCGTCGGCAGGGTTAGGGAAGGGGGGGAGGGGATAGAGCCCCGTCCGGCTGGTCGACCCGCGGGCACTGCCAGGCGGGCGACGGGCGCGCGCTGGCGGCTGGGCGGGCGAGGTCGCCAGTGGGAGAGGCCCGGCCGGCAGGTGCCCGCGGGCAACGCCAGCTGGGCGGCAGAGTGAGGGGAGGAGCGGGGGAGGGGCAGACAGCCTGACAGCCGGGCGACGGGCGCGCGCTGGCGGCTCGGCGGGCGAGGTCGCGAGTGGGAGAGCCCCGGTCGCAGGTGGCCCCGCGGGCACCCGCAGCTCGTCGACAGAGTTAGGGAAGTGGGGGGAGGGGATAGAGCCCCGTCGGGCTCGTCGACCCGCGGCTCCTGGCGGCTCTGCGGCCGAGTTAGGGAAGGAGGGGGGGAGGGGCAGACTCCCTGACAGCCGGGCGATGCGCGCGCGCCGGCGGCTCGGCGGCACAGGTCGCGAGTGGGGGAGGCCCGGCCGGCAGGTGGACACGCGGGCACCGCCAGCTCGGCGGCAGAGTGAGGAAAGGGGGGGGAGGGGCAGACACCTAGACAGCCGGGCGACGCGCGCGCGCCGGCGGCTCGTGACCAGAGGTCGCGTGTAGGGGAGCAACGGCCGGCAGGTGGACCCGCGGGCACCGCCAGCTCGGCGGCAGAGTGAGGGAAGGAGGGGGAGGGGCGGATTCCAAGCCAGGCGGGCGACGCGCGCGCGCTGGCGTCTCGTCACCAGAGATCGCGAGTGCGAGAGGCCCGGCCGGCAGGTGGACACGCGGGCACCGCCGGCTCGGCGGCAGAGTCAGGGAAGTGGGGGGAGGGGATAGAGCCCCGTCGGGCTCGTCGACCCGCGGCTCCTGGCGGCTCTGCGGCCGAGTTGGGGAAGGAGGGGGGGAGGGGCAGACTCCCTGACAGCCGGGCGATGCGCGCGCGCCGGCGGCTCGGCGGCACAGGTCGCGAGTGGGGGAGGCCCGGCCGGCAGGTGGACACGCGGGCACCGCCAGCTCGGCGGCAGAGTGAGGAAAGGGGGGGCGGGGCAGACACCTCGACAGCCGGGCGATGCGCGCGCGCTGGCGGCTCGTCACCAGAGGTCGCGAGTGCGAGAGGCCCGGCCGGCAGGTGGACACGGGGGCACCGCCGGCTCGGCGGCAGAGTCAGGGAAGTGGGGGGAGGGGATAGAGCCCCGTCGGGCTCGTCGACCCGCGGCTCCTGGCGGCTCTGCGGCCGAGTTGGGGAAGGAGGGGGGGAGGGGCAGACTCCCTGACAGCCGGGCGATGCGCGCGCGCCGGCGGCTCGGCGGCACAGGTCGCGAGTGGGGGAGGCCCGGCCGGCAGGTGGACACGCGGGCACCGCCAGCTCGGCGGCAGAGTGAGGAAAGGGGGGGCGGGGCAGACACCTCGACAGCCGGGCGACGCGCGCGCGCTGGCGGCTCGTCACCAGAGGTCGGGAGTGCGAGAGGCCAGGCCGGCAGGTGGACACGCGGGCACCCGCAGCTCGTCGGCAGGGTTAGGGAAGGGGGGGAGGGGATAGAGCCCCGTCCGGCTGGTCGACCCGCGGGCACTGCCAGGCGGGCGACGGGCGCGCGCTGGCGGCTGGGCGGGCGAGGTCGCCAGTGGGAGAGGCCCGGCCGGCAGGTGCCCGCGGGCAACGCCAGCTGGGCGGCAGAGTGAGGGGAGGAGCGGGGGAGGGGCAGACAGCCTGACAGCCGGGCGACGGGCGCGCGCTGGCGGCTCGGCGGGCGAGGTCGCGAGTGGGAGAGCCCCGGTCGCAGGTGGCCCCGCGGGCACCCGCAGCTCGTCGACAGAGTTAGGGAAGTGGGGGGAGGGGATAGAGCCCCGTCGGGCTCGTCGACCCGCGGCTCCTGGCGGCTCTGCGGCCGAGTTAGGGAAGGAGGGGGGGAGGGGCAGACTCCCTGACAGCCGGGCGATGCGCGCGCGCCGGCGGCTCGGCGGCACAGGTCGCGAGTGGGGGAGGCCCGGCCGGCAGGTGGACACGCGGGCACCGCCAGCTCGGCGGCAGAGTGAGGAAAGGGGGGGGAGGGGCAGACACCTAGACAGCCGGGCGACGCGCGCGCGCCGGCGGCTCGTGACCAGAGGTCGCGTGTAGGGGAGCAACGGCCGGCAGGTGGACCCGCGGGCACCGCCAGCTCGGCGGCAGAGTGAGGGAAGGAGGGGGAGGGGCGGATTCCAAGCCAGGCGGGCGACGCGCGCGCGCTGGCGTCTCGTCACCAGAGATCGCGAGTGCGAGAGGCCCGGCCGGCAGGTGGACACGCGGGCACCGCCGGCTCGGCGGCAGAGTCAGGGAAGTGGGGGGAGGGGATAGAGCCCCGTCGGGCTCGTCGACCCGCGGCTCCTGGCGGCTCTGCGGCCGAGTTGGGGAAGGAGGGGGGGAGGGGCAGACTCCCTGACAGCCGGGCGATGCGCGCGCGCCGGCGGCTCGGCGGCACAGGTCGCGAGTGGGGGAGGCCCGGCCGGCAGGTGGACACGCGGGCACCGCCAGCTCGGCGGCAGAGTGAGGAAAGGGGGGGCGGGGCAGACACCTCGACAGCCGGGCGATGCGCGCGCGCTGGCGGCTCGTCACCAGAGGTCGCGAGTGCGAGAGGCCCGGCCGGCAGGTGGACACGGGGGCACCGCCGGCTCGGCGGCAGAGTCAGGGAAGTGGGGGGAGGGGATAGAGCCCCGTCGGGCTCGTCGACCCGCGGCTCCTGGCGGCTCTGCGGCCGAGTTGGGGAAGGAGGGGGGAGGGGCAGACTCCCTGACAGCCGGGCGATGCGCGCGCGCCGGCGGCTCGGCGGCACAGGTCGCGAGTGGGGGAGGCCCGGCCGGCAGGTGGACACGCGGGCACCGCCAGCTCGGCGGCAGAGTGAGGAAAGGGGGGGCGGGGCAGACACCTCGACAGCCGGGCGACGCGCGCGCGCTGGCGGCTCGTCACCAGAGGTCGGGAGTGCGAGAGGCCAGGCCGGCAGGTGGACACGCGGGCACCCGCAGCTCGTCGGCAGGGTTAGGGAAGGGGGGGAGGGGATAGAGCCCCGTCCGGCTGGTCGACCCGAGGGCACTGCCAGGCGGGCGACGGGCGCGCGCTGGCGGCTGGGCGGGCGAGGTCGCCAGTGGGAGAGGCCCGGCCGGCAGGTGCCCGCGGGCAACGCCAGCTGGGCGGCAGAGTGAGGGGAGGAGCGGGGGAGGGGCAGACAGCCTGACAGCCGGGCGACGGGCGCGCGCTGGCGGCTCGGCGGGCGAGGTCGCGAGTGGGAGAGCCCCGGTCGCAGGTGGCCCCGCGGGCACCCGCAGCTCGTCGACAGAGTTAGGGAAGTGGGGGGAGGGGATAGAGCCCCGTCGGGCTCGTCGACCCGCGGCTCCTGGCGGCTCTGCGGCCGAGTTAGGGAAGGAGGGGGGGAGGGGCAGACTCCCTGACAGCCGGGCGATGCGCGCGCGCCGGCGGCTCGGCGGCACAGGTCGCGAGTGGGGGAGGCCCGGCCGGCAGGTGGACACGCGGGCACCGCCAGCTCGGCGGCAGAGTGAGGAAAGGGGGGGGAGGGGCAGACACCTAGACAGCCGGGCGACGCGCGCGCGCCGGCGGCTCGTGACCAGAGGTCGCGTGTAGGGGAGCAACGGCCGGCAGGTGGACCCGCGGGCACCGCCAGCTCGGCGGCAGAGTGAGGGAAGGAGGGGGAGGGGCGGATTCCAAGCCAGGCGGGCGACGCGCGCGCGCTGGCGTCTCGTCACCAGAGATCGCGAGTGCGAGAGGCCCGGCCGGCAGGTGGACACGCGGGCACCGCCGGCTCGGCGGCAGAGTCAGGGAAGTGGGGGGAGGGGATAGAGCCCCGTCGGGCTCGTCGACCCGCGGCTCCTGGCGGCTCTGCGGCCGAGTTGGGGAAGGAGGGGGGGAGGGGCAGACTCCCTGACAGCCGGGCGATGCGCGCGCGCCGGCGGCTCGGCGGCACAGGTCGCGAGTGGGGGAGGCCCGGCCGGCAGGTGGACACGCGGGCACCGCCAGCTCGGCGGCAGAGTGAGGAAAGGGGGGGCGGGGCAGACACCTCGACAGCCGGGCGATGCGCGCGCGCTGGCGGCTCGTCACCAGAGGTCGCGAGTGCGAGAGGCCCGGCCGGCAGGTGGACACGGGGGCACCGCCGGCTCGGCGGCAGAGTCAGGGAAGTGGGGGGAGGGGATAGAGCCCCGTCGGGCTCGTCGACCCGCGGCTCCTGG